>NC_084548.2:25112500-25420000 GCF_033978685.3 Nerophis lumbriciformis | reverse complement strand
CATTAGTGATATATTGCAATAAGACCGGTAAATGTATCATTGTATATAATAATAATGATGATAAGAAAGCTAGTTATTTGATTTATAAAATAAGGGGTGAGAGTAAATAAGGTTAACTTTTTCCCACTCCTTTTTGAATATAAAAAACCTAACCATTTTGTGTTCAATTAATTTTTTGTGTTTTCATTGTGACATTTTTTTTTTCTATTTCCGTAACTTACTGTAATGTAACAAAGAATATTTCTTTTTTTTTTTCATTATTTTTTTATGTTGCCTTGTCCAAAAAAAACTACTAATAACTTGAACAAAATGTGAAGTAGAGAATATCAGAAACATTTATTCATTCAAAAAATATCACCTAACATCTTTGATAATCAAAGCATGATCGTAACAATCCACATTTTGTGTAATAAATGCATGTTAATGCATGAAACTGCTATCCAAACATGGAAGTGTAACTCCTCTCCTCTAAATGCGAGTGCTTCTAAAGCAGTATAACAAGTTACTGTATGTATTCCTACAAAATCAAAAATCTAACAAGACACCAATGCACTGCAAATATTTTTTAAATTCTCTTTAAAAACGTGTTTGTATCCTTTTCGTGTTGAGCTGTTTCAAAAAGCATAATGTTTCAAAACATTTCATTAAAGCAAATTAATTTTCTAGTCAGGGTACTCTGGCTTCCTCCCACCTCCAAAGACATGCACCTGGGGATAGGTTGATTGGCAACACTAAATTGGCCCTAGTGTGTGAATGTGAGTGTGAATGTTGTCTGTCTATCTGTGTTGGCCCTGTGATGAGGTGGCGACTTGTCCAGGATGTACCCCGCCTTCCGCCCAATTGTAGCTGAGATAGGCTCCAGCGCCCCCCGCGACCCCGAAGGGAATAAGCGGTAGAAAATGGATGGATGGATGGGTATTAAAAACTTAAAAATGATCTGTCTATGGTACACTTATTAATGACAAAAAACTATATATTTTTTCTGTAATTAATTTTGACTTTACAAAATGCGATTATTCGCGACTAAATATTTTAATCGTTTGACAGCCCGAGTTTTTCAGCAGTTAATGTAAAACTGTTTTTACGGTAGAAAACTGGCTGTGGCATTCTGGTCGCATTGATGCGCAAGTTGTGTTCTTACGGTGCGGAAAAGGACATGAAGCAGCAGGAGCAATGTGCAGGTAAGAGAATGATTATGTAATTATTGGAATTTAGAGCAACAAATACAAACTAAAGCGTGCCACAGCAAACTTGCACACGAGAAGGCATAAGGTGAATAAGCCCGTGAGTCTTAGCATGGAACAAAAACATAAACAAGCAATAGCATGAAGCTAACCTGAACGTATTGCAGTCGCCAACGGCGAACAATGATCCAGCGACTGAGGCTGGGTGACAACAGAATATAAAGGGAAGATGGACTGATGCAAAGTGTAAAAGTGTTCTGTGATCTGACGAGTCCACATTTCATTTGGAAACTGTGGACGTCGTGTCCTCCAGAACAAAGAGGAAAAGAACCATCCGGATTGTTCTAGGCGCAAAGTTCCAAAGCCAGCATCTGTGATGGTATGGGGGTGTATTAGTGCCCAAGGCATGGGTAACTTACACATCTGGGAAGGCGCCATTAATGCTGAAAGGTACATACATGTTTTGGAGCAACATTTGTTGCCATCCAAGCACCGTTGTCATGGACGCTAGGGGTGTGGGGAAAAATCGATTCGAATTCGAAGCGCGATTCTCACGTTGATTCTCATTTTTAAAAAATTGATTTTTTTAATTTTTTATTTATTTATTTTTTAAATTAATCAATCCAACAAAACAATACACAGCAATACCATAACAATGCAATCCAATTCCAAAACCAAACCCGACCCAGCAACACTCAGAACTGCAATAAACAGAGCAATTGAGAGGAGACACAAACACGACACAGAACAAACCAAAAGTAGTGAAACAAAAATGAATATTATCAACAACAGTATCAATATTAGTTACAATTTCAACATAGCAGTGATTAAAAATCCCTCATTGACATTATCATTAGACATTTATAAAAATAAAAAAATATAAATGAACAATAGTGTCACAGTGGCTTACACTTGCATCGCATCTCATAAGCTTGACAACACACTGTGTCCAATATTTTCACAAAGATAAAATAAGTCATATTTTTGGTTCATTTAAAAGTTAAAACTAATTTACATTATTGCAATCAGTTGATAAAACATTGTCTTTTACAATTATAAAAGCTTTTTACAAAAATCTACTACTCTGCTTGCATGTCAGCAGACTGGGGTAGATCCTGCTGAAATCCTATGTATTGAATGAATAGAGAATCGTTTTGAAACGGGAAAATATCGTTTTTGAATCGAGAATCGCGTTGAATTGAAAAAAATCGATTTTGAATCGAAAAAAATCGATTTTGAATCGAATCGTGACCCCAAGAATCGATATTGAATCGAATCGTGGGACACCCAAAGATTCACAGCCCTAATGGACGCCCCTGCTTATTTCAGCAAGACAATGCCAAGCCACATGTTAAAACAGCGTGCTTTCATAGTAAAAGAGTGTGGGTACTAGACTGGCCTGCCTGTAGTCCAGACCTGTCTGCCGTTGAAAATGTGTGGCGCATTATGAAGCCTAAAATACCACAACAGAGACCCCGGACTGTTGAACAACTTAAGCTATGTACACCAAGCAAGAATGGGAAATAATTCCACCTGAAAAGCTTCAAAAATTGGTCTCCTCAGTTCCCAAACGTTTACTGAGTGTTGTTAAAAGGAAAGGCCATGTAACACAGTGGTAAAAATGCCCGTGCCAACTTTTTTGCTATGTGTTGCTGCCATTAAATTCTAAGTTAATGATTATTTGCAAAAAAAAAAAATTACGTTTCTCAGTTCGAACATAAAATATCTTGTCTTTGCAGTCTATTCAATAGAATATAAGTTGAAAATGATTTGCAAATCATTGTATTCTGTTTTTATTTACGATTTACACAACGTGCCAACTTCACTGGTTTTGGATTTTGTATAAGTCAAGCAGATAAAAAGTTTTTGTTTTTTTTTTAACAAAAAATGGTTTGAATGTATGATAATATGTTTGTGGCATTGTTAAACAATATTTAGGTAAAAAAAAAAATAGATTGCATGGAGTACATGTATTTTCATAATGGAAAGAAAAAATAGATTTAGTAAGAAGTACTTTACAGACGAATATTATTTCCAGGCTTTCGAGGGCCAAATAAAATTAAAGCTGCAAGCAGCGTTGGTCGGGCCCGCGTATTTGGCAGGTGCTAGTCCTAAGTGTCCCAATACTTTTGTCCAGTTATAGTCCTAAGTGTCCCAAAACTTTTGTCCAGTATTAGTCCTAAGTGTCCCAATACTTTTGTCAAGTTGTAGTCCTAAGTGTCCCAATACTTTTGTCCAGTGTAAGTGTCCCAATACTTTTGTCCAGTTTTCGTCCTAAGTGTCCCAATACTTTTGTCCAGTGGTATTCCTAAGTGTCCCAATACTTTTGTCCAGTGTAAGTGTCCCAATACTTTTGTCCAGTTTTCGTCCTAAGTGTCCCAATACTTTTGTCCAGTGGTATTCCTAAGTGTCCCAATACTTTCGTGCAGTGCAAGTGTCCCAATACTTTTGTCAAGTTGTAGTCCCAAGTGTCCCAATACTTTTGTCCAGTTTTCGTGCTATGTGTCCCAATACTTTTGTCCAGTGGTAGTCATAAGTGTCCCAATACTTTTGTCTACTTTTAGTCCGAATTGTCCCAATACTTTTGTCTAGTGTACCTACCTTGTCTGCATTGTGTGGGCACGCTGGTGCTGCCTGCTTTTAAGCAGCCATCTTGAAAAAACAGCAGCATCAGCGCAGAGGTTCTTTGAAGAGTCATAAAATCAAAACCGGAGCAGGTATCAAAACTCTTTCGCCAACTTTTAATCAGAAGGGTTCAATCTCTCTCCTGTGTTAGTTTGAAGCCGAAACAACAAACGCGCTCAGAGGAGATAATGTTTGAAGAAAGGTGACCGGTTTTTACAAAAATGTTGTTTTGAAGGGGGAATAGCAAACTTCCTGTTGATTTTTGCTGGGGGTTGTCAAGTTATGAAATGTAGGTCTAAGTTAGACCTACATAGAGGTTTTTGTTTCATGTCTCTCCGACCTTCCCAGTGGGAGTTACAGGCAGTTTTGTCATTTTTTTCTTCCGAGGAGCAGTTTTTTCTGCGTTTTATTCAAAAATTGCGCTAGAGCGCAATTTTGAGATTTGGGGTTAGGTTTTTTATAAGATCGCAATTTTTGACAGTCCTGATGTGTGTGTTCAGTTTGGTGAGTTTTGAAGCATGTTAAGAGGGTCAAATTTCAGCTCAAAGAGGCAAAAGTTACTGTTTTTAGTACTTTTTTGTCTTGAAGGGGGAATTGCCAACTTCCTGTTGATTTTAGCCCGACAATGTACTATTGTGAAATGTAGGTCTAAGTCAGACCTACATAGAGGTTTTTGTTTCATGTCGCTCCGACCTTCCTAGTGGGAGTTACAGGCAGTCTAGTTTGTTTTTTCCCTAGGGGGCGCTAGAGCGCAATTTTGAGTTTTGTAGTTCGGTTTTTTTTTTAAAAAGGCAATTTTCGCAGGTCCTGATGTGTGGGTCAAATATGGTGAGTTTTGAAGCATGTTAAGTGGGTCAAATTACAGTTTAATGTGGCGGCGGAAGAATAAAGAATAAAGAATAAAACCTTACAAATTCAATAGGTCCTTATGTCCCATTGCATAAGGACTCCCTTTGGGAGTCCTTATACAATGGGCCATGCGGGCCCTAATGATGCGTGCACGCGTTTGCGTGGACCCTTTCTTACCTGAGCTGAGCGTGCTGCTGCACTGCCACTTGTCGGTACTGGCCGGCTTCCAGCAGGACTCCCACAGAGACAGGTAGTACTGGTCGTCCGCCGTCACCCACGCAGGACTCATCAGGGCACCGACGTCCAGGCACAGCGCCAGGAAGACGCACATCAGCCCGACCAGCTTGAGCGGCGTCAGCGCGGAGCTTCGCACCGACTCCTCAGTCTCGGTGACGGCGGAGGACATGTCGGCGCAGCGGGGGCGAGGACGCGGAGAAAAGTCGGGGTCTTTGTCGTGGGTGTGTCCTCCGCCGTGTTTGCGCGCCTGACGGGAAATGCGCCTGGTGGGCACGACTGAAGCAGAGCACCCGGGAGCGCCAGGACTGAAGCCGCTGACGTCACACGTCCTGGGGGACCGGCAGGTACACTGGGTCCTAGAAGGAGGAAAGCACGCCGAGACAATTATCAGGAGCCATTACGGCAGGACTCGTCTCAACTCATATAAGCGACATATAGGAAGAATTAAGGAGAGGTTGTCACGTGACTATCTGACATACTTGCCAACCTTGAGACCTCCGATTTCGGGAGGTGTGTGTGTGTGCGTGGGGGGGGGGGGGGGGGGGGGGGGGCGTGGTTAAGAGGGGAGGAGTATATTTACAGCTAGAATTCACCAAGTGAAGTATTTCATATATATATATATATATATATATATATATATATATATATATATATATATATATATATATATATGAAATACTTGACTTTAAGTGAATTCTAGCTATATATATATATATATATAAATATATATAAGAGAATTACTTGAATTTCAGTGTTCATTTATTTACACATATACACACACATAACACTCATTTACTCATTGTTGAGTTAAGGGTTGAATTGTCCATCCTTGTTCTATTCTCTGTCACTATTTTTCCAACCATGCTGAACACCCTCTCTGATGATGCATTCTGCTTCGTCTCCTTGTTGTGTGCGCAGTTGTGCACTGCACTCTCTAAAAGCCCTAGATGTTATTGTCACATATGCATGTACAGTAGATGGCAGTATTGTCCTGTTTAAGAGTGTCACAACATTGCTGTTTACGGCAGACGAACTGCTTTACGGTAGACGAAAACGTGACTGCTGTTGTTGTGTGTTGTTGCCACGCTGGGAGGACGTTAATGAAACTGCCGAACAATAAACCCACATAAGAAACCAAGAACTCGCCCTCCATCATTCTATTGTTATAACGTGATTGGGCAGGCATGCTGTTTATATTGTGGGAAAGCGGACGTGAAAACAGGCTGTCGACACGTCACTCAGGTCAGCCTGAATTTCGGGAGATTTTCGGGAGAAATTTTGTCCCGGGAGGTTTTCGGGAGAGGCGCTGAATTTCGGGAGTCTCACGGAAAATCTGGGAGGGTTGGCAAGTATGCTATCTGATATGGCTTCCCTTAAAATGTCAGCGTGTCAGGTAAGCTTGCTCATTTTCAAAAGCTTACGTCTGGCCCATACTTGCTAACCTTGAGACCTCCGATTTCGGGGGGTGGGGGTCGTGGTCGGGGGTGTGGTTGGGGGCGGGGGGCTTGGTTGTGGGCGTGATTAAGAGGGGAGGAGTATATTTACAGCTAGAATTCACCAAGTCAAATATTTCATAGGGCAGCACGGTGGCAGAGGGGTTAGTGCATGTGCCTCACAATACGAAGGTCCTGAGTAGTCCTGAGTTCAATCCCGGGCTCGGGATCTTTCTGTGTGGAGTTTGCATGTTCTCCCCATGACTGCGTGGGTTCCCGCCGGGTACTCTAGCTTCCTCCCACCTCCAAAGACATGCACCTGGGGATAGGTTGATTGGCAACACTAAATTGGCCCTAGTGTGTGAATGTGAGTGTGAATGTTGTCTGTCTATCTGTGTTGGCCCTGCGATGAGGTGGCGACTTGTCCAGGGTGTACACCGCCTTCCGCCCGAATGCAGCTGAGATAGGCTCCAGCACCCCCCGCGGCCCCAAAAGGGACAAGCAGTAGTAAATGGATGGATGGAAGTATTTCATATACGTATATCGCATTTCCATGAATTAGCGCCGGGGCGGTAATTAATTTAAAACCTCTTCTCACTCCGGCGCTTACCAAAGACATGCAGTAAATTTAGGCCTGCGCTTATAAATTTGAGTGTGATGTAAGGATACCATCATGAAAAGCACATTTAATAAAAAAAAAAGTTATTATGGTCTTACCTTTACTTATAAATGAAGTCCATGCGCCGCTCCGTCTGAACAAAAGCATTGATAACTTGTGTGTAGAAGTCTTCCTTATCTTTCTTCAGTTTTAAAAGTCTCTCTGTCTCGATGGAGATCTTCCTTTAATTATTACCTCCTGCTTCGATTGAAAGTCCAGTTTAGAAAACTGTTTTATTTTAGATATGTAATCCTCCATGTTAAAAGTGCAGGCGAGAGGAAAAAATAATTGATCGCTGCTAACTGTTGCTGCTTGTTGTCACTTCTTCTGCAGCCGAGTAGTCGCAAGAAGGATCACTAGCGCCCTCTACCACCAGGAGGCAGGAGTCATTTAATGACTCATATTTGACACACGCAGCTACGGTATATTAATAAAACATAGCTGCTTACTGTTCTTTTTAGCATATTCAATAGCTTGGACCTTAAATCCTACTGAATAGCTCTTTATCTTCTTCCCTTTATGCGATTTTAAATTATTGAAATCAGCCTCCTCCATTTTGGAAAATGATGCCTTGAAAGGTGAAGTGTTACTCGTCATGTGACGAGTTTGACCCGGCGGTAAAACGAGACATGCGCTAATTATTTTGCTAAACAAGTTTGACCCGGCAGTAATTCTAAGCATGCGCTAATTCTAAGCATGTGCTAATTATTTTGCGAAACGGGTTTGACCCGGCGGTAAAACGAGGAATGCGGATAATATATACCCAGCGGCAATTCAAGGAAATACGATATATATATATATATATATATATATATATATACATATATATATATATATATATATATATATATATATATATATATATATATATATATATATATATATATATATATGTATATATAAATATATATATATACAGAGACATTTTAGCTTTTATATTTTATAAGATATATTTTTTGTAAGAACCACAATTAATAAATATATTTCAGTGAATCACTAATTGTTCAAATCTGTATATAAATATGTACATAAAATGTTGTAATTATATTCCAACTCCGCGTTCTTCTTGGTCATCGCCGCTGCCGCCGCCACCGACCACACCACCACAAATAGACAGAGGTGTGGACTCGAGTCACATGACTTGGACTCGAGTCAGACTCGAGTCATGAATTTGATGACTTTAGACTCGACTTGACAAAATGTAAAAAGACTTGCAACTCGACTTAGACTTTAACATCAATGACTTGTGACTTCACTTGGACTTGAGCCTTTTGAATTGACATGACTTGACATGACTTGCTACTTTCCCCAAAACCCAAAGATGAAAAAGTTATTCGGGAGCGCTCCGTATTTTTCATTGTGTACTTGTCTATCAGCGTTGCGTGTGTCAGCTGGTGTGGTCTCAGTACAACAGCCAATCAAATTAGATCTACTTTGTTTTCATCACACAGCATTCATCCAATCAAATTGCAGAACAACCAACGAAGAAGACATGTCCAAACCACACGCCAGTGAACAAAAAATGATACCTAAAATAATTTTGTTTGGGTATAAAAATTACGAGGTGGTCAACACAAAACGGTTTGCAGTATGCAACACATGCGGTTCGAAAATTACTGATGGAGAGGCAACAACTTCCAACTTCGTCCGGCATTTGAAGTTGCACAAAGAACGGTAAGTTTTGAATGTAAGATAACGTTTATTGGCTAAGTAACGTGACTTTTATTTGTTGTGTAGTTAAATCAGTGAGGCTGTAAACTCACTGCTAACGTTATAACGTTATTGCAAACATGGGAATCTGTTGCAGTTCACTACCTCATTCATACTTTTTGTTCAGTGATTTTTTTTAAGCAGGGTTACGTTAGTCAATATATCACACGTAACGTTAGACGGCGGTCAGCAGCACCGCGTATTTTAGCCACCTAAAAAAAGACAAAAATAGTCAAATAAAGGTCAGTTAAAATGTATACTATGAATATGTGTACCGTTTTAGCTAGCTTTCTGACATACTGTTGGTTGTTTACCTCAGCGGTCCCCAACCACCGGGCCGCGGCCCAGTACTGGTCCGTGGATCGAATGGTATCGGGCCGCACAAGAAATAATTTTTTTTTTTTCTTTTTTTAATTAAATCAACATAAAAAACACAAGATACACTTACAAGTAGTGCACCAACCCAAAACAACTCTCTCCCCCTTTTGTTCTGGGCATTGAACATGAAGACTCTTCCTTCACTGTTCCGAGTGGCCATGAGAGTCTTGGCAGTGCCTGCCTCCAGTGCTCCAGTGGAGCGAGTTTTCAGCCATGGTGGCATCATACTACGCCCCCATCGTGCACAAATGACTGACAGACCCTTGGCTAATTTGGTCTTTTGCAAATGCAATGCAGCATAGGGCCCTGACATATAAAAAGTACAACTTTTTTGTTATGTTCACATATATGTCATGTTTTTTCAATGTTAACACTTTTGTACAAATAAGTACATTTGAACTTTATTTTTCAATGTGTTTGTTCTGTAAAGGAATGAGTTAATGTTTAAAATGACTGGTTAATAGTGCTATTATAAAGTGCAATGTCAGCACAATTTTCTTTCCTGCAATTTAAAATGCACTTGTTTTAATAAATAAATACAGCGTTTGAAAAGCATACACAATCTGTGTTAATATATTAGTCTGTGGTTAAAAGGACTTGAAAGGACTCGAAACTCAAAATGCAGGACTTAGGACTTGACTTGAGACTTTCCAGTCTTGACTTTGGACTTGACTCGGGGCTTGCCTGTCTTGACTCGGGACTTGACTCGGACTTGGGGGCAAAGACTTGAGACTTACTTGTGACTTGCAAAACAATGACTTGGTCCCACCTCTGCAAATAGATGCCTGTCCTGTGGAAAACACTGCATGTACAATATTACAGTACAGCTGCTGCAAAATGAATGAAAAAACTAAAACTCCTCTGAACAATGTTGGAACAGTGGTGCCCAACCACGAGTCCAGTGACCAGAATCGGGCCGTGTTGCTCTTGCTACCGGCCCGCACAGAAATATTAAATAATTTTTTGACGACCACATTTTATCATGCTTTCTTTTTTTGTATACTTCATAAAAGTATAATTCAACTCCTGATAGGAAGTCACCATTTGTTATATTTGTCGTATCTTTGTCACATGGGACAGTGCACATTAATGAACATCCATCCACATTCTACCGCTTGTCCCTCTCGGGGTCGGGGGGGACCCATATAAAACAGTAGGTTGCTGCATGACCTCAGCACAGGACAGATCAAGAATAAAGTCACCATAGTAGTTCAAGTGTTAAGGGCAGATAGAGAAGTGCTAAAGTGCAAGTGTGCTAAATTGTTGCATATAATTAAGTGTGCAAAAGGAAGAAAATACACATCTCCCTTGGCTTAATAATTTAAAGTGCTGATATTATTACACATTTCTCCATTGCACAATTATAAATATACATCCATCCATCCATCCATTTTCTACCGCTTATTCCCTTTGGGGTCGCGGGGGATGCTGGAGCCTATCTCAGCTACAATCGGGCGGAAGGCGGGGTACACCCTGGACAAGTCGCCACCTCATCGCAGGGCCAACACAGATAGACAGACAACATTCACACTCACATCCACACACTAGGGCCAATTTAGTGTTGCCAATCAACTTATCCCCAGGTGCATGTCTTTGGAAGTGGGAGGAAGCCGGAGTACCCGGAGGGAACCCACGCAGTCACGGGGAGAACATGCAAACTCCACACAGAAAGATCCCGAGCCCGGGATTGAACCCAAGACTACTCAGGACCTTCGTATTGTGAGGCAGATGCACTAACCCCTCTGCCACCATGAAGATACAGTTAAGTGGAATTTCCTGCTGGGCCTTTCTGCCTGCCGCACCTCCTGGAGCCACCAATCCTCAAACATTGCGGCCCTTTCATCCTGGAACGTCTGCTGGTGGCAGAACAGTGACAGGGTCGTCGCCCCATCACTCCCTGCAGCTGATAGATATTGCTCCCTGTGGCTCAGGTCTTCTTTCCTGCACTACCAGAAGCGTTAAACATTGCACCAAAAAAGCATACATATCAATGTATGAAATATTGCACAAAGTATGAACACCGGTACATAACCTTTTTGAATAGAAATCCATTGAAACTAATACAATACCATTCTATAGACTTCATACCCCTCAATTTGAAAATGATGCGGTTGCAGTGCAGATACAAAAAGTCCATAAAAATAAGATAAAACAAATGAAAGCAAGAAGGCTACGTCAAAGAACAAAAAAGACATTTAAAGAGCACAAATCTGATACATACAGCTACAAAAGTAAAACAACGAAAAAACAAAAAATGAGCAATTAATAATACATAGTATGCACAAACGATTGCACCATGCAACAAAACAAAAATTATTCAACAAACTTTGTCTTACCTGCACACATGAGAAGGGAGTTCTTAGTGTAAATTGACAAAAACAGTCTATTCATGATGTGATAATGGTGATTTGTCTTGACTTTTTGTATCTGCACTGCAAGCACATCATTTCCCCATTGAGTGATAAATAAAGTCTATCCAAGAGCTGGGCAAATATTTTGACTCGAGGGGCCACATAGAGAGAAAAAAATGGGTCTGGGGGGCCAAAGTGTATGTGTGTATAAATTATATATGCACATTTAGCTGTAAAAACCTGCTGTGCAGTATGTGTGTTTGGGTCCCTTTTTTTCAGGAACACTAATACCAAAAGTCACAATGTCTGATAGAGTTCTAAAAACATTCTGACAGACCACCTCAAAAAAACGCAGTGGAATTTTACAGTTTTTTACTGAATGGGACACCCAAAATGTACAAACCCCGTTTCCATATGAGTTGGGAAATTGTGTTAGATGTAAATATAAACAGAATACAATGATTTACAAATCATTTTCAACCCATATTCAATTGAATGCACTACAAAGACAAGATATTTGATGTTCAAACTCATAAACTTTATTTTTTTTTTGCAAATAATAATTAACTTAGAATTTCATGGATGCAACACGTGCCAAAGTAGTTGGGAAAGGGCATGTTCACCACTGTGTTACATGGCCTTTCCTTTTAACAACACTCAGTAAACGTTTGGGAACTGAGGAGACACATTTTTTAAGCTTCTCAGGTGGAATTATTTCCCATTCTTGCTTGATGTACAGCTTAAGTTGTTCAACAGTCCGGAGGTCTCCGTTGTGGTATTGTAGGCTTCATAATGTGCCACACATTTTCAATGGGAGACAGGTCTGGACTACAGGTAGGCCAGTCTAGTACCCGCACTCTTTTACTATGAAGCCACGTTGATGGCTTGGCATTGTCTTGCTGAAATAAGCAGGGGCGTCCATGGTAACGTTGCTTAGATGGCAACATATGTTGCTCCAAAACCTGTATGTACCTTTCAGCATTAATGGCGCCTTCACAGATGTGTAAGTTACCCATGTCTTGGGCACTAATACATCCCCATACCATCACAGATGCTGGCTTTTCAACTTTGCGCCTAGAACAATCCGGATGGTTCTTTTCCTCTTTGGTTCGGAGGACACGACGTCCACAGTTTCCGAAAACAATTTGAAATGTGGACTCGTCAGACCACAGAACACTTTTCCACTTTGTATCAGTCCATTTTAGATGAGCTTAGGCCCAGCGAAGCCGACGGCGTTTCTGGGTGTTGTTGATAAACGGTTTTTGCCTTGCATAGGAGAGTGTTAACTTGCACTTACAGATGTAGCGACCAACTGTAGTTACTGACAGTGGGTTTCTGAAGTGTTCCTGAGCCCATGTGGTGATATCCTTTACACACTGATGTCGCTTGTTGATGCAGTACAGCCTGAGGGATCGAAGGTCACAGGCTTAGCTGCTTACGTGCAGGGATTTTTCCAGATTCTCTGAACCCTTTGATGATATTACGGACCATAGATGGTGAAATCCCTAAATTCCTTGCAATAGCTGGTTGAGAAAGGTTTTTCTTAAACTGTTCAACAATTTGCTCACGCATTTGTTGACAAAGTGGTGACCCTTGCCCCATCCTTGTTTGTGAATGACTGAGCATTTCATGGAATCTACTTTTATACCCAATCATGGCACCCACCTGTTCCCAATTTGCCTGTTCACCTGTGGGATGTTCCAAATAAGTGTTTGATGAGCATTCCTCAACTTTATCAGTATTTATTGCCACCTTTCCCAACTTCTTTGTCACGTGTTGCTGGCATCAAATTCTAAAGTTAATGATTATTTGCAAAAAAAAAAAAGTTTATCAGTTTGAACATCAAATATGTTGTCTTTGTAGCATATTCAACTGAATATGGGTTGAAAATGATTTGCAAATCATTGTATTCCGTTTATATTTACATCTAACACAATTTCCCAACTCATATGGAAACGGGGTTTGTACATGAAAATAAAGAAAGTGGGATTTACAATATGAACTATGAACAATAAAACACTGAATATTAACAACATGGATGAACGTCGCTCCTCTTTTACTTCTCAGACCTCCATAGTTGTGTATCTTTTACAATCAAGCAAAACACAACATTTGAAAAAACAGCAAAATATGAATGCAAAGTGTAATAAACACCTACAATATGATATATTATCACGTAAAAAATGTGCTTCCGCTTTTGTGTCTGACACGCGTTTCGGGCTGCCTGGTCTGAAAACAAACCTCGCCCACTCTGCTTTGTCCTTGTCTGAGCTGCTGTGACGTAGATTAACGTAATGACTCGTATAACACTCAAAAGCGCAGATTTCGACCATTGAAATACTTCCTATAGTTCAAGACTTACGCTAATTTAAAAACAGCACTGCCCATAATTAATGACGGTTACAGTTTTGATGTTACAGGTCTAAAAAAAATGATGTAAAACGTACGGTGGGCCGGATTAAAAATCTTATTGGGCTGCATGTGGCCCGCGGGCCGTATTTTGCAGAGGTCTGGTCCGTCCTATCCTTCATAGTTTGTGTTACAATTGTATTTTTACAATACCCTGCTGTAGAAGTAATGCCGTGGCCACTAACTTACATCCACTCATATTCTTCTTAGGGGTAAACATACAAAACGGCTTTATTCATTTCTGATCAAAGAATATGCTCATCCTTTGCATACTAAAGGCAAAAATAAAGCAGAGGGAGAAGAAAGAGGGTTTAATGGAGTGCTGTTTGTTTATTCATCCAGAAACAAAAGGAAGGCTGGAGAGACTTGATGGCGGAGGCTTTTGTTTACTCATCGGTATAATAATGAGCCAGGATGAGAGAGCACCATGGGGGTGATGGCGGCAGAATGAAATAATGCCCTCTTCATAACACTCACTGAAGTCTTAATGATGCTATTCCACTTGTGTTAGTGACAGACTAACGGTTTATCTTGGATGAAGAAGCGGAAATTACCATCACTGCCTAAAACACAAGATCTTATCAAAAATATTAGGCTGCTAGCCCCGTAAATTCCTGGCAAAGACAATAGTTTGTGATTTGGTGCAACACGTTTACAAAACCCAAAACCAGTGAAGTTGGCACGTTGTGTAAATCGTAAATAAAAACAGAATACAATGAGTTGCAAATCCTTTTCAACCTATATTCAATTGAATAGACTGCAAAGACAAGATACTTAACGTTCAAACTGGAAAACTTTATTTTTTGCAAATATTAGCTCATTTGGAATTTGATGCCCGCAACATGTTTCAAAAAAGCTGGCACAAGTGGCAAAAAATCAATCAATTAAGGTTTATTTATATAGCCCTAAATCACAAGTGTCTCAAAGGGCTGCACAAGCCACAACGACATCCGCGGTACAGAGCCCACATAAGGGCAAGGAAAAACTCACAACCCCAATGGGACGTCGATGTGAATGACTATGAGAAACCTTGGAGAGGACCGCATATGTGGGTGACCCCCCCCCCCCCCCCCCCCCCTCTAGGGGAGACCGGAAGCAATGGACGTCGAGTGGGTCTGACATAATATTGTGAAAGTCCAGTCAATAGTAGATCTAACATAATAGTGAGAGTCCAGTTCATAGTGGGGCCAGCAGGAAACCATCTCGAGCGGAGACAGGTCAGCAGCGCAGAGATGTCCCCAACCGATACACAGGCGAGCGGTCCACCCCGGGTCCCGACTCTGGACAGCCAGCACTTCATGCACAAGGGAGAGGGGGGCAGAGGAGAAAAGAAAAGAAACGGCAGATCAACTGGTCTAAAAAGGGGGTCTATTTAAAGGCTAGAGTATACAAATGAGTTTTAAGATGGGACTTAAATGCTTCTACTGAGGTAGCATCTCTAACTGTTACCAGGAGGGCATTCCATAGTACTGGAGCCCGAATAGAAAACGCTCTATAGCCCGCAGACGTTTTTTGGGCTCTGGGAATCACTAATAAGCTGGAGTTCTTTGAACGCAGATTTCTTGCCGGGACATATGGTACAATACAATCGGCAAGATAGGCTAGAGCTAGACCGTGTAGTATTTTACACATAAGTAGTAAAACCTTAAAGTCACATCTTAAGTGCACAGGAAGCCAGTGCAGGTGAGCCAGTATAGGCGTAATATGATCAAACTTTCTTGTTCTTGTCAAAAGTCTAGCAGCCGCATTTTGTACCAACTGTAATCTTTTAATGCTCGACATAAGGAGACTCGAAAATAATACGTTACAGTAATGTAGACGAGACGTAACGAACGCATGAATAATGATCTCAGCGTCGCTAGTGGACAAAATGGAATGAATTTTTGCGATATTACAGAGATGAAAGAAGGCTGTTTTAGTAACACTCTTAATGTGTGATTCAAACGAGAGAGTTGGGTTGAAGATAATACCCAGATTCTTTACCGAGTCGCCTTGTATAATTGTTTGGTTGTCAAATGTTAAGGTGGTATTATTAAATAAATGTCGGTGTCTAGCAGGACCGATAATCAGCATTAGCGGACATCCATTGTTTAATTTCATTAAGACACGCCTCCAGCTGACTACAATCCGGCGTGTTGGTCAGCTTTAGGGGCATGTAGAGTTGGGTGTCATCAGCATAACAGTGAAAGCTAACACCGTATTTGCGTATGATGTCGCCTAGCGGCAGTATGTAGATGCTGAAAAGTGCAGGGCCAAGAACCGAACCCTTGGGAACTCCGCACGTTACCTTAACATAGTCCGAGGTCACATTATTATGGGAGACGCACTGCATCCTGTCAGTAAGATAAGAGTTAAACCAAGACATGGCTAAGTCTGACATACCAATACGTGTTTTGATATGCTCTATTAAAATATTATGATCGACGGTATTGAAAGCAGCGCTAAGATCAAGAAGCAGCAACATGGATGACGCATCAGCATCCATCGTTAGCAATAGATCATTAGTCATTTTTGCGAGGGCTGTCTCCGTAGAGTGGTTTGCCCTGAAACCGGACTGAAAGGGTTCACAGAGATTGTTAGACGCTAAGTGTTCATTTAGCTGCTGTGCAACAATTTTTTCGAGGATTTTCGAAATAAACGGAAGGTGGGACACCGGTCGGTAGTTTACCATGAGGTCAGGATCATAGTAAAATAGTGCGGTACTAGACTGGCCTGCCTATAGTCCAGACCTGTCTCCCATTGAAAATGTGTGGCGCAATATGAAGCTTAAAATACCACAAGAGAGACCCCCGGACTGTTGAACAACTTAAGCTGTACATCAAGCAAGGATGGGAAAGAATTCCACCTGAAAAGCTTCAAAAATTGGTCTCCTCACTTCCCAAACGTTTACTGAGTGTTGTTAAAAGGAAAGGCCATGTAACACAGTGGTAAAAATGCCCCCGTGCCAACTTTTTTGCAATGTGTTGCTGCCATTAATGATTATTTGCAAGAATAAATTAAGTTTCTCAGTTTGAACATTAAATATCTTGTCTTTGCAGTCTTTTCAATTGAATATAAGTTGAAAAGGATTTGCAAATCATTGTCTGTTTTTTTTTAAATTTTTTTTTTACGGATTACACAACGTGCCAACTTCACTTGTTTTGGGTTTTGTATTTTGATGCCCCTCTGAAAGACATCGACAAACGTGGCTCATTCCCTTTCTGTCTTGCCTCTTGGTGAGGGCGGTCGCATTTTTCTCCGCTTCCTCCTTCCCTGCTTGCTTTCTTTGTTTTGTCATGCCTGAACTTTTTTGAAGCCTCTTTCTTTGCGCTGTCCTCAAATCTAAACATCAAACATGGATATGATCAGCTGGACTCTCGACGCAATTGACAAAGTCTTTTCGACAAGGAAAAGAGGTTCGGGGGAGCCTGGCTGCCCTGATGGAACCATTGCTGCGGGGTACGTGAGAGACTCCTGGGATAAATGGAGAATCATGTGCCTCTCAGTCCTTTCCATCGAGGACGTGGAAGACATCGACCTATTTGGAACCGTGATCGCAGGGCACCTGCTGATTGGGCTGGGCATTGCTCAAATTCGGAAGACGATGGCAGCCACTCAAGGAGCCCAACGGCTGTTCATCGCAATGGAAGGATTGGGCCGGGTTGTGGGAACACAGACTGTGGCGATTTCTGATCTGAATCGCAAAGTGGATCTCATCATGGAGAAGCTTGCTGAGAAGGAGAATTAAATTGAATTTGAGAGGAACCAAAGAGCAGGCAAGTCATTGTTTTGACTGCTCGAAGAAAATACCATCCTGATCTACGATTTGACTCCCTCGAATGGCCTTGACGCTATCAGGAACAGGCTGTTCTGAAAAACTCCCCCGAGGACACCTCAATGATGGACGCTTTTGACCTTCCTTTTTTTCAATAACACCTGGTGTCGGACTTTGAGATCGGCCCCAGTCCACAAAAACATTTCAACATCTCACCCAAGTCGATTGGCCATACATGCACGCACCCGCCCCTTCCACAATCAACGCCTTCACCACTGCTTAATTCCTCTTCGGGGTTATGGAGGGCTAGTAGCGCTTTATAGCAGCAGGCCGGCCTCCAGGGCCCCAAATCCACCCCCCCCTGTTGCGAGTTGTTGTGATTATACAGTATGTATCATGTTTATGTGTGCTATGCTATGTGAGGTTTTTTCCTTGGACTCAGTCTGGACCTCCCCGAGGGTCCAGCCTTAGACTGATATTTTTTTTTACTCTTCCCCCTTTCCCAATTTCACCTTTTTCCCACCTTTTTTAAGGAGCGCTGTAAGTGGCTGCTCCGTTGGCGGTCCCGTCTTGTCCCCCTTGTAACGTATGTCTGCTCTTAGTGGGACTGTGCCGAAAATGAAATTTCAGTTCTTATATGTCTTCCATCCATCCATCCATTTGCTACCGCTTATTCCCTTCGGGGTCGCGGGGGGCGCTGTCTTGTACATGTTAAAGAATGGACAATAATAAAGCATCTTGAATCTTGAAATCATTTCCAGTGGTCCCTTGGTTTTTCCTTCTTAAAGGACTGACAAAGACCTACTCAATCAACCCATTAGAAATAATGTGAATCCAAATAATATGTACCTGTCATCCAAAAATATTCAATATATATATATATATATATATATATATATATATATATATATATATATATATATATATATATATAAATAAAAAAAAGAGTTTAACAGCAGAAAACAATGTAAAATAAATATGCAGGATAAATTAAATGGATAAATGAACATTTAACGTCAATTTTGATTTAAAGACTCTTGTTTGTAAAGACGATGATGAGTAGCAAGGAAGGAGGAGAGAGCCAGGTGGAAGCCACGTTTGCACTTTGCGACAAGTTTTTTCTTGAATTTAGTGCTGTTTCTCACTTCTTTGTCAACGTGCTGGCAGTCGCAACTTTCTTGGCCTATGGTGGATGGTTTTGCATTTGTACTTCATGACAGAAGCACAGGAGCATATTCGCCTAACACTTAGGGCCTGACCTACTAAGATCCAACTAATTCCAGATTATGCAACCAGATTTGCACTGGATGCATAACAGCAGCAGAACGGCACCACCATCTGCCTTCTGGCAATCCCTACTGCCAAACTTTTGCCGCTCCGCCAGAGTTGTAGTAAAGCCAACCACAGTTTATTCTGTCCTTCCAATTTCGCCTATTGTTCACAATCATTATGACGACAGATGTATTTTTTTTTTTTATCCATCCATCCATCCATTTTCTACCGCTTGTCCCTCTCGAGGTGGCGGGGGTGCTGGAGCCTATCCCAGCTGCATTCGGGCGGGACAAGTCGCCACCTCATCACAGGGCCAACACAAATAGACAACGTTCACACTCACATTCACACACTAGGGCCAATTTAGTGCTGCCAATCAACCGATCCCCAGGTGCATGACTTTTTAATGCATTCTAAATATTAAATAAACATAAATAAAAGTCTGCTTATAGCGCAGCCAATGGAAGCTCCACTATTTCACCCATAAAAAAAAATAAAATAACCATTCAAAAACCGGCAACAATACTTCATGTACATTTCGTGAATTGAATATTAACCAAGTATTTATGGCAGTAAGATTTGGTATGAAAAAAATATTGACATTGTAGAAAAATGTGTATGGCAGTGAAACAAGTTTTGGCCATAAATAAGTACAAACATTGAAAAACACAGTACTTGTGGTGGATGTTTTCGATGCCAATATTCATATTATTGTACACTTCGATTGTTTGTGTGTGTTTCAAAGGTTTTTATGATCGCTTCTCTTTTTTACAGTTTTGTTTCTTTTTTTCGGTTTTGCTTTTTTTTTCTTTTTTTTTTACGGTTACAAACTAAAGGCGGTGTTTTAGCGTGGGCGGGGCTTATAACAAGTTTATCCGGAAGCAGCTGTACTGGACTGTAAAAACATCATAGAAGAAGAAAGGAGGACAGATGGCGTCTAAATCAAGTGTAAAAGTGATATGATATATTCATGTTAACCTAAACATACTTTAAGGATGTAGTATGAGTGGTACAGAAGTTGATTTTGTTTTTTAAAATTATCCATGTTGGTGTCCATATAGCCGTGATATTTGACGAAACTCCGTATGGAACAATACTTGTTACATTTCCACGCGGAGAGAAAAGAGCTGTCATAACGGGGGGGTCGCAGCTTACTGCGAGGTTTGTTCTCCCAGGATGCAAACGGACTATTCCGGACAAGACTTGCAGGTAGGAACATATTTATTTTCTCAATTAATCCTACACACCACAAAGACCGGAACCAAACAAAAGAAAAGCGTGCCGTTCACACGAGAAGCTAACGAACAAAAAAACTTAACGCAGGAAACATAGTAGCTAAACACTTAACATGGACTATGGCATGGAACAAACAAGATTTACTGTGGCATGAAACAACTAACACTTACGTCAAGTGTGTCAAACTCTGGCCCTTGAGGTGATATCAAATTAACACTAGAGCTGGCCCGCCGATTATATACAGCGGCAGTGCCGCGTTACACCGCTAATTCTCATACTTGCCATACCTCCCATGAGACTCCCAAATTTCAGTGCCCCTTCCGAGAATCGTCATGTCCCCTTTTCGTCCAGTCCAACGAGTGCTGGCCCAGTCACATACTATGTGCGGCTTTGGCACGCACACAGAAGTGAATACAACGCATGCTTGATCTTCAGCGATACAGGTTACACTGAGGGTGCTAATATAAAAAACTTTAACATTGTTACAAATATACGCCACACTGTGAATCCACACCAAACAAGAATGACAAACACATTTCGGGAGAACATCCACACAGTAACACAACATAAACACAACAGAACAAATACCCAGGACCCTTTGCAGCACTAACTCTTCCGGGACGCTACAAAGTGTGTGTGTGTGTGTGTGTGGTAGCGGGGGTGTACTTTGTAGCGTCCCGGAAGAGTTAGTGCTGCAAAGGGTTCTGGGTATTTGTTCTGTTGTGTTTATGTTGTGTTTATGTTGTGTTACGGTGCGGATGTTCTCCCAAAATGTGTTTGTCATTCTTGTTTGGTGTGGATTCACAGTGTGGCGTGTATTTCTAACAATGTTAAAGTTGCTTATACGGCCACTCTCAGTGTAAACTGTATTGCTGTTGATGAAGTATGCGTTGCATTCGCGTATGTGGGCGTACAGTAGCCGCTCCTATCTTGTGACAGGGCAAGCACGTTGTTAGAAGGGATGAAAAGCGGACGAGACGACAGCTCATAGCGGACGTTAAAGGCAGTGTCTTTAAGGCACGCCCCCAAGACTGTGGTCCGGGTGGGCTACGAGACATAATGACTGATGAACACCTTCGTTCGATAATGAAGGTTGTCTCAGCTCAAAGCCTGAGCCCCAACATTAATGAACTAGCATCCAAGAAAAGATGGCAGGTATCTGGTTTGGGCACATCAGATTAGATCAGTGTGTTGCAAACTGAGCAGTTTAAAGTCCAGAATGGTTGGTTTATTCATTATTTTATTTTCAAATTTATTAGCCTGTGGGAAAAGTTAATGTTGATATTTACATCAGAAGGCTGCAAATAGAAAAGAGGCATTCAATTTTTATTTAAATTGTATTTGATATGCCATTGATATTTTTTAATTATTATTATTATTATTTGAAACTCGATTTTGCATGTTACTATAAAATTATATAAGCCTTGCTTGTTCAATATTTAATGCAAAACTTGTTTGGGTCCCTATCAAAAAGGTTAATTTGTTCAACCTTGGCCCACGGCGGCTTTGTTCAGTTTTAAATTTTGGCCCACTCTGTATTTGAGTTTGACACCCCTGACTTACGTGGACACTGCATGAATCGAACAACGAGCATAAACTTGGAATCGGACATGAAAACGAGCTGCATGAACTATGGTATCGGCGTATCGCATAAAACAAGCAATGACGCCAGGACTACTGACTGGCAGAGACAGGGTTAAATAATGGTCTCTTGTTTAGAGCAGGTGCGTGTAGAACACCACAGGCAGGTGAAACTAATAAGTCGCCGTGGTAACTAAAACTAACAAGGGTGCACAAAAACAGGAACTATGGAGTCTAAAACTAACAGAACATAACAAAAACATGCATGATCCAAACCACAGATCATGACAAGACAGACTTTAAAATGTAAGTCGAGCTGTATTTATTCATTTAAAATATTTAACAGCAGACATGTACAGCTTGGTGTGACATGAGTAACCAGTTTGTGTTAAAATATGAGACTTTACATGTTGAGCAACCTTCGGCGGTTTTTCCTGTTGTTCCCTTGGGAGGGAACATATCATATCCAGGCTGCAGAGGCAACTTCATGCATGGAACTTTTTTAAACGTTTGGAAGTAAAACCTTACATCTGATCTATATTTTTCTTTTGACGTTTACATCCCATCTACAGTTTGCTTAGGAGGCCCTGCCCCAAGTGGAGGAGTTCAAGTACCTCGGAGTCTTGTTCACAAGTGAGGGATAAGTGGATCGTGAGATCGACAGGTGGATCGGTGCGGCGTCTTTAGTAATGCGGACGCTGTATCGATCCGTTGTGGTGAAGAAGGAGCTGAGCCGGAAGGCAAAGCTCTCAATTTACCGGTCGATCTACGTACCCAACCTCACCTATGGTCATAAGCTTTGGGTTATGACCGAAAGGACAAGATCACGGGTACAAGCGGCCGAAATGAGTTTCCTTTGCCAGGTGGTGGAGCTCTCCCTTAGAGATAGGGTGAGAACCTCTGCCATCCGGGGGGAGCTCAAAGTAAAGCCGCTGCTCCTCCACATCGAGAGGAGCCAGATGAGGTGGTTCTGGCATCTGGTCAGGATGCCACCCGAACGCCTCCCTCGGGAGGTGTTTAGGGCACGTCGGACTTGTAGGAGGCCACGGGGAAGACCCAGGACACGTTGGGAAGACTATGTCTCCCGGCTGGCCTGGGAACGTCTCGGGATCCACCGGGAAGAGCTGGACGAAGTGGCTGGGGAGAGGGAAGTCTGGGCTTCCCTGCTTAGGCTGCTGCCCCCGCGACCTGACCTCGGATAAGCGGAAGAAGATGGATGGATTTACACTTAAATAGATGGAGTCATGTCTTATTGTATTGTATTGTCAAGTATTATTTTGACTTGTTTAACATTGTGCTGTTAGAATTTCAGGTCCCCTCGGACGCTGGAACCGCTGGGGACCACGGGAGAGGCGCTCTGAGGCGGACACTGACCGAGCTCAGCAACGTCTCGAGTCCCGGAAAAAGTACGACATTAGGCGGGTGTACCTGGGAGAGGCGCACAAGCTGTGGAGTGATCTGCGGCGGCGCACAAGTCTGAGCGATGCCGGACTGGCGGAGTATTTAATCCTGCTTCACGCCACTTGTGGGGATAAATATCTGCAGAAACACTCGGGGAACAACACTGCCTCTGTGGAGTCTGTAAATCAGAGAAAGATTAAGAAGGAGCGAGAGTCAAGCCTCCATAGCCTCGTGTGTTGGTACCAGAAGGACCTGCGTTCCTGCCCTCACGAGCTCCAGCTCAGAGTTCTGGAGCTCCAGCCCAGAGCTCTGGAGCTCCAGCCCAACTTCTCCATGGCTGCCATCTGGCAATGCGACGGCGACCATTCGTTTGTGCAACAGCTTTTCTCGCCGCTGAGGGAGGCAAGTGACTCGGAGCGGGAGGAGAGACAGCATGGAGACGACTGTGAAAGTGCTGCAATATTGGTGCCAAAGAGATTAGCCGGCCGCAGGAGAAAAACAAACACTCCGCCAAAAGGTTTAGAAGAATCTTTGATAGTTTCTGAGGTTGGAGACCTCGCCACAAAAGCCTTAACACATACTGCCAGTGCGGAGAGCGCCACCAATGACCTCCCCCTGACAGAACCGCAGGTGTGGGAGATGGAGATGGTGCTGGAGCGACCACAAAGCTCCCCTGAGGCAATGTTCCACTCCCTCACGTCAGAAGAGGAGGCTGACGATGTGAGGCAAGACCAGGATGAAGGAGTGACGGAGCCACTCGGAGAGGACGAGCACACCGAGTGCGGTTACGAGCGCGTCGCCATGGTAACGTCCTTTGCGGACAAACCGAGGAAAGCGGACGAGCGCTCGGGAGAATTGGTGCAAACGTCACCCCAGCCGGAGCTTTTGGCCCCGCCTCCCGTACAGGCAGAAGAGGACGGCGGGGAACTTTATGATCCTCACGCTCTGCAGGCGGTGGTGACGAGTTGTGCACAACATTCCCAACCATCAGACGGCTCTCGAAGGCTCCCAGCTAATCATCATATCTGGCCTCAGCTATGAGGCTCTTGTGTCAAAGGGCATCCAGCTCAACATGGGTGCTGGAACGTGGAGGAAGTCACTTGCACTGTCCTCGACGGCGTCGGCTACGACCAAGCGTAGGATTCTGCATCAAAAATCCCAGCTACTGGAGCCTAACGTTGACACTTTGGAGCTAAGTAGTGACCGTGAGCTACAGCGCAGTCTCAGCAGGTCAAAGAGAAACCGGCGAGGCCCGGTCATCGAGGCTGATGGGATGCTGAAGATGTTCCATTGTCCATACGAGGGGTGCAGTCAAGTTTATGTAGCCATAAGCAGCTTCCAGAATCATGTCAACCTCGTTCACAGGAAAGGCAGGACCAAAGTTTGTCCACATCCAGGCTGTGGAAAGAAATTCTATACCTGTCCAACCACCTGCACCGCCACATGATCATCCACTCAGGGGTCCGAGATTTCATATGCGAGACATGTGGGAAATCGTTCAAGCGTAAGAACCACTTGGAAGTTCACAGGAGAACTCATACAGGAGAAAACCCTCCACAATGCGAAATCTGCGGCTATCAGTGTCGTCAGCGTGCGTCCCTAAACTGGCACATGAAGAAACACACGCCAGAAGCCCACTACAACTACACATGCCAGTTCTGCGACAAGCGCTTCGAGAAGCTGGACAGTGTCAAATTCCACAAGCTGAAGAGCCACCCGGAAAAACTGTCCTCCTGAGGGCCCTCGGACTATGGCCGAGAAGGAGCCGGGGAACACCAGAGGAAGACTGTTGCACGGCTGTGCGGGACACAGCCGGTTCCCGTTCTCAAGCCCTGAACGGGAATGATGGTAAACCCCTCTGGCAAAATGACTTTTCGATATTACTTTAGGACGCCTAATGTGACACAAAAACACTTCCCTATTCCTTTAAGTGCTACAAGCATGTGTGAATGGCCAGACACGGAAGCTGTCATTTTAAAGAGAAACCACACTTTTTGGGTTAATTTGATATATTATTCACAATCTTTTGTTTTTTGGGCTGTATAGCTCGGTTGGTAGAGTGGACGTGCCAGCAACTTGAGGGTTCCAGGTTCGATCCCCGCTTCCGCCATCCTAGTCACTGCCGTTGTGTCCTTGGGCAAGACACTCTACCGCCTTGCCCCCAGTGCCGCCACACTGGTTGAAATGTAACTTAGATATTGGGTTTCACTATGTAAAAGTGCTTTGAGTCACTAGAGAAAAGCGCTATATAAATATAATTCACTTCACTGCTGTTATTAACTATTGCTATTAACATTGCAAATAATACAAAATTGGGTTATACATTCATTCATCCATCCATTTTCTACCGCTTAATCCCTTCGGGGTCGCGGGGGGCGCTGGAGCCTATCTCAGCTACAATCGGGCGGAAGGCGGGGTACACCCTGGACAAGTCGCCACCTCATCACAGGGCCAACACAGATAGACAGACAACATTCACATTCACACCCTAGGGCCAATTTTAGTGTTGCCAATCAACCTATCCCCAGGTGCATGTTTTTGGAGGTGGGAGGAAGCCGGAGTACCCGGAGGGAACCCACGCAGTCACGGGGAGAACATGCAAACTCCACACAGAAAGATCCAGAGCCCGGGATTGAACCCAGGACTGCTCAGGACCTTCGTATTGTGAGGCAGACGCACTAACCCCTCTACCACCGTGCTGCCCGGTTATACATTCAGATATCCTAAATGATATTCCACATAATATTCACATGTACATTTGAAAGTACAACCTACAACATATTTTTAAAACATCAACTGCTATAATATAGAGCTGATGACTTTTAGGAGACATTCTTATTGACAATTACATATAAAACATCTTTAAAAATATTATCTAAGTAGTACTTTGTGATGTTGCTGTATATAATTTAACAAGAAATACAAAAGAAGATTTCTGCCTTTGTGGGACATTTGAACTTCCTTCAGAGGCATGTTTCTGAGAGGACATCCAATTACAAACCATCATCAAGTGAGCAATGCTGATGCCTGACTGTTACATTTTATTTAAAAAATTAAACAATCACATAATAAATCCTCTATAAACTGTATCATAACTAATGAGTAATTTCTTTGAAGTTATTTTATTTGCTTTGTAAAGAGAATTATGCAAAGTAATAAACATGTAATAAATAACAGCAATATATCCTAATAACCTCTTAGTGCTGAAATCAACTGCATACATAAAACCAATTGTGAAAGTAACAAAGTTGACCGACCAGTGTGCTTTACGAAGTAGTCAAAGAGTAATCAAAGTAGGTCACTGTATCATGTTTACAAATACAAGATTTCTCTCTGAGCAGGAGATGAATCTGCCGACAATATCAGCAACCTATCATTTCAAACAGGCAAATTCCCAGATAATGAAAATAGCAAAAGTCGTACCAATTTATAAGACTGAAGACAAACACAAGTTTACAAACTACAGACCTGTTTCTCTACTTCCACAATTTTATAAAATTATTGAAAAACGGTTTAACAGATTAGACAAATTCATAAATAAAAACAAAACACTCACAGACAACCAATACAGATACAGAGCCAACATCTCAACATCAATGGTATTAATCGAAATAACGGAAGAGATGATAAATGCAGTAGATAGTAAAAAATGTGCTACTGCAGTGTTTATGGATTTAACAAAAGCATTTGAAACAATTAATCATAGCATCTTAATAAACAAATTAGAAATGTATGGCATCAGAGGGTTGGTATTGAACTGGGTAAGAAGCTACTTAACCTACAGGAAGCAATACGTGAAGATAGGCGAACACACATCTACAACTCTAAATATATCCTGTGGCGTACCTCAGGGATCAATACTAGGACCTAAATTATTCAATCTCTACATAAATGACATTTGTAAAGTTACAAAGGACTTAAAGTTAGTAATATTTGCAGATGATACTGTCACGACAGGGACTATGGCGTGGTTTGTTCTCCCGAGGTGCAAGTGAATTGGACTGGTCATGGCGTGAAGGTAGATACATTTTTAATAATAACACTCAAAAGAACAAAAGGCGCGCTCAAGGCGGATGTACAACTTGACTAATGAAAACAAAAGACTTGCTCGGGGGCAAAAAACTAGGAACAACAAAAAAACACTAACTGTGGCAATAATAAACAAACTTACTTGGCATGGGCATGAAGTGCGCAGAGGTGGACAGAGTGTGACAGGGGGCATAAATGCGGGGATGTCGTCAGGACGAACAACAGAAAATGAAAAGCTTAAATAACACAGACATGATTAACGAAAACAGGTGCGTGACTCAAAA
The DNA here is from genome assembly GCF_033978685.3 of Nerophis lumbriciformis. Classification (NCBI taxonomy): domain Eukaryota; kingdom Metazoa; phylum Chordata; class Actinopteri; order Syngnathiformes; family Syngnathidae; genus Nerophis; species Nerophis lumbriciformis. The sequence goes on along the minus strand of NC_084548.2, from coordinate 25,392,609 downwards.
CGTGAAACAGGTGCGTGACGTGACAGGTGAAAACTAATGGTTGCTATGGTGACAAACAAGAGTGTACAATGAGTCCAAACGTGGAACAGGTGAAACTAATGGGTAATCATGCAAACAAGACAAGGGAGTGAAAAGCCAGAAACTAAACAAAACATGACTTAATACAAAACATGATTATACAGACATGACAGATACAACTGAGTTTTGTTCAGGATAGAACACACAGAAGATAATACAAATAATAAAACAGAAAACATTAACAAATTAAAAAGGTTTGACAAGAACCGACTGTCTTTGAAACTCAGTAAAGACTAAAATAATGCTATTTGGTAACAGTAGAAGGGAAAGTCAAACACAAATACAGATAGACGGAGTAAATATTGACATTTTTGGGTGTAATAATAGATAACATTACTGGAAACCTCACGTAAAAAATATACAACATAAAGTAGCAAGGAACACATCAATAATGAATAAAACATGTTCTGGACCAAAAATAACTTCATAGTCTGTACTGCTCACTAGTGTTACCATATCTGAGTTATTGTGTAGAAATATAGAGAAACTACTACAAAAGTACACTTCATTCACGAACGGTGTTACAAAAAAGATCAGTTAGAATAATACATAATGTTGGATATAGAGAACATACAAATCATTTATTTATTGAATCAAAGATACTGAAATTCCACAACATAGTGAATTTGCAAACAACTAAAATTATACACAAAGCAAACTATAACCTGCTACCCAAGAATGTACACAATTCTTCTCAACAAAAGAGGAGAAATATAACCTAAGAGGAACATCTATTTTAAAACATTTGTATGCTCGTACAACACTTAAAACCTCTAGTATATCTGTATGTGGAATTAAATTATGGAATGGATTAAGCAAAGAAATCAAACAGAGCACCAATATGATTCAGTTTAAGAGACTGGTCAAACTACAAGTGTTCACAAAGTACACAGAAGAACAATTATGATGAATATATTGAACCTTTTCTTTTCTTAGGATACAGATTATTTATGTATTTAAAATTAGTTTACTTACTTATGGTATATTATTTATTTATTCACTGTTCTGTTACAAATGGGATAAAATTGCTATGATATGAAAAGGGGTATTTGCGTCCTTAGAAATAACACTTCCGGGTTCCCATCCTTCTTGTTGTTGTCATGACTATTCCCGTCGTGCAAATCGACTGGACCGGACATGGCGTGACGGTAAATACATGTTTAATTTTACTCAAAAAAAGGAACAAACAAAAGGCGCTCACAAGGCGGAGGTACAAACTTAGCGTATAAACATAAACTAGCACAAAGGCAGAACTATGGACATAAAACCAAGAAAACACTTACTGTGACGTGAACAGGGCAGCATGAACTATGAAATTGCATGAAGCAAGAGTGTCAGGGGTACAGAGCATTAATGTGCAATGTTGCCAGGCTGAATGCCTGGCAACTACAGGCTTAAATAGTGGTGACGTGATTAACAACAGGTGCGTGAGTCCAAATGAATCAGGTGCGTGACATGAGGACAGGTGAAAACTAATGGGTTGTCATGGAAACAAAAACATACAAGGTGCACAAAGAGTCTAAAAACCAAACCGAACATAACCAAAACAAAACATGATCACACAGACATGACAGTTGTGTAAAATTGTGGTTTATGAGGTGTTTGTTGTCGTTAGTTATGCTTGTTGTTTCGTCCTATGGTGTTTAGCAGTAGTTAGTGTTTTTACTGTCCTTTTGTGTGTTGTGTAGTAATTTTGTTCAACATGGTTTAATTAGTGTCCTGTGTATTGACTTCCTCCCTATTTTCCTTTGATTTGAAGCACCAGACCAATTAGAGATGCTTAATGTTCAGCAGCAGCACAGAACAATTTTTGTAGAACTAAATTAAAACGGCCGCATAACAAAAGGCGCATACTTAAAGCCACAATTGGTAAATGATTAAGTCTGATCAAATGAAAAAAACTCTCAGCTTCACAGATATTTAGCTAAAAAGGTAATACAATCTTTTACTGGTAACTTATTTGTTAATAAGTAATTATTTCAGTCATTAAGTTACTTTTTTTGAAAAGTAAATATATTAATTTATATAAAAACTATACTATTTCTTTTGTGCAAAGTGTTGCTTGTCTTCAGTTGCTTGTAAAAGTAGGGACTGCATCAATTAAATGTGACGTCTTTGCAATGCATACAAATGTCGTCGCAGGCGAGTGAGCGAGCTGCGTTTGACTTTTGGATTATTCAGAGTCTTTGGGCCTGATTTAATAAGATCCAAATACATTCTAAACAGAGTGTGTAAATTAGAAAATTGTTCGTACATTTTGTGGGCGTGTTTTGGGCGATCTACTAAGACTGCCTTGTCTATTGCAAGTGCATAAGTGATGCAGAACGCCCGATTTAAATGAGGATTTTGCTTGTACTCCCGGCAGCCCAACCGTTATGTTGTGGAACATGCAGCACACACCACCTTTTCCAGGCGATATACTGTAAAAATGCAATCTAGACTACAGAACCAATTTTTTTAGGATGCCGAAGGTTCTCTGGTAGGCGCCGGTGTTGTGATGACGTGCCTAGAATGAACTAGAAATGCATGCAAGGTTGTGTGAAGTTTTTTTAATGGAAATATATCAAACATATCTATATTTATATCTACCATCTATTAAATGCTACAGTACAGGCCAAAAGTTTGGACACAACTTCTCATTTCAATGTGTTTTCCTTATTTTCATGACTATTTACATTGTAGATTGTCACCGAAGGCATCAAAACTATGACACCTGTGAAGTGAAAACCCTTTCATGTGACTACCTCTTGAAGCTCATCGAGAGAATGCCAAGAGTGTGCAAAGCAGTAATCAGAGCAAAGGGTGGCTATTCTGAAGAAACTACAAACACTGTTTCCATATGAGTTGGGAAATTGTGTTAGATGTAAATATAAACGAAATACAATGATTTGCAAATCATTTTCAACCCATATTCAGTTGAATATGTTACAAAGACAACATATTTGATGTTCAAACTGATAAACATATTTTTCTTTGCAAATAATCATTAACTTTAGAATTTGATGCCAGCAACACGTGACAAAGAAGTTGGGAAAGGTGGCAATAAATACTGATAAAGTTGAGGAATGCTCATCAAACACTTATTTGGAACATCCCACAGGTGAATAGGCAAATTGGGAACAGGTGGGTGCCATGATTGGGTATAAAAGTAGATTCCATGAAATGCTCAGTCATTCACAAACAAGGATGGGGCGAAGGTCACCACTTTGTCAACAAATGCATGAGCAAATTGTTGAACAGTTTAAGAAAAACCTTTCTCAACCAGCTATTGCAAGGAATTTAGGGATTTCACCATCTACGGTCCGTAATATCATCAAAGGGTTCAGAGAATCTGGAGAAATCACTGCATGTAAGCAGCTAAGCCCGTGACCTTCAATCCCTCAGGCTGTATTGCATCAACAAGCGACATCAGTGTGTAAAGGATATCACCACATGGGCTCAGGAACACTTCAGAAACCCACTGTCAGTAACTACAGTTGGTCGCTACATCTGTAAGTGCAAGTTAAAACTCTCCTATGCAAGGCCAAAACCGTTTATCAACAACACCCAGGAACGCCGTCGGCTTCGCTGGGCCTGAGCTCTTCTAAGATGGACTGATACAAAGTGGAAAAGTGTTTTGTGGTTTGACGAGTCCACACTTCAAATTGTTTTTGGAAACTGTGGACGTCGTGTCTTCCGGACCAAAGAGGAAAAGAACCATCCGGATTGTTATAGGCGCAAAGTTGAAAAGCCAGCATCTGTGATGGTATGGGGGTGTATTAGTGCCCAAGACATGGGTAACTTACACATCTGTGAAGGCACCATTAATGCTGAAAGGTACATACAGGTTTTGGAGCAACATATGTTGCCATCCAAGCAACGTTATCATGGACACCCCTGCTTATTTCAGCAAAACAATGCCAAGCCACGTGTTACATCAACGTGGCTTCATAATAAAAGAGTGCGGGTACTAGACTGGCCTGCCTGTAGTCCAGACCTGCCTCCCATTGAAAATGTGTGGCGCATTATGAAACCTAAAATACCACAATGGAGACCCCCGGACTGTTGAACAACTTAAGATGTACATCAAGCAAGAATGGGAAATAATTCCACCTGAGAAGCTTAAAAATGTGTCTCCTCAGTGCCCAAACGTTTACTGAGTCTTGTTAAAAGGAAAGGCCATGTAACACAGTGGTGAACATGCCCTTTCCCAACTACTTTGGCACGTGTTGCAGCCATGAAATTCTAAGTTAATTATTATTTGCAAAAAAAAAAAAAAAAGTATGAGTTTGAACATCAAATATCTTGTCTTTGTAATGCATTCAATTGAATATGGGTTGAAAAGGATTTGCAAATCATTGTATTCCGTTTATATTTACATGTTACACAATTTCCCAACTCATATGTAAAAGGGGTTTGTAGAATATACAACATGTTTTTAGTTATTCCACCTTTTTTTTGTGAAGTACATAACTCCACAAGTGTTCATTCATAGTTTTGATGCCTTCAGTGACAATCTACAATGTAAATAGTCATGAAAATATAGAAAACCCATTGAATGAGAAGGTGTGTCCAAACTTTTGGCCTGTATTGTATATATATTTTGATTTAAGAGATGCAAACCTCTGCGCACAAGCTTAGTAGATCAGCTTTGCATGCGCTGTAAAGTTTGCACGCATTTTAGTACACGCAAACATGCAATCAATCAGGGCGTTTGTATTTTACTAATATAATGAGTTGTCAGTCATCTGGTAGTGATTGCCTTACTGTCTTTCCATGGCCGTGCTCTTTCAACAGTGGAGCATAGAGTGGGTTGTTCCATTGCAGCCAAACACGACTGTCATACAGTCAGACACTGAGCATCTCTGGAAGTGCATGGAAAGTTGGTTTGGCCTCGGCTGGCCTGGACACTCCGCTTCCACATGATGATTGGATGATCTGTCTGAGGCTAAATCCCTTTTTGACTGACTGCAAAATGAGCAAATCAACGATCTTAAAACATAAACCTTTGCCAGAGGATATTTTCAAGTTGTATTCCTCCGTTCCATAATTATATGGGGGATTTTAAAATCGTCAGTGACGTTTTCTTTGTCAAGTCTAGTATCTTTACATTTTTTTATTGGAGTCTGTATTCGTGTTTAGAGAGTAGCTGCAAATGAGCTTCCCCTGCTTGAAAGACCAGCAGCCGCCACTGAGTTCTGCTTCCTGTTCCTGTTGTGTGAGTTGATATAGTATGTTTGCTTTTGTGTTTTACCATTGTTTTGTTTCCTGGCCACTGATTTTGCATTACAAATATCAGGTTATCGATTGCGACGTATATTTATTGGTTTGGGCACACACTTTGTTTTGTCTGTTGTGGCCAGTGCCCTGTACTTTGCAGTGGTTTGTTGGGGGAGCAGCACCAGCAAAAGTGTCTTAAACCGGATAGACAAAGTGATCCGGAAAGCCGGCCAAACTATTGGTACGGAGTTGGAGGCGTTTGTGTCAGTGAGGGACAGGAGGAAACTGGACAAACTGCTGGCCATCATGGACAATCCTGCCCACCCACTCCACCTGACAATTGAGGGACAGCGGAGCTCATACTCCAACAGGCTCCTTCAGCTTCCTTCCCACAGTGTTCGATTCAAGAACTCCTTCATTACGCACTCCATCCAGCTGTATAATCACTCGCCATACAGCAGAGATGTCCAAACATTTTCCAGCGAGGGCCACATAGAGAAAAATTGAAGGATGCAAGGGCCACTTTTATACATTTTGTATATGAAAAATACTCAAACCAAAACAATGTAGGTGAACATATGCTAACATTTGGAAAAAACTTCTACATCTTAGCTTTGTGTTATACAAACCCCGTTTCCATATGAGTTAGGAAATTGTGTTAGATGTAAATATAAACGGAATACAATGATTTGCAAATCCTTTTCAACCCATATTCAATTGAATGCCCTACAAAAACAAGATATTTGATGTTCAAACTCATAAAAAATTTTTTTTTTTTGCAAATAATAATTAACTTAGAATTTCATGGCTGCAACACGTGCCAAAGTAGTTGGGAAAGGGCATGTTCACCACTGTGTTACATCACCAACTCAGTAAGCGTTTGGGAACTGAGGAGACACATTTTTAAGCTTCTCAGGTGGAATTCTTTCCTATTCTTGCTTGATGTACAGCTTAAGTTGTTCAACAGTCCGGGGGTCTCCGTTGTGGTATTTTAGGCTTCATAATGCGCCACACATTTTCAATGGGAGACAGGTCTGGACTACAGGCAGGCCAGTCTAGTACCCGCACTCTTTCACTATGAAGCCACGTTGATGTAACACGTGGCTTGGCATTGTCTTGCTGAAATGAGCAGGGGCGTCCATGGTAACGTTGCTTGGATGGCAACATATGTTGCTCCAAAACCTGTATGTACCTTTCAGCATTAATGGCGCCTTCACAGATGTGTAAGTTACCCATGTCTTGGGCACTAATACACCCCCATACCATCACAGATGCTGGCTCTTCAACTTTGCGCCTATAACAATCCGGATGGTTCTTTTCCTCTTTGGTCCGCAGGACACGACGTCCACAGTTTCCAAAAACAATTTGAAATGTGGACTCGTCAGACCACAGAACACTTTTCCACTCTGTATCAGTCCATCTTAGATGAGCTCAGGCCCAGCGAAGGCGTTTCTGGGTGTTGTTGATAAACGGTTTTCGCCTTGCATAGGTGAGTTTTAACTTGCACTTACAGATGTAGCAACCAACTGTAGTTACTGACAGTGGGTTTCTGAAGTGTTCCTGAGCCCATGTGGTGATATCCTTTACACACTGATGTCGCTTGTTGATGCAGTACAGCCTGAGGGATCGAAGGTCACGGGCTTAGTTGCTTACGTGCAGTGATTTCTCCAGATTCTCTGAACCTTTTGATGATATTACAGACCGTAGATGGTGAAATCCCTAAATTCCTTGCGATAGCTGGTTGAGAAAGGTTTTTCTTAAACTGTTCAACAATTTGCTCACGCATTTGTTGACAAAGTGGTGACCTTCGCACCATCCTTGTTTGTGAATGACTGAGCATTTCATGGAATCTACTTTTATACCCAATCATGGCACCCACCTGTTCCCAATGTGCCTGTTCACCTGTGGGATGTTCCAAATAAGTGTTTGATGAGCATTCCTCAACTTTATCAGTATTTATTGCCACCTTTCCCAACTTCTTTGTCATGTGTTGCTGGCATCAAATTCTAAAGTTAATGATTATTTGCACAAAAAAAAAAGTTTATCAGTTTGAACATCAAATATGTTGTCTTTGTAGCATATTCAACTGAATATGGGTTGAAAATGATTTGCAAATCATTGTATTCCGTTTATATTTACATCTAACACAATTTCCCAACTCATATGGAAACGGGATTTGTAGATAAAGCAATAAAATAATTCATGATTATTTGAATAATTATTTCCTTTGTATGTCTGTTAACTGTGCTCGAAATTAAGCTTGTATTTACTAATATTGCTGTTATACCGTCAAGTGAAACGCTTTTGAGAGCTTTAGTACACTCAAAAACATATCATGTCTCACAAGAAATGTGTACACTTTTTCATCATGACAGGACATACGGAAATCCTCAAAGACCTTATATACAGTAAGACGCTCAGGTTGTCAGCCAATTTGGTTTTCAGGTCCCATTTTGGGGGGGATTTGGTCCCGTTTAATTTTTCATAGTTTTTTGTTGTAATTTGGGACCTGTTTAGTTTGTCTATAGAGCGTGTCGCGGGCCAATAAAAACCAAGCTCCGGGCCACACTTTGGACACCCCTGCCATACAGCAATAGATGATATCTGACAAAGGTTCTAAGCATAGGGACCCCCCAAGGCTGCGTGCTGAGCCCCCTATTGTACACCCTCTTCACACACGACTGTGTGGCCTCCCAGAACAACACCAGTATCATCAAGTTTGCAGATGATACTACGGTCGTCGGACTGATCACCAGAGGAGCTGAGGCAGCGTACAGAAGGGAAGTAGCGGAACTGGTGGCCTGGTGTCAGAATAATAATCTCTCCTTGAACACAGACAAGACCAAGGAGATGATTATTGACCCACAGAGAAGGAGTGCACAGTACACACCTCTGCACATAGGGTGGATAAAGGTGGACAGGGTGAAAACCTTTAAATTCCTCGGGACCCACATCAGTGAGGACCTCACCTGGGATCACAACACCCAACAAACAATAAAGAAAGCCCAGCAACGACTATACTTCCTAAGAAGGCTGAGAAAATTTGGCATGCCACCCAAAATTCTCAGCAACTTCTATAGAAGTACGGTTGAGAGTGTCCTTACCAGCTCAATCACGGTCTGGTATGGAAACTGGGCTGCTAAGGACAGGAAGGCACTCCAGCTAGTGATTAAAACTGCTCAGTACATATCAGGAGCAGCCTTCCCCTCACTACAGGACATGTACTCTACCAGGGCCACCAGGAGAGCACACAACATCATAAAGGACAGTACACACCCCCAGCACAGTCTCTTCAACCTCCTACCATCAGGCAGACGATACAGAAGCCTGAAATCCAGGACTACGAGACTGACAAACAGTTTCTACCCACTGGCCTTGTGAATGCTAACTTGTGAATGTTAGCCCCCCCCCCCCCCCCCCCGTTTTACTTTTGTCTTTTTGAACAAAAGACAGCTACCATGACCACCCCCGAACTGTGAACCATCACTGTAGACACTTTTCACCTTTAAATGATAAATGATAAATGGGTTGTACTTATATAGCGCTTTTCTACCTTCAAGGTACTCAAAGCGCTTTGACACTACTTCCACATTTACCCATTCACACACACATTCACACACTGATGGAGGGAGCTGCCATGCAAGGCGCTAACCAGCACCCATCAGGAGCAAGGGTGAAGTGTCTTGCTCAGGACACAACGGACATGACGAGGTTGGCACTAGGTGGGGATTGAACCAGGGACCCTCGGGTCGCACACGGCCATTCTTCCACTGCGCCACGCCGTCCCTTTGATCATTAAAGACACTTTAAACTGCTGCTGTGACCAAATGTCACCTCCATATTTATACTGTTGACTGTCAATCAGAATGTGCAATAATGTTATGTTACTTACTGTGCCTTGTGTATACAATTTTATTTTGTATTTTTCATTTTTATTTTAGCTAAGTACCGTGTGACTTGTTGAAGGGTGGACTAGCAAAGTAAGATTTTCATTGTACGGCAAACTGTCTGTTTAACTGTGCATATGACAATAAACAATCTTGAATCTTGAATCTATTGACAGATATCATCTGTCATCATATCATCTTGTTTATAATGTATATTTTCTGCTGGATCTACTCTCTATTTTATGCTGCCCTTTTTTTTTTTGCTGCAGCTGTTACACATACTGTAATATTGTACATGGTAATTGGGATTTGTTATATATTGTATATATTATATAAATATATAGTATAATAATATAATATATCATTATACATTATATACTGTATATATAATATGTAAATATTTCATATATGTTACATTTTATATTGCTACTATGGTACATTTTTAGTCTACTTTATACCTGCATTATCCTTTCCATTCTTACCCTTTCCATCCTTTGTAACTGAGCTACTGTGTGGAACAATTTCCCTTGTGGATCAATAAAGTTTGTCTAAGTATTATTTGGAATACGGATTGTTTTCACATCTGGAGGTCGTTGGGACCTTTATACCAAAAAGCTACATTTTGGTCTCATGTGACTGGATCAGAACTGTGGACCAGCTCTATACTCTCAGCAGGGTCCTTGAGGGTGCATGGGAGTTTGCCCAACCAGTCTACATGTGCCTTGTGGACTTGGAGAAGGCATTTGACCGTGTCCCCCGGGAGGTCCTGTGGGGAGTGCTCAGAGAGTATCGGTATCGGACTGTCTGATTGTGGTGGTCCGCTCCCTGTACGATCAGTATCAGAGCTTGGTCCGCATTGCCGGCAGTAAGTCGGACACGTTTCCAGTGAGGGTTGGACTCCGCCAAAGCTGCCCTTTGTCACCGATTCTGTTCATTACTTTTATGGACAGAAATTCTAGGTGCAGTCAAGGCGTTGAGGGGATCTGGTTTGGTGGCTGCAGGATTAGGTCTCTGCTTTTTGCAGATGATGTGGTCCTGATAGCTTCACTTGGCCAGGATCTTCAGCTCTCACTGGATCGGTTCGCAGCCGAGTGTGAAGCGACTGGGATGAGAATCAGCACCTCCAAGTCCGAGTCCATGGTTCTCGCCCGGAAAAGGGTGGAGTGCCATCTCCGGGTTGGGGAGGAGATCTTTCCCCAAGTGGAGGAGTTCAAGTACCTCGGAGTCTTGTTCACGAGTGAGAGAAATGTGGATCGTGAGATCGACAGGCGGATCGGTGCGGCATCTTCAGTAATGCGGACGCTTTATCGATCCGTTGTGGTGAAGAAGGAGCTGAGCCGGAAGGCAAAGCTCTCAATTTACCGGTCGATCTACGCTACGATGAGCTTTGGGTTATGACCGAAAGGACAAGATCACGGGTACAAGCGGCCGAAATGAGTTTCCTCCGCCGGGTGGCGGGGCTCTCCCTTAGAGATAGGGTGAGAAGCTCTGCCATCCGGGGGGAGCTCAAAGTAAAGCCACTGCTCCTCCACATCGAGAGGAGCCAGATGAGGTGGTTCGGGCATCTGGTCAGGATGCCACCCGAACGCCTCCCTAGGGAAGTGTTTAGGGCACGTCCGACCGGTAGGAGGCTACGGGGAAGACCCAGGACACGTTGGGAAGACTATGTCTCCTGGCTGGCCTGGGAACGCCTCGGGATCCCCCGGGAGGAACTGGACGAAGTGGCTGGGGAGAGGAAAGTCTGGGCTTGCCTGCTTAGGCTGCTGCCCCCGCGAAATGACCTCGGATAAGCGGAAGAAGATGGATGGGTGACTGGATCACATTATAGACACACTGTACAGTAGTGTAGGAGCCTTTTACACACTACATAGTCATCTTTAAGCTTTCAGAGAACATGGCTGTGTTCGTTTGGAATGATATGAATGACACACACCTAAAGATCGCTGAGGTAGTGTCAAATATGTTGACATCCATTACCGATTCTTGACCAGTCAAAATGTGTCCACACTTAAGTATCATGATAGGCAAGTGCTCAAAGTAAAATATCTTATTAATATCCAAAACAGGGCAGAATTGTTGAAAATCTCAATCAGTCCCTTTTCGCATTCTTCCAGTTTTGTGGACACATAACATACATACATACATGATACGCGTTGTGTAGAAGTTACCATAGCAACACAAATGCAACCACGTAGCCCCCTGTACGGGCATCCAGCGTTGTTAAAAGGTTAAGAGTGAGTCATGATAAATCGTGTCGGCATAAAGGAAAACGGAGATGAGTTATCTGCGGACTTTCGGTGGAGCTGAATTTGCCAGAGCCGGGACACGAAGATTCCTTGTTACAAAGTTGCGCTGACGTTCACTGCTGGGTCGTACCGGAGCATCAACGGAGGAGGAGACATCAGGGGGAGGGATTATGCCCGTGACATTATACGTCCATTGCATGCCTGAGGCCTGTGTTAAAGAGTAACACCATGTGTAAGACAACATTGTAACACATTTTCACCCAATTAAGTAATTACGCCGCATTTTGTAATAATCTGTAATAACTTGTTTTAATTGTGAACGTCACCACGAAGTTGCAATTTTTTATTTTTTTTAAGAAAATGAAACAATTTGGTTGATTTTGTACTAAACCATCAAAATTGATTGGAAAAAGCAACAATAACATAAAGTATTCCATCTTAAATAGAGGTAATTTTAAGAATCTAGTAGGATGTTTCATTGGTCAAACTTAAACACAATGTCACTTTTTTAACTAGAACAGAGAATCTGTTTGCAAGCCAGAGACAAAAGCTACACTAAATGACAAAAAAAGTTACTAGGGTAGTGAAATGTTCTAAGACGTTCACTCATTTTCTTAAAAAAGTGCCCAATCGTGTACGAACTATTTTAACATGTTGCATTACAGAATGCGGCAAAGTTGATGCATTCAAAAATGGTATCACAAAATACTGCAGATTATTACAAAATGCACCATCATTACATAATGCGGTGTTGCAAACCATAAAGAAGTGGCATGAAGATTGTGTGTTCAATTCTGGTTTAGCTTACCGTGATGGTAAGTCTGGCGTTGTGTCTCTTATTGCTGATGTTGGGGGTGAAAAAGATGTTTATAAGGGCACCGCTAGAATCGGCAGGCGGCAACATTCCAGATGTTGGGGTCACAGCAAACTCACTGCTGCTGCCTGGCTGGAATGTTGCAGCGAACGGCTCAGGCTTTCTGAGAATTTGAACACAATTTGTTTGAAAAATGTTAACAAAAAGACTCTTGTCTCTTATGGATATATATATATATATATATATATATATATATATATATATATATATATATATATATATATATATACATATATATATATATATATATATATATTTATTTTTATATATATATATATATATATGTATAGATAAATCTATACATTAATATATACATATATATACATGAATATATATTATATATATATTATTACACATAGATATATATATATATATATATATATATATATATATATATATATATATATATATATATATAATATTCATATATATTATGGTATATACCAGAGGTGTGGACTCGAGTCACATGACTTGGACTCGAGTCAGACTCGAGTCATGAATTTGATGACTTTAGACTCGACTTGACAAAATGTAAAAAGACTTTCAACTCGACTTAGACTTTAACATCAATGACTTGTGACTTCACTTGGACTTGAGCCTTTTGAATTGACATGACTTGACATGACTTGCTACTTTCCCCAAAACCCAAAGATGAAAAAGTTATTCGGGAGCGCTCCGTATTTTTCATTGTGTACTTGTCTATCAGCGTTGCGTGTTGTACTGAGCTCAGTACAACAGCCAATCAAATTAGATCTACTTTGTTTTCATCACACAGCATTCATCCAATCAAATTGCAGGACAACCAACGAAGAAGACATGTCCAAACCACACGCCAGTGAACAAAAAATGATACCTAAAATAATTTCGTTTGGGTATAAAAATTACGAGGTGGTCAACACAAAACAGTTTGCAGTATGCAACACATGCGGTTCGAAAATTACTGATGGAGAGGCAACAACTTCCAACTTCGTCCGGCATTTGAAGTTGCACAAAGAACGGTAAGTTTTGAATGTAAGATAACGTTTATTGGCTAAGTAACGTGACTTTTATTTGCTGTGTAGTTAAATCAGTGAGGCTGTAAACTCACTGCTAACGTTATAACGTTATTGCAAACACGGGAATCTGTTGCAGTTCACTACCTCATTCATACTTTTTGTTCAGTGATTTTTTTTAAGCAGGGTTACGTTAGTCAATATATCACACGTAACGTTAGACGGCGGTCAGCAGCAACGCATATTTTAGCCACCTAAAAAAAGACAAAAATAGTAAAATAAAGGTAAAATAAATACTACGCCCCCATCGTGCACAAATGACTGACAGACTCTTGGCTAATTTGGTCTTTTGCAAATGCAATGCAGCATAGGGCCCTGACATATAAAAAGTACAACTTTTTTGTTATGTTCACGTATATGTCATGTTTTTTCCAATGTTAACACTTTTGTACAAATAAGTACATTTGCACTTTATTTTTTAATGTGTTTGTTCTGTAAAGGAATGAGTTAATGTTTAAAATGACTGGTTAATAGTGCTATTATAAAGTGCAATGTCAGCACAATTTTCTTTCCTGCAATTTAAAATGCACTTGTTTTAATAAATAAATACAGCGTTTGAAAAGCATACACAATCTGTGTTAATATATTAGTCTGTGGTTAAAAGGACTTGAAAGGACTCGAAACTCAAAATGCAGGACTTAGGACTTGACTTGAGACTTTCCAGTCTTGACTTTGGACTTGACTCGGGGCTTGCCTGTCTTGACTCGGGACTTGACTCGGACTTGAGGGCAAAGACTTGAGACTTACTTGTGACTTGCAAAACAATGACTTGGTCCCACCTCTGGTATATACTGTATATATACATATATTCTATATGAACATATAATATTCATATATAATGGTGGGATATATATATATATATATATATATATATATATATATATATATTCATATATATATCCATATATATATATATATATATATATATATATATATTCATATATAATAGTGGGAGGAGAAAATGCAAATATAATCATGTTTGCAAACTGGCCCATTTATATCAGAATACATCAGAAGAAGGCGATCACTTCAATATGAGAGAATCTGTTGTTTTTGTGTGTTGTGGGGACGGCGTGGCGAAGTTGGTAGAGTGGCCGTGCCAGCAATCGGAGTGTTACTGGGGTTCAATCCCCATCTTCTACCATCCTAGTCACGTCCGTTGTGTCCTTGGGCAAGACACTTCACCCTTGCTCCTGATGGCTGCTGGTTAGCGCCTTGCATGGCAGCTCCCGCCATCAGTGTGTGAATGTGTGTGTGAATGGGTGAATGTGGTAATACTGTCAAAGCGCTTTGAGTACTTTGAAGGTAGAAAAGCGCTAAACAAGTATAACCCATTTATCATTTATTTATTATTTGTTAGAAATAAAAGTCCATCCAGCAATTGCATATTGGAGCTGATGAAAGATTTAAAGAGGAACTTCACTTTTTTTGGAATGTTGTTTATCATTCACAATCTCTATTTAAGACAACAACACATATGGTTGTCTTTTTTTATGCAATCTAAATTGTAATATACGGCGAGTATAAGAGGCTAACAATGCCGCTAATGGGAGTAATGTATTGTAAATAAACCCTCCTAGAAAACATTAAAAAAACACAGACAATCCTCCATTTACACTCCGTGCCCTGATTATTAACCAGGTATTATCCATGTTATTATACGCGTTATAAGGCAGAGAAAGTGCCGCATACACAGCTACAGTACTGATGTACTCAGCTCATGAGCTGCTGCATCGTGAGCTGGTGAAAGTTAATTCTAGATTAACTGCGTGAGGTTTATGATTCATTCTTCATCCAAACTGGAAGATATGAACATCCCATTAGTCGGCAATCTGGTTAGAGAAGACAGACATTTTACAGTAAGTGATTGTTTTAAAATATAGTTTTCATCCATTCAAATGTATTTAAATACATATTAACATACTGTAGTGTCGTTTAGAAATGCCAGTGGCATAGCACCATTTATCTTGCGGGTTTAAAATCAAATCGAATACAAACCCCGTTTCCATATGAGTTGGGAATTTGTGTTAGATGTAAATATAAATGGAATACAATGATTTGCAAATCATTTTCAACCCATATTCAGTTGAATATACTACAAAGACAACATATTTGATGTTCAAACTGATAAACATTTTTTTTTTTGCAAATAATCATTAACTTTAGAATTTGATGCCAGCAACACGTGACAAAGAAGTTGGGAAAGGTGGCAATAAATACTGATGAAGTTGAGGAATGCTCATCAAACACTTATTTGGAACATCCCACAGGTGAACAGGCACATTGGGAACAGGTGGGTGCCATGATTGGGTATAAAAGTAGATTCCATGAAATGCTCAGTCATTCACAATCAAGGATGGGGCGAGGGTCACCACTTTGTCAACAAATGCGTGAGCAAATTGTTGAACAGTTTAAGAAAAAACTTTCTCAACCAGCTATTGCAAGGAATTTAGGGATTTCACCATCTACGGTCCGTAATATCATCAAAGGGTTCAGAGAATCTGGAGAAATCACTGCACGTAAGCAGCTAAACCCGTGACCTTCAACCCCTCAGGCTGTACTGCATCAACAAGCGACATCAGTGTGTAAAGGATATCACCACATGGGCTCAGGAACACTTCAGAAACCCACTGTCAGTAACTACAGTTGGTCGCTACATCTGTAAGTGCAAGTTAAAACTCTCCTATGCAAGGCGAAAACCGTTTATTAACAACACCCTGAAACGCCGTCGGCTTCGCTGGGCCTGAGCTCATCTAAGATGGACTGATACAAAGTGGAAAAGTGTTCTGTGGTCTGACGAGTCTACATTTCAAATTGTTTTTGGAAACTGTGGACGTCGTGTCCTCCGGACCAAAGAGGAAAGGAACCATCCGGATTGTTATAGGCGCAAAGTTGAAAAGCCAGCATCTGTGATGGTATGGGGGTGTATTAGTGCCCAAGACATAGGTAACTTACACATCTGTGAAGGCGTCATTAATTCTGAAAGGTACATACAGGTTTTGGAGCAACATATGTTGCCATCCAAGCAACGTTACCATGGACGCCCCTGCTTATTTCAGCAAGACAATTCCAAGCCACGTGTTACATCAACGTGGCATCATAGTAAAAGAGTGCGGGTACTAGACTGGCCTGCCTGTAGTACAGACCTGTCTCCCATTGAAAATGTGTGGCGCATTATGAAGCCTAAAATAGCACAACGGAGACCCCCGGACTGTTGAACAACTTAAGCTGTACATCAAGCTTAAAAATGCGTCTCCTCAGTTCCCAAACGTTTACTGAGTGTTGTTAAAAGGAAAGGCCATGAAACACAGTGGTGAACATGCCCTTTCCCAACTACTTTGGCACGTGTTGTAGCCATGAAATTCTAAGTTAATTATTATTTGCAAAAAAAAAAATAAAGTTTATGAGTTTGAACATCAAATATCTTGTCTTTGTAGTGCATTCAATTGAATATGGGTTGAAAAGGATTTGCAAATCATTGTATTCCGTTTATATTTACATCTAACACAATTTCCCAACTCATATGGAAACGGGATTTGTACATAATTATATCATTATATTCATGTTAGCATTTAAGATGGCTAGCAATTACCATTATATTTTCAGCTGGTGATTAGCACACTAGTTGCCAGCTAGCAATTAGCAGCACTATACCGTAGTATTTGAATATCTTAGTATTGCACAATAACAAGGGTACTTTTATGACCAATGTCATTCAAACACATTTTTATAGGATTTAGATTGAGGGGATTCCTGCTACATCTCTCCATCCATTTTTCAAAACATCACAAAATGTCACGGGTTGAAAAGCATGATAACGTGAATGTGGAGAGAAATGAGTGTCTCCATAGTGACAGTGGGTACTAGACGCAAAATCCTCATTTAAATAGGGCGGTCTGCAACACGTTTGCACTCGTAATTATTTGTAGATCACCCGCAACATGCCCACTAATAGTACTCGCAATTTGATGATTTGCACACGCTGTTTAGAATGTAGTATTTGAGTCTTAGTAGATCAAGCCCTTTGTCTTTTCAGTGCATGAGTGCGTTCACACTGAGTCAGTACCCGGATGTTAATGCAGCAGACTGAGACGAAGCCTTTGCCAATTAAAAAGACGGATGTGGGATGTTAGCATTAACTCTTTTGTTGTGTGTGGTGCAAATGTCACTGAAAAGGACAGGGAGTCAAAGATTTCCTTCAACTTGGATGAAATAAAAACAAGACATTATAACGGTACACACCGTGTGGTGCTGGTCAAGTAGAATCCCACCGCTGATGTTTTACCAAACTCAGTGGCTTCAGTGACGATGACGTCATCGACCAGAGGCTTGGTGCCAATCACATCAATGGGAAACTCCCAAATTTGTCCAGATGTGTGCCGCACTGTGAGGACTGCTGTGCATCTGTATAAAAACACACACACACACACACACACACACACACACACACACACACACACACACACACACACACACACACACACACTTTGTGTTGATACCAAAGAGTAATTTGAAGTATCTCTAAAATCTAAAATCTTCACTTCATTATGCCTGGGCCTCTTTGTCTTATCATTGACTATGCAGCGGAAGATATTTGTTGTGGAGTGGGCGGTGTTGCACCCACAATGTTTTCATGCAGATTAAGATCAGACCTGATGAATGGCTCCTGTCAGCAGAAAACCAAATGTAATGTACAATTGGAAGACAAACAAGGCTGCAGTAATATTATAGTGTCCCTTAAGTCTGGAAAGCATAGGTGAAAATGTGTATATTATGTAATCTTTTAATAATTATATTTGTTTATTAATTAGGAATACCAAAAATAACAAGTTAGTTCATGTGATTAATCACACAAAAAAAAACATTAATCAAGCAGATTAATCACACCATTTTTGTTTTTTTTCGACTTTTGTCTCACATTTACAATGCTTATGTGAGACAAGCACTCATATGTTTTTCTTTTATTTATGTTTTCTAACTCGTAAATAAACACTATCAAGAGTCAGCTAATAATGGAGGTAATGAGATTTGCTCTATTTCGCCAATTAAGCACTCTAAAACATCGAAAAACCTCCATCATCGTTTTGTATACACACTGTAAGTATATATGTAATGTAGTAACAGAGCCATTCATAATAACATGTTATATTTATGTATTTTGGTCATTTTAGGCATACATATCCGATATTGTCCAACTCTTTAATTACCGATATCGATATCAACCGATACTGATATCAACCGATACTGATGTATACAGTCGTGGAATTAACACATTATTATGCCTAATTTGGACAACCAGATATGGTGAAGATAAGGTACTTTTTTAAAATATTAATAAAATAAAAATAAGATAACTAAATTAAAAACATTTTCTTGAATAAAAAAGAAAGTAAAACAATATAAAAACAGTTACATAGAAACTAGTAATTAATGAAAATGAGTACAATTAACTGTTAAAGGTTAGTACTATTAGTGGACCAGCAGCACGCACAACCATGTGTGCTTACGGACTGTATCCCTTGCAGACTGTATTGATATATATTGATATATAATGTAGGAACCAGAATATTAATAACAGAAAGAAACAACCCTTTTGTGTGAATGAGTGTGAATGAGTGTAAATGGGGGAGGGTTTTTTTGGGGGTTGGTGCACTAATTGTAAGTGTATTTTGTGTTTTTTATGTTGATTTAATAAAAACAAAAAACAAAAAAAAACCGATACCGATAATAAAAAACACGATACCGATAGTTTCTGATATTACATTTGAAAGCAGGCCGATATTATCGGACATCTCTAGATACAAGATACAAGTTTTTTCTTGCCCTGATGTGGGATCTGAGCCGAGAAAGTCGTTGTGGCTTGTGTAGCCCTTTGAGACACTTGTGATTAAGGGCTATACGAATAAACTTTGATTGATTGATTGAAACGACGTACATAATAAAACAATCACTTACTGTACACTGTCTGCTCTCAGTGGGATGCCGACTGATGCAATGTTTATATCTTCCCGTTTAAGATGAAAAATCAATCATAATCCTTATGCAGTTAAAATAAACATAAAAGGTGGGTTCAATTGAGCGTCTTTTTGCGTCTTTCTCTCGATCTCTAAGTCTAAGTTGATTGTCAAAGTTGACCAACTGCTCGGTTTATGGCCCCAACTTTCAACTATGCAAGTGAGAGGCATTAATTATGATAGAGAATTAATTTAAAAAAACTCATAAGCGATGCAGTAGCTCACCGGGTCAGTATGTCAATTGGTGCATAGGCTAGTTACCTCTCTGCTAAAAGTAGTTCCTCTTCGTTAGTGCTTATAATACCAATATTGCTAATACTTAGTTAATATGCGGGTCACAACATGTAAATGGAGTGTTGTTGGCCTTTTTTTGGATGTATTGGAGAGGGCTTCATAGGCACAATAGATGACTGTCATTAGCTTCATTGATGTTCATATTTGCCGTATATTACAAATTATAATGCATTAAAAAAAATAAAGACTTGGCAAAAAAATGTGCAGTTCCCCTTTAACCGAGGAGGTTTACGTGAAAAACAGTGCGGGTTGTAATATGGGCAGGCGCTACGTTTCCATGCACTAAATTAGTCAATTAGTCTGATTTCTCAAATAGTTAGTTTTTTTGTATTTTCACAACTTCATGTGAAGTCCAAGTGTCCATGCAACTAATGCAACTATTGGTCATACACCATGTGCCTCCCGTACAGCGCGGATTATTGTATTGCTTTTCCAGTTCACCTATGATGTCACAGCAGGCCTCTGCGGCTCAGTCAAGTCAACAGCCTAGCTCTGTTGTACCTGATGTCCGCTGTAATATTGGCACAGATTACAACCTTTACGTCTCTAATAGCTATGCTGATGTTAAATAGCAGACAGCATCAAGAAATGCTCTTAATTGCGTTACGAATGACACTACTACCAAGAATGTCTCGGAGCGGATGCAGGTCCGAAGCAAAGAGAGTTGTTTCGAAGGAGTTTTCGAACGGCAAGTCATGGAAACAAAACGTTTGATTGCCTTTGAGTTTATTCATAAGGCTTTATGGATTGAGGCAAGAAGTTTTGAATCCGAAGGAAAAGACCGTTTGGGCCACAGATGAAGGTTGCTATTGTTCTGGACTATCTTGCCAGTTGTGTGGAATACAGAGTTATTGCTATATATAGACATACTAAGCTGCTACTGCTGCTGCATTGCCTCTGAGTTGATGGAAGTTAATTATAGATGATAAATCATACCTCACACCTGTATAGTAGGGAGGTTGTGGCCATAAACCAAAAAGTTGGTCAACTTCAAAATTCAACATAGAACCAAAGACATCACTAGGAAGACGTGACAATATGCTCGTTTTACCTGAGGAGTAATGATTATGAGGATTTCCTAATGAAACAGGGACCACGAGTCTTGTGCTGAAAGTTATAAACATCCCATCAGTCGGTATGCCGGTGAGAGCAGACATTGTATACAGTAAGTGATTGTTTTATTATGTTTGTAGTTTGTTTATTTGTTCCAGTGTATACCACTTTTTCTCCCTCAGTCCTTCTTTCGTAACATAGATTAGAATTTTAGACTTAATTTGGAATAAATAGACTCACAGATTGCGTAAACAATATTTACAGAGACCCAAATCGTCGAGAGGATTGGCCCTACCAAACTTTAAGTTTTATTACTGGGCCACCAACAATAGAATTCTTAAATATTGGCTGCAATATGAAGCACTTGATCATCCTCTGTTATGGCTGATTGTGGAGGCTAATTCACTTAAACCAATATCTCTCAGGGCTCTGGTTTACTTTCCCATCCACTCTTCTACTTTCGCTTTTACGAAAAATCCAATCGTAAAAACTTAATTTAGAATTTGGGTTCAGTTTAAGCGCTATTTTGGTTTACAGACTATTTGTAGTCTTGCACCCATCACTGCTAATCATGCTTTCCCTCCCTTTCTTGTCAATAGTGCCTTTTTAAGATGGTGAAGCCTGGGGATTAATAGTAGAGATGTCCGATAATATCGGTCTGCCGATATTATCGGCCGATAAATGCAGTAAAATGTAATATCGGAAATTATCGGTATCGGTTTTTTTATTATCGGTATCGGGTTTTTTTTTGTTTTGTTTTTTATTAAATCAACATAAAAAACACAAGATACACATACAATTAGTGCACCAACCCAAAAAACCTTCCTCGCTCATTTACACTCATTCACACAAAAGGGTTGTTTCTTTCTGTTATTAATATTCTGGTTCCTACATTATATATCAATATAGATCAATACAGTCTGCAAGGGATACAGTCCGTAAGCACACATGATTGTGCGTGCTGCTGGTCCACTAATAGTACTAGCCTTTAACAGTTCATTTTAGTAATTTCCATTAATTACTAGTTTCTATGTAACTGTTTTTATATTGTTTTACTTTCTTTTTTACTCAAGAAAATGTTTTTAATTTATTTATCTTATTTTATTAATATTTTTAAAAAGTACCTTATCTTCACCATACCTGGTTGTCCAAATTAGGCATAATAATGTGTTAATTCCACGACTGTATATATCGGTTGATATCGGTATCGGTTGATATCGGTATCAGTAATTAAAGAGTTGGACAATATCGGAATATCGGATATCAGCAAAAAGCCATTATCAGACATCCCTAATTAATAGCATTAAAGATTTATACATTGACAACACAGCCTCTTTCCAACAACATTGTGATACATTTTTACTCCTTAAACAACACTTTTTTAGATACACGTATCTACAGATCCGCAGTTTTGTTCGTCATACTTTCCCTAGGTTTCCAGATTTCCCGACTGACAGTTTTAAAATGCGTTTTTGATCAACCACTTCCAGCTTTAAAAAGAACAATGACATGCATTTATGACCAAATTTGATTTGGATTCAGGAGAGACTATCTCGGGATAGCTGGACAGAGATTTTAAGTAGAGTTTATAAGTCTTCTAATTGTGCAAGACACGGCCTTATCCAATGCAAACTAATAACATCGTACTTATTATACCAAAGTTCGACGAGCTAAGATGTATGACGAAATATCTGTATCGTGTGATTGGTGCAAACAGTCTCCAGCTCATTTAATACATATAATTTGGCTCTGCCCATCCCTGAACAGCTATTGGACGGAAATTTGTCTGTGGTCACTGGCGAAATGATTGAACCGAATCCTCAAAGTGGACTGTTTAGAGTAGCACCTCAATCATATACCCTTAACAAATCCAAAAAGGAATCTTGTAGCATTCAATACTCTGATGGCTAGAAGATTCATTGTGTTAAATTGGAAGGCATCAGCGCTTCCTTGCCACACCCGCTGGTTTTAACATGTTCCGTATTTAGGTTTGACATTGAATGGTTGTTTTGAAAAGTTTCAAGAACTGTAGGGTGCCTTTCTGAGATATGTAGGAGAAACTGATCTCCAAATTAACCCTGATTGAAGCACAATTGAAATGTGGGTGGTCGATGAGCCTTTTGTGTGCTGGTGAATTGTCTCTTTAAGGTCATTCAAAATTGCAGCTATCTGTGGTTATATGTTGACATCTGTCTGTGGTTTCTTACTTTATTATTATTATATTTTTATTGTATTTCTTACTTGTGGGAAGAAAAATACATAATTTGATGTTTGCTAGACAATTAATTTAATTAAATGGGTCTGAAAATCAATAAACAAATGTTTTTAAAAAATGTCCAGAGGTGCAACACAGAGCCTTGGACCAAAGAACTTTAAGCTGCAAATCAATCATCTGCAATGTTGTGAAGTATCAGAAGATTCTGATCTGCCTGTGCACAAAACATTAAAATTAAAACCTTATCAAGAATGATGAGGAAATATATTGCCTAGCATACCTTTGTAAAAATACAAAACAAAACAAAAGCAAAAAACTCTATTGACCAATAAATAATCATATTATTTAGATAATCAAGAATTGTATTCATTACAATTTTGAATTGAAAAAAATGTAAAAAATTGTATTGGTCTTTATTTTGTGTGTAGTCAACTATATCTAAGGCCTTAACACATAGGTGTCCAGAATGCAGCCCAGAGATCGTCTTTTCTTAGCTTATATTTTAAAATACAATTACAGAACAAAATATCAGCAACAATTTGGAAAAAAGACCCAAGAAGTTGTCACGTTGTGTAAATTGTAAATAAAAACAGAATACAATGATTTGCAAATCCTTTTCAACCTATATTCAATTGAACAGACTGCAAAGACAACATACTTAACATTGGAATTGGTAAACTTTGTTATTTTTTGCAAATATTAGCTCATTTGGAATTTGATGCCTGCAACGTGTTTCGAAAAAGCTGGCACAAGTGACAAAAAGACTGAGAAAGTCGAGGAATGCTCATCTAACACTTATATGGAACATCCCAAAGGTAAACAGGCTAAGCCTTGGGAACAAGTGGGTGCCATGATTGGGTATAAAAGCAGCTTCCATGAAATTCTCAGTCATTGACAAACAAGGATGGGGCGAGGGTCACCACTTTGTGAACAAATGTGTGAGCAAATTGTCGAACAGTTTAAGAACAACATTGCAAGGAATTTAGGGATTTCACAATCTACGGTCCGTAATATCATCAAAAGGTTCAGAGAATCTGGAGAAATCACTGCACGTAAGCGGCAAGGTCGCAAACAAACATTGAATGCCTGTGACCTTCGATCCCTCAGGCGGTACTGCATCAAAAAGTGACATCAGAGTGTAAAGGATGTCCCCACAAGGGCTCAGGAACACTTTAGAAAACCACTGTCAGTAACTACAGTTTGTCGCTACATCTGTAAGTGCAAGTTAAAACTCTCCTATGCAAAGCGAAAGCCATTTATCAACAACACCTTCGCTGGGCCCGAGCTCATCTAAGATGGACTGATGCAAAGTGGAAAAGTGTTCCGTGGTCTGACGAGTCCACATTTCAAATTGTTTTTGGAAACTGTGGCTGTCGTATTCTCCGGACCAAAGAGGAAAAGAACTGTAATAGACGCAAAGTTGAAAAGCCAGCATCTGTGATGGTATGGGGGTGTATTAGTAACCAAGGCATGGGTAACTTACACATCTGTGAAAGCACCATTAATGCTGAAAGGTACATACAGGTTTCAGAGCAACATATGTTGCCATCCCAGCAACGTCTTTTTCATGGACGCCCCTGCTTATTTCAGCAAGACAATGCCAAGCCACATTCTGCACGTGTTACAACACCGTGGCTTCGTAGTAAAAGAGTGTGTGTACTAGACTAGCCTGCCTGTAGTCCAGACCTGTCTCCCATTGAAAATGTGTGGCGCATTATGAAGCCTAAAATACGACAACGAAGACCCCGGACTGTTGAACAACTTAAGCTGTACATCAAGCTTAAAAATGCGTCTCCTCAGTTCCCAAACGTTTACTGAGTGTTGTTAAAAGGAAAGGCCATGTAACACAGTGGTAAAAATGCCCCTGTGCCAACTTTTTTCAATGTGTTGCTGCCATTAAATTCTAAGTTAATGATTATTTGCCAAAAAAAATTAAGTTTCTCACTTCGAACATTAACTAACTTGTCTTTGCAGTCTATTCAATTGAATATACATTGAAAAGGATTTCCAAATCATTGTATTCTGTTTTTATTTATAATTTACACATCGTGCCAACTTCACTGGTTTTGGGTTTAGTAAGTAACAACACAAATTTGAATTATTGATTATATGCTTTGATAAATAAAGTCTGAGCATTTCAACGTTGTTTTTTGATTTTTCAATATAAAGCCCTTGGTGAAAAAAGTCTGGACATTTGTGTTGCTATGGTAACTGCTACGTGGCGCTTGTGTCAAATACATATGGTACACATCCACGCAAACAAGTCAACCAAAGCAATGTTAAACAGGAGAAGACAATTCAAAACACAAACACTTAGAAGTACAAATGTGCAAACAACAGCTAGCAGTCAGAGAGCACATGAATAATTTCATAAAACAACAATGTAACAAACTTAGCAGCGTTTGAAAGCTAACACTTTAAATTTCAACCTTCCAACGCTACAAATGACAGAATAGGTTATGTTGCATGATTAAGTTCAACTGGTTGGCACAGCCCTCCACAATATTTTCAGTCTCATTTTTGGTCTCTTTGGAAAACTAAATGTCAGGTTTAGGTTGTGACTATTAGTGCTCAGGTTGGGCTAATTAGAAAATGATAATCACCAATAATGTTAGAAAACTCTGTTTATGTTTTTTTTCGGATCACCTGCTTTGCTTGACCGGAAGGTAGATCAGATTCAAGGTGAGCGTTACGACACCAGTTTTAGGATCCCTCAGCCCTGCTAGGATGGAGGCAGACAGGCAGTCCTGTGCTTCACTTTCTGAACGCACCTCACATCGGAAGTCTTCGACTAGCACTGGGGAAACTGAACAAGTGAAACAAAAAACAGTAAACAGAGGTACAAAAACTGTGATCAACTACAGCAGAGCTATATTTAACCGGTGGCCCGGGGGCCAAATCCAGCCCAAGAATGACACTAGACCGGCTCATGAGTTCAGATAAAGAATCTTAGAAAGGACTAACTATTTTGCAGCAGATTCCTAAAAATACTAGAGCTCTGTCATTTAGATTATCTGAGTATCTTTTTTGCGGTTTGTCCTTTAAAGGGGAACTGCACTTATTTTGGAATTTTGCCTTTCCTTCACAATACTTGTAAGAGACAAAAAGACAAAAGTTTTTTTGTTTTTTTTTACATTTTTAAATGTACAAATCTAGGTGGATGGCAATGTAGTTAATGGGAGCAATCCATTCGGCCTCTAAATCACTTTAAAAATGTATTCAAAAACCTCCAAAAATACTTAATTTATGTTCCGTAACCTGTACGCTGACCTCACCCTCCCGCATCTCCCCCAACGTTTCAATCACTTTTCATGCTCGCTTGTATAAGTAAGTTCATCCTCCATATATTCAGCTTCAAAAAGATAAGGTTGTGAATCCTCGTGTGTCCAAAAATAGTCGTCTTTAGAGATGTCGATAAATGCTTTAAAATGTAATATCGGAAATTATCGGTATCGTTTTTTTTATTATCGGTATCGTTTTTTTTTTTTTATTAAATCAACATAAAAAACACAAGATACACTTACAATTAGTACACCAACCCAAAAAACCTCCCTCCCTCATTTACACTCATTCACACAAAAGGGTTGATTCTTTCTGTTATTAATATTCTGGTTCCTACATTATATATCAATATATATCAATACAGTCTGCAAGGGATACAGTCCGTAAGCACACATGATTGTGCGTGCTGCTGGTCCACTAATAGTACTAACCTTTAACAGTTAATTTGACTAATTTTCATTAATTACTAGTTTCTATGTAACTGTTTTTATATTGTTTTACTTTCTTTTTTATTCAAGAAAATGTTTTTAATTTATTTTATCAATTTTTTTTAAAAGTACCTTATCTTCACCATACCTGGTTGTCCAAATTAGGCATAATAATGTGTTAATTCCACGACTGTATATATCGGTATGGGTTGATATCGGTATTGGTAATTAAGAGTTGGACAATATTGGAATATCGGATATCGGCAAAAAGCCATTATCGGACATCCCTAGTCGTCTTCATTATCTATTATCAAGTCTGCCATGGTTAGAAAACACTCACGTTTGTATTCTGAAGTACGAACACACATTTGTTGCCGGAAGTCGGAAGTGCGCTACTATGGAAACGGAAATAAATGCGCCGAGGAAATTAGTTCCGACAATGCATAAAATGACAAAAATATGTAATATTGAACATATTACATATTGTTATGAATGTGTATGTTACTACATTATATACTTGCAGTGTGTATATAAAATATTGATGGACGGTTTTGAAGTTGTTTAGAGGGCTTTGAAGGCTACAACGGTGACTCCATTAGCTGCATCGTTTTTTTTAATCATCTTTAAACTCCTAACAAAAAAAAAAGTGTTCTTGTTTCTCGTAATGATTGTGAACGATAGGAAAAATTCAACAACAAAAAAAGTGCAGTTCCCCTTTAAAAACATAAGATTCTCAGGAATATGACAAATGAGAGGGAGGAGTCCACCCCCTTTATCCTTAAAACTCAAAACATTTAAGTTTGTCTACCTCGCCTTCCGCCCGATTGTAGCTGAGATAGGCTCCAGCACCCCCGCGACCCCGAAAGGGATAAGCGGTAGAAAACGGATGGATGGATGCTCTTGAATGGGATTGTGCTAAAAATCTTAATTTCCCCTCGGGGATTATTAAAGTATTTCTGAATAAAGTATTTCTGATTCTGATTAAATAGCCATGGCCTACAGCAGGGGTGTCAAACTCAAATACAGAGTGGGCCAAAATTTAAAACTGAACAAAGCCGCGGGCCAAGGTTGAACAAATTAACCTTTTAATAGGGACCCAAACAAGTTTTGCATTAAATATTGAACAAGCAGGCTTACAGAACTTTATAGTGACATGCAAAATCGAGTTTCAAATAATAATAATAATAATTAAAAAATATCAATGGCATATCAAATACAATTTAAATAAAAATTGAATGCCTCTTTTCTATTTGCAGCCTTCTGAGGTAAATATCAACATTAACTTTTTCCACAGGCTAATACATTTGAAAATAAAATAATGAATAAACCAACCATTCAGGACATTAAACTGCTCAGTTTGCAACACACTGATCTAATCTGATGTGCCCAAGCCAGATACCTGCCATCTTTTCTTGGATGCTAGTTCATTAATGTCGGGGCTGAGGCAACCTTCATTATCGAACGAAGATGTTCATTAGTCATTACATCTCGTAGTCCACCCGGACCTTAAAGGCACGCCTATTCTATTTTATTCTATTCTATTCTATAGGCACTGCCTTTAACATCCTCTACGAGCTGTCGTCATGTCCGCTTTTCATCCATTCTAACAATGTGCCGGCCCAGTGACAAGATATGTGCGGCTTCTGTACGCACACACACCTGAATGCAACGCATACTTGATCAACAGTGATGCAGGTTACACTGAGGGTGGCCGTATAAACAACTTTAACACTGTTAGAAATATACGCCACACTGTGAATCCACAGCAAACAAGAATGACAAACACATTTCGGGAGAACATCCGCACCGTAACACAACATAAACACAACAGAACAAATACCCAGAAACCTTTGCAGCACTAACTCTTCCGGGACACTACAAAATACACCCCCCGCTACCACACACACACACACACACACACACACACACACACACACACACCTTGTAGCGTCCCGGAAGAGTTAGTGCTGCAAAGGGTTCTGGGTATTTGTTCTGTTGTGTTTATGTTGTGTTACGGTGCGGATGTTCTCCCAAAATGTGTTTGTCATTCTTGTTTGGTGTAGGTTCACAGTGTGGCGTATATTTCTAACAGTGTTAAAGTTGTTTATACGGCCACCCTCAGTGTAACCTGTATCACTCTTGATCAAGTATGTGTTGCATTCACTTGTGTGTGCGTGCAGAAGCCCCACATATTATGTGACTGGGCCAGCACTCGTTGGACTGGATGAAAAGCGGACGTGACGATTTTCGGGAGGGGCACTGAAATTTGGGAGTCTCCCGGGAGGGTTGGCAAGTATGAGAATTAGCGGTGAAAGCGGTGTTACCGCGGCACCACTGTTGCATATAATCGGTGGGCCAGCTCTAGTGGTAATTTGATATTGCCTCAAGGGCCAAGTGAAGTTATACGGTGGGCCAATTTTGGCTCGCGGGCCAGAGTTTGACACCCATGGCCTACAATAACCAAGAACAGACATTGGCCTCCATCCCTCTTTCTCCTCTGTAAAAAAAAAGACACTCCGCTTTGGATCAAAGCATTGTGTTCGTGAATTACCGCGGTGACATGGGTATATCACTAGAAAGCACAGAACCTTTTGTTCCAGAAACCGTTTAAATGTGCAAATAGCTTGAGTCTACAGTTGGAAATAAGTGGACATTGTATGGCTTGTGAGCCGTAGTTTGCCCATGCCTGGTACGGTATATTGCTTGACACCCCACCTCCAATTAGAAAAAAAGATGAAACACACACATCCAGTGAGCAGCACATCAAGCTTCTTTTCCGTCTGGCAGCCCACTTCACACTGGAGCATGCAGAGCGCTGAGCTGTCATCCGCCTCTTTGACTGGAAACCCGCAGAGAGGGTAGATCCAACAGATGGTCGACAGCTTCTGAAGTGGCCTGTTAAATATGTGTATGGAGGACACTAAGTTAAATTGACCATCTCTCAGCATGGCGGACTCATATCGACATAAGCGGTCGTTGGCATAACCAAAAGACAAAGAGAATTGGTGACAAAGTATTTTTGACATGGTTTTCCGCAATTTGTACAAAACCCACATAATGCGTTTTGTTAGTTGTAGAAAGGAGGATTAAAGGACAGCTCAGATGTGTACTCTTTCGTCACAGAAGCCAATGCTTTGAAGGAAGTTCCTCTCCTGTGTCACCCTTCTTCATTGTTTTTCATTGCTTTTTACATCACCACAAATCAGTGACGTGCAGTCAGGGGAGGCAGGTGAGGCGGGGTCTCACGTGCCATCATGGAAAGAAAAAAAATTTAAAAAGAAAAAAAAAAATTAAATTGTTATATGTATCCAGTGATTATACTATAAAGTTATTTTCCATTTAACTTCACCAGTTTTAGATTATTTCTATTCAAAATCGCTGAATTTTCACATTTGCCGTTCAAATACTGAGAAGAGACTTGCGGTGATCAGCAGCCAGTTGAGGCACGTCACTGAGTTGAGCCTCTCCATGGATTGCGCAATGACTCGGCTAACTGCTGGCCTGCTGTGCAGTGAGACCGTATTGCTATATGAATTATATTATACATTTCCATAGTTTAGTTAGCTGAGGTATATAATGTACAGTGTATTTTGTCAACAATTGTATGTGTGTCACGTATTTCTTGTGCTGAGCAATCATAAAACTGCTGCGAAGAGGCACTGTGTGAGGCTTGCAGTAATCCCGCCTCCTGGTGGTAGAGGGCGGTAGTGATCCCAGGGAGCATTTCTGCGACTACTCGGCTGCAGAAGAAGTGACAACAAGCAGCAACAGTTAGCAGCGATCGTTTATTTTTTCCTCTTGCCTGGACTATTAACATGGAGGATTACATATCTAAAATAAAACAGTTTTCTAAACTGGACTTTCAATCGAAGCAGGAGGTAATACTTAAAGGAAGATCTCCATCGAGACAGAGACTTTTAAAACTGAAGAAAGATAAGGAAGACTTCTATAAACAAGTTATCGATGCTTTTGTTCAAAAGGAGCTGCGCATGGACTTCATTTATAAGTAAAGGTAAGACTATAATAACGTTTTTTTAATTAAATGTGCTTTTTTGTGTGCTACAGTTTGTATGGGTAAAGTTAAAGTTAAGTTAAAGTATCAATGATTGTCACACACACACTAGGTGTGGTGAAATTTGTCCTCTGCATTTGACCCATCCCCTTGATCACCCCCTGGGATGTGAGGGGAGCAGTGGGCAGCAGCGGCGCCGCGCCCGGGAATCATTTTTGGTGATTTAACCCCCAATTCCAACCCTTGATGCTGAGTGCCAAGCAGGGAAGAATGCTGGTATGAACTTTTAAACATAACCCAATAACTTCTGCCAATCAAATGGTGAATAAGATACTCTTTAGGGTTCACATGTTTGTAAATCTGACTGTGATGAAGTCAGTGCCTCACCAGTCATGAACCTCACCGCACGTCACTGCCACAAATCTGCTTTGCAAAGTCGCGCAAATGATAATGATGAAGTTTACAAGGCTACTACATATGTCGACATAAACAAACCCATTAGTCACAGAAATGACCACTTTGGGTCCCGCATTTTCAACTACAGCGGTCAACGATGTGTGTCAACATTGACTTAAAGTGGTCCTATTTTGCAAAACCAACTTTTCTTAACTGGTGGTATCTGTTTTTGTGTATTTGAGATCTGCATAAGTCCTGAAAATTTTAAATCAAACCATGGAGGCATGGCGGAAATATTTATATAACAATATTGCCTTCCAATAACCTGACTCTCGCCAGATCCTTGTAGTTCGCTGAGCTCCACACAAGGATCTGGGAGTTCTCAATAGGAGATGTATTTCAGAAGGCGGGGCCTTGTAAAAAAAATCATTGTATGTGATTGGATAAACCACTTGTCCGTTATCTTGAATGACGTGCTACTTCAGCCACTCACATCGAAATCAACCCGTGACGCTGATGAGAGCGACGCTGGGAAATCCAAACTTGGTCGGAAGAAGAGCCAAAACATCCTTGCTACCATGAATGCCTTCAAAACCGTTCTCTGTTCATCTTTTAAATAATTAATATTCGATCGATGTCGCAAAACAGTTGCAATAGCAGAATCAATGTCAGCACATGACTCTTTGCTCCGTGCCGCCATTGTTGTTTGAATCAAACAGTCCCTTCGGCGCTACGTCACATCTACGAAATCCCGTCCAGCGATCCGGATTGGTTCATTATCTTTTGCTATCTGGAAGGAGTTTGCAATGCCTTCCAGCCCAGATCCTTGTGTGGAGCTCAGCGAACTACAAGGATCTGGCGAGAGTCAGGTTAGCCTTCCAAGCTTGCTCCAAATAAGCCGTTGGGAATTTGAGATTTTACTGGCAAATTTTGGCTTATTTACGTCAGCGGATATCTCCATACATGGTAGAGGTTTACCCAAAGAGCTGTGCCATACTTGCCAACCTTGAGACCTCCGATTTCGGGAGGTGGGGGGTGGCGATGGGGGTCGTGGTCGGGGGTGGGACGGGGGCGTGGTTGGGGCGGGGGCGTGGTTAAGAGGGGAGGAGTATATTGACAGCTAGAATTCACCAAGTCAAGTATTTCATACATATATATATATATATACATACATATATATATATATATATACACATATACATACATATATATATATATATATATATACATATATATATATATATATATATATATACATATATATATATATATATATATATATACATATATATATATATATATACATATATATACATATATATATATATATACATATATATACATATATATATATATATACATATATATACATATATATATATATATATACATATATATACATATATATATATATATACATATATATACATTATATATATATATATATATATATATATATATATATACATACAGGTAAAAGCCAGTAAATTAGAATATTTTGAAAAACTTTATTTATTTCAGTAATTGCATTCAAAAGGTGTAACTTGTACATTATATTTATTCATTGCACACAGACTGATGCATTCAAATGTTTATTTCATTTAATTTTGATGATTTGAAGTGGCAACAAATGAAAATCCAAAACTCCGTGTGTCACAAAATTAGAATATTACTTAAGGCTAATACAAAAAAGGGATTTTTAGAAATGTTGGCCAACTGAAAAGTATGAAAATGAAAAATATGAGCATGTACAATACTCAATACTTGGTTGGAGCTCCTTTTGCCTCAATTACTGCGTTAATGCGGCGTGGCATGGAGTCGATGAGTTTCTGGCACTGCTCAGGTGTTATGAGAGCCCAGGTTGCTCTGATAGTGGCCTTCAACTCTTCTGCGTATTTGGGTCTGGCATTCTGCATCTTCCTTTTCACAAAACCCCACAGATTTTCTATGGGGCTAAGGTCAGGGGAGTTGGCGGGCCAATTTAGAACAGAAATACCATGGTCCGTAAACCAGGCACGGGTAGATTTTGCGCTGTGTGCAGGCGCCAAGTCCTGTTGGAACTTGAAATCTCCATCTCCATAGAGCAGGTCAGCAGCAGGAAGCATGAAGTGCTCTAAAACTTGCTGGTAGACGGCTGCGTTGACCCTGGATCTCAGGAAACAGAGTGGACCGACACCAGCAGATGACATGGCACCCCAAACCATCACCCAACCATGCAAATTTTGCATTTCCTTTGGAAATCGAGGTCCCAGAGTCTGGAGGAAGACAGGAGAGGCACAGGATCCACGTTGCCTGAAGTCTAGTGTAAAGTTTCCACCATCAGTGATGGTTTGGGGTGCCATGTCATCTGCTGGTGTCGGTCCACTCTGTTTCCTGAGATCCAGGGTCAACGCAGCCGTCTACCAGCAAGTTTTAGAGCACTTCATGCTTCCTGCTGCTGACCTGCTCTATGGAGATGGAGATTTCAAGTTCCAACAGGACTTGGCGCCTGCACACAGCGCAAAATCTACCCGTGCCTGGTTTACGGACCATGGTATTTCTGTTCTAAATTGGCCCGCCAACTCCCCTGACCTTAGCCCCATAGAAAATCTGTGGGGTATTGTGAAAAGGAAGATGCAGAATGCCAGACCCAAAAACGCAGAAGAGTTGAAGGCCACTATCAGAGCAACCTGGGCTCTCATAACACCTGAGCAGTGCCAGAAACTCATCGACTCCATGCCACGCCGCATTAACGCAGTAATTGATGCAAAAGGAGCTCCAACCAAGTATTGAGTATTGTACATGCTCATATTTTTCATTTTCATACTTTTCAGTTGGCCAACATTTCTAAAAATCCCTTTTTTGTATTAGCCTTAAGTAATATTCTAATTTTGTGACACATGGAATTTTGGATTTTCATTTGTTGCCACTTCAAATCATCAAAATTAAATGAAATAAACATTTGAATGCATCAGTCTGTGTGCAATGAATAAATATAATGTACAAGTTACACCTTTTGAATGCAATTACTGAAATAAATCAAGTTTTTCAAAATATTCTAATTTACTGGCTTTTACCTGTATATATATATATATATACTGTATATATATATATATATATACTGTATATATATATATATACTATATATATATATATATATATATATATATATATATATATATATACATATATATATATATATATATATATATATATAGTATATATATATATATACAACCTGAAAATATGCAAACAAAACTGTGTTTAGATAATTGATACTTCAAACTTGCATAAATAAATCTTAAGGAATATAACATAACTTGGCTTCTGAGAGCTTCAAAATGTAATGAATAAAATGCTAATGTTGTTGATAAACAAGCAATTATTTTAATAATTAAATATGGTCATTTTAAATGAATTATTATGATCATTTAAAATTTATTATTTCAAATATGATTATTTTAATGTATATTTCTATGGCTGGATGTAATAAGGAGTCAGAAAAAATACAAATAAAAATACAATTAATTTTGATGTTTTTAGCAAAATATAGTAGAAATGTATTTAGTTTTTTTTTTTAAATTAATAAATATATTTATTTTTAGGTAAGATAAACATAATAAAACAATTTATCTCTAGTCTGGATGATTTAGTTCTTGTCACCCTGTTGTCCTCCCGACATAAAAAAAAAGGCTGTCCTCACTCAGGTCCGCATGGAGCTGGAGGGGGCGGGGCTTCCAGCTCCGGCTGAAAATCGGTAGATTTTCGGGAGAATATTTGTCCCGGGAGGTTTTCGGGAGAGGCGCTGAATTTCGGGAGTCTCCCGGAAAATTCGGGAGGGTTGGCAAGTATGCACAAGTTTGCCATTTTTATTCAGTTGTAGTCTAACAATGTAGTCAACACGTTCCTTTTTTTCTCTATATTCTCTTGTTGTGGGGCAGACTGGCTCGTACACGCACAAGCTAAAATCCTCCGCTGTTGCCATTTCGAATAAAAAGTAGCGTATAGTTCTGACTTATTATATCAGTCAGTCGACTTGATATGGAAAAGTACTACATGGCTGACTGGGTGAAGACGCAGTCGAAGAGGCCGTTGCCTGGAGGAGAGCTTCGGCACGTAAATAAGACCGCCCACAAAACGGCACATTTTGAAGAGATAGTCAGAAAGCGGCTTGATGATGGTCTGTAAAACGAAATCTATGCACAATGTTGACCTAATCACAAATATACATGCTATATAGACCATAAGGAAGTGTTTTAAATTTAGAAGAAAAAAAATCAAATGAACATGGGGCTCCAGGATTTAAAGAGTTGGTCAACATAAACGTATACAGCCAGCCCTCAATTCCATTCTTTGACAGCAACACTCAAGTTAGGATGATAAATTTTACTTTTATAAATAAATTAAAAAAACAACACACCTTTTAATGCTAGTAATGATGTCAAGTGGCTTCATGGTGATGCATAGCCAAGCCTGTTGTGGGTCCATAGACTTGGGCGCAAACAACACCGGCACATTCAGACTGCCCCCGTTGCTGATCTGTAAACCTGCAAACATAGCAAAAACTAAAATCAAAGCAAGATTAAATAATTAATAAATCAAAATCAACAACACTTAATTTTGACTAAGATATTTTTTTTATTTCTATGTTAGACCAATTTCCTAATTTCCTTATGAAGGTAATGTTTACTAAGATCAGAGATAACCGGAGTTGGGGCATGCCCGGAGTTGGGGCACGATGGCGAGCGCCTGGTGGCCGGGCCTGTCCCCATGGGGCCCGGCCGGGCACAGCCCGAAGAGGCAACGTGGGTCCCCCCTCCAATGGGCTCACCACTCGTGGGAGGGCCCATAGAGGTCGGGTGCGTTTTGAGCTGGGCGGCAGGACACTTGGCGGTCCAATTCTCGGCTACATATGCTAGCTCTTGGGACGTGGAATATCACCTCACTGGGGGGAAGGAGCCTGAGCTAGTGTGCGATTCTGGACCACCATCCGCCGCCTCAGGAAGGGGAAGCAGTGCACTGTCAACACCGTGTATGGTGAGGTGGTGTTCTGCTGACCTCGACTGTGGATGTTGTGGATCGGTGGAGGGAATACTTTGAAGACCTCCTCATTCCCACCAACACGTCTTCATATGAGTGAGCAGTGCCTGGGGAATCTGTGGTGGGCTCTCCTATTTCTGGGGATGAGGTTGCTGAGGAAGTTAAAAAGCTCCTCGGTGGCAAGGCTCCGGGGGTGGATGAGATCCGCCCGGAGATCCTTAAGGCTCTGGATGCTGTGGGGCTGTCTTGGTTGACAAGACTCTGCAGCATCGCGTGGACATCAGGGGCGGTACCTCTGGATTGGCAGACCAGGGTGGTGGTTCCTCTCTTTAAGAAGGGGAACCGGAGGGTGTGTTCCAACTATCGTAGGATCACACTCCTCAGCCTTCCCGGTAAGGTCCATTCAGGTGTATTGGAGAAGAGGCTACGCCGGATAGTCGAACCTCGGATTCAGGAGGAACAGTGTGGTTTTCGTCCTGGTCGTGGAACTGTGGACCAGCTCTATACTCTCGGTAGTGTCCTTGAGGGTGCATGGGAGTTTGCCCAACCAGTCTACATGTGCTTTGTGGACTTGGAGAAGGCCTTCGACCGTGTCCCTCAGAAAGTCCTGTGGAGAGTGCTCAGAGAGTATGGGGTTTCGGACTGTCTGATTGTGGCAGTCCGCTCCCTGTACGATCAGTGTCAGAGCTTGGTCCGCATTGCCGGCAGTAAGTCGGACCCGTTTCCAGTGAGGGTTGGTCTCCGCCAAGGCTGCCCTTTGTCACCGATTCTGTTCATAACTTTTATGGACAGAATTTCTAGGCGCAGTCAAGGCGTTGAGGGGATCTGGTTTGGTGGCTGCAGGATTAGGTCTCTGATTTTTGTAGATGATGTGGT
Source organism: Nerophis lumbriciformis (assembly GCF_033978685.3). NCBI lineage: Eukaryota > Metazoa > Chordata > Actinopteri > Syngnathiformes > Syngnathidae > Nerophis > Nerophis lumbriciformis. The sequence continues at coordinate 25,355,684 of NC_084548.2, read as the reverse complement.
CCTGATGGCTTCATCTAGCCAGGATCTTCAGCTCTCACTGGATCGGTTCGCAGCCGAGTGTGAAGCGACTGGGATGAGAATCAGCACCTCCAAGTCCGAGTCCATGGTTCTCGCCCGGAAAAGGGTGGAGTGCTATCTCCGGGTTGGGGAGGAGACCCTGCCCCAAGTGGAGGAGTTCAAGTACCTCAGAGTCTTGTGCAGGAGTGAGAGAAGAGTGGATCGTGAGATCGACAGGCAGATCGGTGCGGCGTCTTCAGTAATGTGTACGCTGTATCGATCCGTTGTGGTGAAGAAGGAGCTGAGCCGAAAGGCAAAGCTCTCAATTTACCGGTCGATCTACGTTCCCATCCTCACCTATGGTCATGAGCTTTGGGTTATGACCGAAAGGACAAGATCACGGGTACAAGCGGCCGAAATGAGTTTCCTCCGCCGGGTGGCAGGGCTCTCCCTTAGAGATAGGGTGAGAAGCTCTGCCATCCTCCACATCGAGAGGAGCCAGATGAGGTGATTCGGGCATCTGGTCAGGATGCCATCCGAACGCCTCCCTCGGGAGGTGTTTAGGGCACGTCTGATCGGTAGGAGGCCACAGGGAAGACCCAGGACACGTTGGGTAGACTATGTCTCCCGGCTGGCCATTAATTGATTTACATGGACCCCGACTTAAACAAGTTGAAAAACTTGTTCAGGTGTTACCATTTAGTGGTAAATTGTACGGAATATGTACTGTGCAATCTACTAATAAAAGTTTCAATCAATCAATCAATGGCCTCGTAACGCCTCGGGGTCTCCTGGGAAGAGCTGGACGAAGTGGCTGGGGAGAGGAAAGTCTGGGCTTCCCTGCTTAGGCTGCTGCCCTCGCGACCCGACCTCGGAAAAGCGGAAGAAGATGGATGGATGGATGGATGGCACGGATTGTACCTTCAGCATGGTCCAAAGACAGAGAGAACGCCCACTTGTCAGAAGTCACCTGAGGGCAGTCAGGCGTCACACTGGGATCCTTTTCTATTTCACACAAAAATATATCAACAAGTGATTACAAGGTGTGTTTGTATGGACAACCAACATTTTATTTATACATTTATATTTATACAATGGAATCTATTTAAGTTGATGCCTCGCAGACTGGCTGACTCATGACAACATGAGTGTTTGTTGACATAACCAAACCTAAACTAGCCCTATTTGGCCAGAGAAATAAGGAACATGGGTAATATAAAAATAATTATTTTTGAACTTGTTGACATGGTTTTCCTCTATTTGAGCATATTTAGGCCCCGAGCAGCAAAAATCTGCAAAGACACTATTGTAATTTCATGTAGATTCTTGTTATACGATTTGCTATACTCTTATACGCTTATCTGCTGCAGGAATTTTGTTGTATGTACTGACTACAATGACCAAGTTTACAAACATGGGAACGTCTATCTTCTGGTGGTTAACAATATATACAAATGAATCGGGTGCATTATTGTAAAGCTAACTTTGCACTGAACAGGAAGTTTTGATTGACATAGACAAGTTTTCAACATAAGCGAGACTGACTTAAATGGATTCTATTGTATACATATATTTTTCATTATATCGTTACAGAAAACCAAGTGAACCCCATCAGGAGCACCATGTAACCTGTGAGTGTGATCCTGAGTGTAGCCGAGAAATCAGTGGGGTTTTTGAAGGGAACCATAATGGACTCGCTGGAACCAACTGGGCAAGAGAAGCTCAGAGGTTCTTCCCGGCTCGGCATGAGACCCCGGCCAAACAACAACACGCACCATTGCTGCATCTACAGTAAAACCAGAGACATTATGGTGTACAGAAACACACACAATCAGAGGGGAAAGCCTTTAAATAGAGCCAACATTCACGCTAATGAACACAAAATTAAACAATGTTTAAAACCACACACTGTCGTTAAAACTGTGAGCAATGAATATGCGCTGTGTGTCTTTGTAAACACCTGAGGGCATGTGAAAGTTATCTTGGCTACATGGTCACCCTCTCCTAAGGATGATGGAGTGAAGCGGACCTCTAGCTGAGTGGAAGAGTGGGGCTCCACAATAAGCTGAAACAAACACAAAATTACACACATAAAGTTGTCATACAGACAATAAACTTCCAAAAAGCAGCAACAATGCACTGATACGATTTGTGAACCCTACTACACCTCAGTCATTAAGAATGAAATAACTTTAAAAAGAAATATTGAAATATATATATACATAATTTCTGAGGACAAAATGAGGATTATTTGGATTAAGAGCTAGGATTATAAACATGAATTTTAAAATTAAGTGTGGGGGTTAAGATTTAGGGTTAAGTATGTCTGTGTAGATTCTCAAAGATTGCTAAAGGTTAGGTTTAGGCATGATGATTTTACATTTAAGCTCAGGTACAAATACACCTTGTGTTGGGTCAGGGTTGTCCAAAGTGTGTTTGTGGGCCAACGTTTAGTTTTCAATGAGAAAAAATCCAGTACAAAGTAGAGGAGATCCACGATTGAGGCAAAAATAACCCAGAGGAAGAGCGGTGGAAGGCAAGAGCGACAGAGATAATAGCCTGGACAAGGTGGGAACTGATAAATAGGATGTTGACATGGGCAGACCTATGGAGACTAGAGTCATTCCAGATTTACTTCTGAAGATTTTGACACCCTATCTACCTATGTGAACCTGCACAGGCACGAGGGACGACCTAATGTATAAGATCTGCAGGAAAGTTGGGCCAAGGCACAAAGCCTTTCAGAATTCAACATCGCTCTGTCCCAAGTATGATACAGGTGGCGTCACAACAAAGTGCTAGCTCTGCCCGCTGACATTCTACAGTAGGCAAGAACCTGAAAACGGCAACGCACGGCAAGCCCCTGCAAAACCAGAAGGCCCCAGTTCCCTGATGTCAATCACATTACCACCTTACGTCCAGACGCAATCCTATTCTCCACTGAAGAAAAAAACATATACATTTGAGCGCTATGAAGATCTAGTGCAAGACTGCAGGCACAAAGGATGGCAGACGTTGTTGTACCGGTACGAGGTTGCATGCAGAGGCTTCCCTACTGAATCCGAATAGAAGTTTCTGACAGAGGTGGAACTGATGGGAAGTGAGAGGAAGATGGCAGTATGACGACTGAGTGAGGTGGCAGAGAGAGGCTCCTGTTGAAGGAGGGATGAGGCAAGCAGGGAGTCAGGAGTGATTGCAGGCATTATATAACGACCATGAGGAGAACCACAAGAACGTAAACACACAAGAGTGTTGTAAACACCAGTGGTACTTTGTATGGATGTTTTGTTCCGATAGCTCAGCATACATTGATTTATATTTGATTGGTTTTAGCATTTTGGGCAGCGTGGCTCAGATAGTAGAGTGGCCGTGCCAGCAACTTGAGGGTTCTCGGTTTGATTCCAACTTCCACCATCTTAGTCACTCCTGTTGTGTTCTTTGGCAAGACACCTTACCCACCTTGCATTCAGTGCCAGCCACACTGGTTTAAATGGAGTTTAAATATGTAGATAATGGATTTCACTATGTAGAGCGCTTTGAGTCTCGAGAAGAAAAGCATTACAGGTAAAAGCCAGTAAATTAGAATATTTTGAAAAACTTGATTTATTTCAGTAATTGCATTCAAAAGGTGTAACTTGTACATTATATTTATTCATTGCACACAGACTGATGCATTCAAATGTTTATTTCATTTAATTTTGATGATCTTTCTGTGTGGAGTTTGCATGTTCTCCCCGTGACTGCGTGGGTTCCCTCCGGGTACTCCGGCTTCCTCCCACTTCCAAAGACATGCACCTGGGGATAAGTTGATTGGCAACACTAAATTGGCCCTAGTGTGTGGATGTGAGTGTGACTGTTGTCTGTCTATCTGTGTTGGCCCTGCGATGAGGTGGCGACTTGTCCAGGGTGTACCCCGCCTTCCGCCCGATTGTAGCTGAGATAGGCTCCAGCGCCCCCCGCGACCCCAAAGGGAATAAGCGGTAGGAAATGGATGGATGGATGGATGGATGGATTTGAAGTGGCAACAAATGAAAATCCAAAATTCCGTGTGTCACAAAATTAGAATATTACTTAAGGCTAATACAAAAAAGGGATTTTTAGAAATGTTGGCCAACTGAAAAGTATGAAAATGAAAAATATGAGCATGTACAATACTCAATACTTGGTTGGAGCTCCTTTTGCCTCAATTACTGCGTTAATGCGGCGTGGCATGGAGTCGATGAGTTTCTGGCACTGCTCAGGTGTTATGAGAGCCCAGGTTGCTCTGATAGTGGCCTTCAACTCTTCTGCGTTTTTGGGTCTGGCATTCTGCATCTTCCTTTTCACAAAACCCCACAAATTTTCTATGGGGCTAAGGTCAGGGGAGTTGGCGGGCCAATTTAGAACAGAAATACCATGGTCCGTAAACCAGGCACGGGTAGATTTTGCGCTGTGTGCAGGCGCCAAGTCCTGTTGGAACTTGAAATCTCCAACTCCATAGAGCAGGTCAGCAGCAGGAAGCATGAAGTGCTCTAAAACTTGCTGGTAGACGGCTGCGTTGACCCTGGATCTCAGGAAACAGAGTGGACCGACACCAGCAGATGACATGGCACCCCAAACCATCACCCAACCATGCAAATTTTGCATTTCCTTTGGAAATCGAGGTCCCAGAGTCTGGAGGAAGACAGGAGAGGCACAGGATCCACGTTGCCTGAAGTCTAGTGTAAAGTTTCCACCATCAGTGATGGTTTGGGGTGCCATGTCATCTGCTGGTGTCGGTCCACTCTGTTTCCTGAGATCCAGGGTCAACGCAGCCGTCTACCAGCAAGTTTTAGAGCACTTCATGCTTCCTGCTGCTGACCTGCTCAATGGAGATGGAGATTTCAAGTTCCAACAGGACTTGGCGCCTGCACACAGCGCAAAATCTACCCGTGCCTGGTTTACGGACCATGGTATTTCTGTTCTAAATTGGCCCGCCAACTCCCCTGACCTTAGCCCCATAGAAAATCTGTGGGGTATTGTGAAAAGGAAGATGCAGAATGCCAGACCCAAAAACGCAGAAGAGTTGAAGGCCACTATCAGAGCAACCTGGGCTTTCATAACACCTGAGCAGTGCCAGAAACTCATCGACTCCATGCCACGCCGCATTAACGCAGTAATTGAGGCAAAAGGAGCTCCAACCAAGTATTGAGTATTGTACATGCTCATATTTTTCATTTTCATACTTTTCAGTTGGCCAACATTTCTAAAAATCCCTTTTTTGTATTAGCCTTAAGTAATATTCTAATTTTGTGACACACTGAATTTTGGATTTTCATTTGTTGCCACTTCAAATCATCAAAATTAAATGAAATAAACATTTGAATGCATCAGTCTGTGTGCAATGAATAAATATAATGTACAAGTTACACCTTTTGAATGCAATTACTGAAATAAATCAAGTTTTTCAAAATATTCTAATTTACTGGCTTTTACCTGTATATAAATATAATTCACTTCACTTCACGTTTTTATTCTTCAAAGTTTGGACATCTGTGTTGGATCAATTGTCATAGATGATTCTGACTGGGACCCAAGGGTGCATTTATTTGACAATTCTCTAATAACACATGAAAAATGTCTGTAGGCTCATAGGTTTACAATTTGACGTGTATAAGTTATTACAATCTGTTAGGGTCACATACTGGAAGTGACCATATTTGGATGTTTGTCATTGCAGCGTAAAGAGAAAAAAATATATGGAATCGCATAGCCTCAGATCATGTTTTTCAAATTTGGATACAAATCAATAATAATGATAATATTAGAATATTAAACGTTTTGATTTCAGTTGTTGCTGTGTGGATAGACTGAATTGGAATCCATGGAGAAACTGAAAAGCATTCAGCATTTGTGTGCATGACGTTTTTTAATGCTTGACTATCTCAGCATTGGCAAGATGATTAAACACCAACAACCATAGACAGTTTGTCCATTGACAAGTAAACACAAGGTTTAGTTCAGGATGAGAAAAAAACATGCTTACAGTATTTCCTGAGCCCATTTCCAGAGTATAGTTCCTGGGGTTACTGTTGGCTACAATCAGCTCCACCTTGTCTGCTGTTGGGTTGACCACGGGGATGTACTGTTGCATCCATCTGAGACACACAACAATCACTTTTTGCAAACACCCAGAAGCTACAATTCCCTTAAAACTGCATGTGAATGCTGAGAGATGTTAAAGCAAATAACAGCAAAGCAAAGCTCTAGGCAGCATACAGTACATCGGAATGGACACGTGGTATGATGAACAAATTTAATTGTCTGTTCTAAACCAACTATTGTTAGGATTTTTAAAAAAGAATGAAAGGACCCATTGTGTCCAGATGACCAAAATGTTTTTCACAAGTTATTTAGTTTTTTGTTCCTGAAAATGAATCTGGCAGTCATTTCCCATAACATCAATTAGGTTTTGAGTAATAGGTAGATCACAAATTGTACTTTGAATGCCCCCTTTCCATTGCCAGACTCGATATGTCGCCCCCTCTTGGTGTGTTCTTTAGCCCATTTCCCCCCATACACAGTGTGGATAAAGGCAGGTAATACTACCGTATTTTTCAGACTATAAGTCGCAGTTTTTTTTCATAGTTTGGCCGGGGGTGCGACTTATACTCAGGAGCGACTTATGTGTGAAATTATTAACACATTACTGTAAACTATCAAATAATATTATTTAGCTCATTCACGTAAGAGACTAGACGTATGAGATTTCATGGGATTTAGCGATTAGGAGTGACAGATTGTTTGGTAAACGTATAGCATGTTCTATATGTTATAGTTATTTGAATGACTCTTACCATAATATGTTACGTTAACATACCAGGCACGTTCTCAGTTGGTTATTTATGCGTCATATAACGTACACTTATTCAGCCTATTGTTCACTATTCTTTATTTATTTTAAATTGCCTTGTCTATTCTTGGTGTTGGGTTTTATCAAATAAATTTCCCCAAAAAATGCAACTTATACTCCAGTGCGACTAATATGTTTTTTTCCTTCTTTATTATGAATTTTCGGCCGGAGCGACTTATACTCCAAAAAATACGGTAATATTTTCATTACGTGATTGCATGTTTTTGTCGCCCTGGTCCATGATTACTTCAAATATAAAATATAAAATGTATATAAATAAATATATATGAATATCAACATACACACCATATATATCAACATACACACCATACCCTGTGTTTCCTTATCTTTAGTGTCTGCCTGTATTTTATTCAGAATTTCATGACATTTTTAGTACTTATTCCTTTTCTTAAACTGTGTATACCCCTGTGTATTCCCACCCTTGTAAAGCTTCTGGAAATGTGAATTTCTCTTGGAGACAAATTAAGTATTGATCTATCTTTGTTCTTTCAGCATTTTGTGTAGCACAATTCAACTCAATTCAAGGTATATTTCCAGAAATAAAACACCAGTAGAGGAAGAAGCAAATTAGAATACTAGCAGCTTACCTTCTTTTTCTCCATTTTTTGAGTGCTTCTGCGAGCAATTCCATATTTACGATATGAGTACTATTAGGCTCCATAATGTAGCCACCGGTGTGTCTATTCCAAGCCAAAGAGGAGCCGTAAAGCCTCGGTGAAACCACCGCTTCCACAGAAGCGAAAAAGCCTCAAAGGACATTTTGACAAAAACTAACGTTATTTGCAAAATGTGTCAAATACACTGGAAACACAACTAACATAACTAATTTGAAATGACGACATGGAATCAGTGTCGACTGGGTTTATTTAAATCATGATGTGTTGTGATCAGGATGTAAATCATATCTAATCCAATCGCCATATTGTGTCTTAAATGTATCGTTGGTTATAATTGAAGATGTATATGGTATCAGAGATGCCTATCACTAGTGTACATAATACCTCAGCATTCAGCCAACTATGGTGAACAATTGCGTGCAATATGCAGCGTGGTTGTGTGTGTTTGTGTTGGTACCTACTTGCCCAGCTCACAGCAAGCCTGTGGTAGCGTGACAACTGGCGAAGGAATGGTAAACAAGTCCATTTGATACCAAAACTCTGCACCTTGCTCGGACTGAAACACCACGCTGGTAAAAGAACAAAACACCAAAGCAGTGACCATAGAATAAATATAATGCCTTTTAAAAGGAATTCTCTTGTCAAGTTCCGATTGGCAAATATGTTGCAATCCAGAGGTACAAAGATCACCCACTCAAGAGTAAAATCTGATTAAACAATTAAGAGTTCAAATCAATCACAAAGTGTGTTCGTGTGTGTGTGTTGTGTGTGCGTGTTGTGAGAGAGTTGACTGCATGAGCGATACATTGGCTCCTTGCGTATGCGACATTAGCGGTAAGCGAACCATGGGCGTCGGTATAAATGTGTTCCTCTGCAATGCTATTTTAGAAGATGAGAACTACTGTATTTTCAGTGTGTTTTGTTCTATTTTAAAAATATTTTGTACAAAACACATTCAAGTCGACAGTGAGGAAACACCACAACATCATTCCAGAGACGAAAGGAAAGAGAAATTGCGATCTGCTGATAGATTCTGACCTGCCTCTGCTCTTCCCCATTTTTCCAGGAGAAAACATGACTTTGTAGGCGATGGTCTCCTGCGGTGGAACCGAAGCCCAGGTAGCTCCATGCAAGTCGTCTCCTTCCAGGTCTACATTGAGCATGAGCAGTTCTCCCCCTGGGTTAGTGATTGGGATCTCTATGGCAACTGAGCTCTGGGAGTGTGTAACATTGCAAAATAAAACTTTGGATTTTGACTTATGATGGAAGTATAGGATAGCAGTTTGTTCAGCTTACTTGAACAGTGCATTGCACTGTAAAGGTGCTCACAGGTGCTGCAGGTTCACAAAATATTTCCAGAGTGTAGAACACCTCATAACGTCCAACTAAATTCCCTGGAATACAGATGGACATTTATAAGATATTCTGAAAAAAATTAAAAATTTTAAAAGTTAAAATGTTTACCTGTGTCACCGTCTGTCTCAGCTTTGTCATCAGTCTCAATGAATGATACACAACCTGGACAAACGTTTTTACATTTACTTCTTAACTGTCTTAACCCAGACACATTTTTGGTCCAAGGAAAAAACTAATAAACAGTACTTTGAATGGGAGCAAAAAAACATATATTCCTTGAAAATCATTGAAACACTTAAAGTGGTTTAATCAGAAAAAAATGTTGACAGTAACAAAGGATTCCTACAGCAATTTTAAGGAGAAAAGTCCCAAAACATGTTTTTTAAAAATGTTTTTATATGAATTAAATATATTGTAGCATCCAGAAGAAGTGCACACAAAGTCTGACGCTCTTTATTTTACTTTTATTGAGAAACCTAAGCTAACAGTTAAATTCAACGCTTATCTCGTTCCTCCCACATGCACGTCTATCCTCGTCCCTCATTTACGCAACCACACAACGCTTCCTCCTTCGCCAATCACCTTAAAGGGGTGGTACTTTCACGACCATGGGAACTCTAAATATCACCCACTCAGGAACACAGCATCAACCCTAGCAGGTCGTTACACTATCCCGCCCTTTCAAAGTCCCTCGTCCCCGAGGGGGACAACAAAAAGGCTGCATCAGCCTCCGGGGTCTTGTCGGAGTAGCAGTGAAATGTTGCCCTTTTTCGTGCACGTAGTAATTCCTTTTTTGTCTACGGCCAGCATTCCGCAGCGGGTTCCTAGCTAATTCATAGGATGACTCCAGCCGGTCTTGTAGTCTCTTGGCGTACCAGCCGGCACATCCGGGGGTCTACTCATCATCATTTCAGCGGGCGTACGGATATCTCGGCCCAGCATTAAAAAGGACGGGGAGCAAGAAGTGGAGTCTTGAACAACTGACCTGTATGCCATCAGCAAGAGGGGAACATGGCAATCCCAGACCCGCTGACATTTAGCCGTGACAATTGCCAACTGTTGCCCCAAGGTGCGGTTAAATCTCTCCACAAGCCCGTCACTTTGTGGGTGCAGGGGTGTGGTCCAGGTCTTCCCAAGAGCCAAGTTTCTCACACAACGTTGCAAAAAGCCTTGACTCAAGGTTTCTGCCTTGATCGGTGTGGACTATCCCTGGAACACCGAACCTGCTGGACATTCCTTCCAACAGCTTCTTGGTCGGGCAGGCTGTATGCTTGTAAAATAGTCCATTACTGTGACGATGTAGCGGTACAATTTTTCCGTGCAAGGGAAGGGCCCGAGGACATCTATCCCCACCCTCTCCATAGGAGTTGCATGTGGAATTGCTGTAGCTGTGCATGTGATCTATCTACAGGGCCCTTCTTTGCCATGCAGCTGTCACAATGCTCACAATAGTCAACCACTTCTCTTCTGTGTTGACCCCAATAAAAGGCTTGGCGGAGGCGGCTTAGGGTCTTGTAGATACCAATGTGGCCAGATCCCGGGGCCCCATACAACGCTTGTAGGACCGACTCTCTCAAAGTTTTTGGCACCACCACTTGACAGCGGGACTCCCCTGTTGCTGGTTCTCTCCAGCCTCTTTGTAGCGCACCATCAAACAGACACAGGGTTTCGAACATTGACTAGAGGCCCTTTGTAGCGCGTGAGAGCATGGCTAACTCCTCCCACAGTGGTCGCCGCTGCCCAGCCACCCATGTGCGCATGAGTCTGATGTCACTGTCCTCCTCTTGTCCAAGCTTCCACTGCAGTGATGGGTGGCTGCATCTGTCCATCGGTTGGCCCCCTTGCATCCACCACCGCACAAAACACCTTTGGCTGGAGTCCCTCCAGTGTGTCCTTTTTATCACAATATTGGCAGTAATTTGTGCTCCTGGCCTATGGGCCACGGTGAAGTCGTACGCCTGTAGTTCCTCAATCCAGCGTGCCAGCTGGTCTTCTGGCTCTTTGAATGACATAAGCAAATGCAAGGTGGCATGGTCGGTTCTGACTGTGAAATGAAGTCCGCCCAGGTAATCTTTGAAGTGACGGATAGCAGCGACTACCGCAAATATCTCCCGCCGGGTCACACAATAGCGCCGTTCGGCCTTGTTAAATGTCCTGCTATGGTATGCGATCACCTTTTCGCCTTCAGGTGTCACCTGAAGGTAAGACTGGAGTTAGGTGGAGAGAGGATGGGAGCCTCCACAAGGGCTCTCTACAGTGAGCTGAATGCTGTCTGACTATCTTCGGTCCAGGTAAAAGACTTTTGCAGCGGTGACGTTGGGGCATATTTTTAGGGGCTCGTATTGTCCCATCTATACGGCCCCTTCCCCCTTTCTCTTATTGACTGGAGTATGTGGACAATCACGGACAAAAGTGTCCAGCCTCCCCACAGCTACAACCCTGTTTTGAGCGACGATCATCACATAGGGTGGTTGCCAGAACCAACTGGGTCAGCGAACTCCATCCACGCTGGGTGCCCTGGCACCAGGTCCGACCCCTTTTGTTCTTTCACCTGAGGTGTATCACCAAGCACAACCCTCTGAGCACTGGTGTACAGCATCTCTCTCTCTGCAGCCAGCTCAAGGGCTGCCTGGAGGGATGTGGGGTGGGCCAGGAGTGTCTGAACAGCTGGTAGCAGGGCTTGGAGGAAGTGATAGCTCCCCCTGGATGGCTGCAGGCATGTGAGCGTGCGGTGGACCAGTCCCTCGAAGTCGTTAGCCAGGTCCCTTAGTTACTCACCTGGTCGCCACTGACGACTGCAAAGTTCTGAGCACAATTGGCTATCTGCTGAGCACAGTCCAAATCTCCTCTTCAGAGCCCCAACAAGAGCTCCATAATCAATTCTCTCTGCTGGGCTCAGTAGCAGCAGGCTTGACAAGGCATCATCAGTGAGGCACATTGCAAGCTGGAGGCACATTTCTTCTGGAGACCATCTTCCAGCCTGTGCCAACAGTTAAAATTGGGCATGAAATGCCTCCCAGTTCGCCTTGCCATCAAACCTGGGCGGAATTTCCCCATGGCAAGCAGCGTGCGGTGCACCTGTCAATGCTGTGTCTCTCCTTTCTCCCTCTCTCTCTTTCTTTGTGGCAGCTCCTCTCGGCCGGGATTCGCACAGACATCTGCAGCCGGCACCTTAAGTCCCCATTCAATGTCCTTCCTCTCCCGTTCAATCTTGACAAAGTCGCCAGGAAACATCGTGGCACCTACCTCCTGATGACGTAGTAGGCTTAGCACACAAGAAATGCTAGTATGCGCAAAGATTTACTTCGTGACACCAATTGTAGCGTCCAGAAGAAGTGCACACAAAGTCTAACCCTCTTTTTTTTAACTTTTATTGAGCAACCTAAGCTAACACAGCTCAATTCCAACTTTTATCTCGTTACTCCCACATGCACGTCTGTCCTCCTCCCTCATTTCCGTAACCACGCAACGCTTCCTCCTTCTTCGCCAATTACCTTGCAGGCGTGGTACGTTCATGACCATGGGAACTCTGAATATCACCCACTCAGGAACACGACATCAATCCCAGCAAGTCGTTACAATATAGTAAGAAAACTTCAATTGTAATATTAAACACACTCATACTTGCCAACTCTCCAATTTTCCTGGGAGAGTCCTGAAATTCAGTGGCCTTCCCAAAAATACAGCCAACATTTTCACAAATTTCTCCCAATTTTCCACTCAGACAACAATATTGCTACCAGCGTTCCCTCTAAGGCAGTGTTTTTCAACCACTGTGCCGTGAGATATAGTTTGGTGTGCCGTGGGAGGTTATGTAATTTCACCTAATTGGGTTAAAAATATTTTTTGCAAACCAGTAATTATAATCCGCAAATGTGCCATTGTTGAGTGTCTGTGCTGTCTAGAGCTTGGCAGAGTAACCGTGTAATACTCTTCCATATCAGTAGGTGGCAGCAGGTAGCTAATTTCTTTGTAGATGTCGGGAACAACGACGATGGTTTGCAAGTAAAAAGGTATCTAACGCTTAAACCAAAAATAAACAAAAGGCGAGTGCCGCTAAGAAAAGGCATTGAAGCTTAGGGAAGGCTATGCAAAACGAAGCTAAAACTGAACTGGCTGCAAAGTAAACAAAAACAGAATGCTGGACGACAGCAAAGACTTACAGCGTGTGGAGCAGACGGTGTCCACAAAGTACATCCGTGCATCCCATGACAATCAACACCAAAATAGGTGCGCAAGACAAGAACTAAAACACTACACACAGGAAAACTCAAAATAAGTCACAGCGTGATGTGACAGTTCGTGACAGTACACCTACTTTGAGACAAGAGCTATAGTGATGCACGGTTGGTTATGGTTTGAATTAATATCCAACAATTGTGAGAATGACTTTTTACTGTCAATATCGGCTGCTGAGTTTCATTTTTTAATGTTTTCTGCTGGTGGTGTGCCTGGGGATTTTTTCAATGAAAACAATGTGCCTTGGCTCAGAAAAGGTTGAAATACACTGCTCTAAGGTGCACGCCTATGGAATTGCGCACTGCTCACGTGTCCTCTGCGCACAGCAAATCTATGCCATGCACTAAAGCAAGTTCCATCTGAACTCTAAATAAAATAAACACCTAACAATGTATCCTGTATGATTTTGTAATGCAACTGTGAATGAAGTGGCTGAGGAGAGGGAAGTCTGGGCTTCCTTGCTTAGGCTGCTGGTCCTGCTACCCGACCTAGAATAAGCGGAATATGGATGGATGGATAGAACTGTGAATGACAGGTGACAACAATCGGCCACAACAGATAACAATGATTGTCATTCGTCAACACTGTTCAATTATTGTAACGTCTGTCGAGACGCTTTAGGGAGGACAGGAACTCCATCGATCAGTTTATTAAATATCCATTTTCTACCGCTTGTCCCGTTCATATTCGGCTGTAACCCCACCAAAAACATTTGTAAAACTCTTCTATCTTGCAAAACTGGTCATTGTCTGCCGTACAAAGCATGCTTAAACCAACTCTTTGTCATCTGTCATATCAACAGCAGCCGCCCGCTCTTTCTCACCTGCACCAACACACACACTCATGGCACTTCACCAGTGATGCATTTAAGGCTATACAAAAGGTCGGACAACTCCCACACCACACATAAAATTGTAATCGCAGGTGGTTACAATATGACTCCTCAATCAGATGTGCTTATTATCCTCTCATTTATGAGGAATGTTAATTTATGGATATTAATCATGAAAAGCTGTTACAGAAATGCATGTTTATCCCATGCCTAATTGTGCAACATGTGAATGTTTTATAGGAAAACTGCACTTTTGGGGGATTTTGCCCATCGTTCACAATCATTATGAGAGACAAGAACACCTTTTTTTCTTTTATTAGGATTTTAAAGATGATAAAAAAAAAACGCTTGGAAGATGCGGCTAATGGGAGTCACTGTTGGAGCCTTCAAAACCCTCCATCAACGTTTTGTATATACACTGTATGTCTATAGATAATGTAGTAACAGACACGTTCATAACAATATGTAATATGTTCAATATTTACTGTATTTTGATCATTTTAATCAATGACTGACTTATTCGGCGCTTTGATTTTAGTTTCCATAGCAGCGCACGTCTGACTTCTGGCAACAAATGTTTGTTCCTAATTCCGTAAACAAAACGCTTGTGTGTGTTCTAATCATGGCAGACTTGGTAACAAACAACAAAGACAACTACACTGCTTAACAAAATTAAAGGAACACTTTGAAAACAAATCAGATTTCAATGGTGAAAAAAAAATGTTGGATATCTATACTGATATGGACAGTTTAATGTCTCAGAAACAAAAAGATGCCACATCTTTTGATGGAAATAAAAGTTTTCAGCCTACAGAGGGCTCAGTATATAGACACCCCAAAAATCAAAGTGAAAAAATGATGTGGCAGGCTCGTCTATTTTGCCTGAATTCAATTTCTGCAACTCATAATTCTTTTCAATATCTTGTGTGGCCCCCACGTGCTTGTATGCATGCTTGACAACGTCGCGGCATGCTTCTAATGAGACGACGGATGGTGTCTTGTGGGATGTCCTCCCAGATCTGTCTAAGGGCATCAGTGAGCTCCTGTAAAGTCTGAGGAGCAACCTGGCGGAGTCTGATGGGCGAAATATTATGTCCCAGAGGTGTTCTATCGGGTTTAGATCAGGTGATCGTGAGGGCCATTCAATTGTGTCAATTCCTTCATCCTCCAGATACTGTCTGCATACTCTTGCCACATGAGGCCGGGCATTGTCGTGGACCAGGAGGAACCCAGGACCTACTGCAACAGCGTAGGGTCTGACCATGGGTGCAAGGATTTCATCCCGATACCTAATGGCAGTCAAACTGCCGTTCTCTAGCCTGTAGAGGTCTGTTCGTCCCTCCATGGAAATGCCTCCCCAGACCATCACTGACCCACCACCGAACGGGTCATGCTGAATGATGTTGCAGGCAACATAGCGCTCTCCTTGGCCTCTCCAGACCCTTTCACGTCTATCACAGGTGCTCAGGGTAAAGCTGCTCTCATCTGTGAAAAGCACATGGCGCCAGTGGCGGACTTGCCAATTCTGGTGTTCTATGGCAAATGCCAATCGAGCTCCACAGTTCTGAGCAGTGAGCACAGGGCACACTACAGGACGTCGTGCCCTGAGGCCACCCTTGTTTAGTCTGTTTCTGACTGTTTGGGCAGAGACATTCACACCAGTAGCCTGCTGGAGGTCATTCTGTAGGCCTCGGGCAGTGCTCAACCTGTTCCTCCTTGCACAAAGCAGCAGATATCGGTCCTGCTGATGGGATGAGGACCGTCTACGGCCCTGTCCAGCTCTCCTAGAGTAACTGCCTGTCTCCTGGAATCTCCTCCATGCTCTGGAGATGGTACTGGGAGACACATCAAATCTTCTTGCAACAGCACGCATTGATGTGTCATCCTGGAGGAGTAGGACAATCTGCGCAACTTCAGGAGGGTTAAGAAATCGCCTCATGCTCCCAGTCGTGATAATGACTCTAGCTAAAGCCAACACTTGTGGAAAAACAGTTAAAAAAGATCAAGAGGGAGGAACTTGAAATGGCCTCCACCTGCAAAACCAGTCCTGCTTTGGGGACCATCTCGTTGTTGCCCCTCTAGTGCACCTGTTGTTAATTCCATCAACAACAATGCAGCTGAAACTGATTAGCAACCCACTCTGCCACGTACCTGACCAAAACCTTATCAGAAAAGTGCAATTGAATTCATGCCATACCCAGATAAAAAACTGTTCCTTAAATTTTTTTGAGCAGTGTATTTTTGGACAAATGAGGATTTACAACCTTATCTTTTTGAAGCTGAATGAACGAAGGATTAACTGCTCCTTCTAGAAGCAAACACGAAGAAGAAGGTGAAACATTGGAGTGGACGAAAGCCAACAGAGTGAGGTGAAAGCAACTCGAAGCTGCAAATGTGGAATTTGGAGACAGGCTATTTCGACATAAATGGCGTGCTTAACCCAAATAAACCAGAACATTTTTTCCCGGCCAGCTGTACCAAAGAGACAACTGTCCATCGAGTGAGTCACACTTTATATGTATCATGATACACGCAGCACGTCATGTGTGTATTAGGGCTGCAGCTAACGATTATTTTTCTATCGATTAATCTATAGATTATTTTTTTGATTAATCGGTTAATCTATAGATTATTTTTTCGATTAATCTATAGATTATTTTTCCTTTTACCGATTATTTTTTTTTTATTTAAAATGAAGATGAAAAAAATAAATTTAGGCCAGTTTTTTCAAAAGGCATGGCTTTTATTTACAAAAAAAAAAAAAGTATGGCCACTCAGTCAACATTGAAAACATGGCAAAACATTCTGTAACACTGTAAACATTTGTGCCAATCTAAATATTCTGGAGCACTGTAAACATTAAGTATTGCTTTTAAAATGTGCAAAATAAACATCCAGTCCAACACAGTACACTATAACCAATTCTACTCATTCCAGTGAGTGACTAACAGTTGTAATGAAGAAAGGTTAGCATGTCTACATGCTCTGGGGTGAGGCTGGTTCTTTTCTTGTTTACAATATTCCCAGCAGCTGAAAATAGGCGCTCAGAAGGGGTCGATGTGGCTGGAACTGAGAGGTAAGACCGAGCCAGCATTGCCAGATTTGGAAACCTTGCCTGATGTTCTTTCCACCATTTTAATGGGTTTTCATCCTTGGAAATGGGGGATTTTCCAAAATAAGACACTAACTCGTTTCTGACCATTTCAGCATCATTACTGTCATTGTTGTCTTCCTCATTGTTGCTGAGTTCATCTGAATCTGAGCCAAGAAGTGTGTCTAGTAAAGATACAGGCCGCCTGTCAGCATCTGGTCTTTCCACTTGCATTGCTGTGCCCTGTTGAGCGTGTGTCTCCTTTTCTCTTCTTTTCTCCTCCAGAACTATTGCATGCAGCTTGTATTGAACTTTTAAACACTCATCTGCAGTCAGGAATTTCAGCTTCCTGAATCGTGGGTCAAGTGCAGCTGCTAATATGCACACATTTGGTCCATCATCTTTGAATGTGGTCTCGGCTTCCCACCTGGATGTTATCTCACGTGCAGCAGTGACCTGGAAACACTTGATTGATGCATTTTCAAAAGCAGTTTGTGTAGCCTTCCAAAGCCCTTTGACCAGCAGAGGGACAGCGGAAACGGTTACATAAGATTCTCCACTCAGGTACACAGTTGCACATTCAAAAGGTTTCAGAACTTGTTCAAGTTCTTCAAGCAAGCTCCACTGGTCAGCCTTAAGATCCAGAAAATGCTTCCCTCTTTGAGTGACCTCCGGATCTGACAGAGTTGCTGTTATTGGCCACCTCTGCTCAAGCAGGCGACTAATCATGTAAAAGGAACTGTTCCATCTCACAGACACATCTTGTATGAGGCTGTGGTCTGGAGAACCCATTTGTTTTTGCTTAACCTTTAGTTTTGTACTGGATAGCTCACTTTTTCTGAAGTGCTCGACCAAACTTCTTGCTGCTCCTAAAGCTCTGCTGATGTGGTTGTCCTTTAGAGCATGGTTAACTACAAGCTGTAGAGTATGGCCAACACATCTGAGGGATGAAACACCATGTCTTTCCTCAAGAACTCTTAAAGCTGCAACAACATTTGCAGCATTGTCATGTACAATGACTTGTACTAGTTTTATGTTTATTTCAAACTTATTGACAACATCCTCAATCCAAGAGGCAATGTTTTCTGCAGTGTGCTTTTCATTGAGGGGCATTGTTGTCAAGTTAATTGAGGCAAGCTCCCACTCATCATTAACAAAGTGAATGGTGACACCAAGGTAAGCTTCAGTGGCCATACTTGTCCATGCATCAGTTGTGAGTGTCAGTTTTCCTTTCACATTTTTCAGGATTGCTTTGACTTCATTCATTTTCTTTGTGTATTTTTGCTCCACAAGCTTAGTGAAGTGGGTTCTTGATGGTAGTGTGTAGCCAGAGTGAAACCGTTTGATCATTTTTTTTAAACCCTTCCCCTTCTACCATATTTAATGGCCTCATGTCTATGACCATCATTTCCAGGACACCATCAGTCAGGTCAGCGGCCACTTGGGGTGTGCATTCAGTCCCATGCCTCTTTGGAAAAAAATCCTGGACACTGCTTTGTCGTTTGCTGCAACATAAGAGACAACAATTAATTTTCATTTTAAATATACCCAAATACAGCTTACTTTAATACAAAAGGTTAATTAAACTACACACATTATCTTGTTAAATTGGTTTAATAACACAACAATGATAGTATGATTAAAGTGAAGTTAATTGTTCGTTTGTACATAGTATATGTAACTGTTAATGTTGTAAAAGGTATTTGCACAACTTATTAACGTTAGCGTTAAAGATAGTATATGTAACTGTTAATGTTGTAAAAGGTATTTGCACAACTTATTAACATTAGCGTTAAAGATAGTATATGTAACTGTTAATGTTGTAAAAGGTATTTGCACAACTTATTAACGTTAGCGTTAAAGATAGTATATGTAACTATTAATGTTGTAAAAGGTATTTGCACAACTTATTAACGTTAGCGTTAAAGATAGTATATGTAACTGTTAATGTTGTAAAAGGTATTTGCACAACTTATTAACGTTAGCGTTAAAGATAGTACATGTAACTGTTAATGTTGTAAAAGGTATTTGCACAACTTATTAACATTAGCGTTAAAGATAGTATATGTAACAGTTAATGTTGTAAAAGGTATTTGCACAACTTATTAACATTAGCGTTAAAGATAGTATATGTAACTGTTAATGTTGTAAAAGGTATTTGCACAACTTATTAACGTTAGCGTTAACGATAGTATATGTATCTGTTAATGTTGTAAAAGGTATTTGCACAACTTATTAACGTTAGCGTTAAAGAGGAGCGCGTCTTTGTAAACACTGAACAGGCACGCCAAACGCGCCTCTCAGAGCAAAACGGTGCTTTAGTTTATGAATTTACAACGCAGATACAAATGACACATTCATGTTTTTGTGTAATGATGACAACGTATACTCACGCGGATGATTGACTCGTTGATGGTGATGGGAAGAACGCTGTCGGATGTTTTCTTTCTAGATGCTCGTTCATAGCCGTTGTGCTGCTGTGATACGCCATTTCCGCTCGACACAGTGTGCATAAAACAACATTATTAGGCCGTTTATTAAAATACTCCCACACTTTTGACGACTTTTGGCGTGTTTTTATCCCCTCGCTCGCATCGTTTGCTCTGCGCTCCGCCATGACAGTGGTGTGACGTAAATATGCGACGCGTCGACGCACAAAAATGACGTCGACGTATTTACGTAACCGATGACGTCGACTATGTCGACGCGTCGTTTCAGCCTTAGTGTGTATCATAACAGACAGCATATGCTGTATGGCTAGCTGTGTACAAACAAAACATGAAATGTGGGTTGATAGTTTACAGATATTGTAGTATGATTGTTCATGTTTTTCAGTCAGTACAGATTGGTGTCCTATCACAATGTTGTGCATTACAAACTCAAACGCGTTTCTTGTTGTCGTAGAAAGAAACTAGCTTATCTCTCGCCGTAGTTAACTTTTATGGCTAATACTGAAGCACGCCGATGTGTTACTACGCTACAAAGACAGTTCCTCAGTGTTCGCTTTTACAATAACAATGTTGATACAGTTTGGTTATTATACAGGTTACGGAACGTAAATGAAGTATAGGTGACGTTTTATGAATGCCTTTTTAAAGGGATTTAGAGGTAGAATTGATTGCTCCCATTTGCTGCATTGCTAGCTACCTAGAACGAGATTATTTTTACATGTTAGAAAGCAAAAAAAACAAACTTTTGTCTTCTTGTCTCTCATGATGATTGTGTACAATAGGCAAAATTTCCAAAAAAGTGCGGTTCCCCTTTAAAGGGAAATAAATGTGATCTCTGAAATGCGTACAAATTATATCCAAAGCAGGACAGACATACAATACTAGTAGCTCATGAAAAACCAAATGTTTTGGTTATTTTCATTGTAAGTGGGCAAAATCATCTACAGCAGTGGTCCCCAACCTTTTTGTAGCTGCGGAACGATCAACGCTTGGGGGGGGGGTTATGGTATTTTTTTTTTGTTATAAAGAAATACAATCATGTGTGCTTACGGACTGTATCCCTGCAGACTGTATTGATCTATATTGATATATAATGTAGGAACCAGAAATATTAATAACAAAAAGAAACAACTATTTTGTGCGAATGAGTGTAAATGGGGGAGGGAGGTTTTTTGGGTTGGTGCACTAATTGTAAGTGTATCTTGTGTTTTTTTGTTGATTTAAAAAAAAAAAAATTTAAAATTAAAAAAAAATATATATATATATATATATACGGTATATGAAAATTTAAAAAAAAATTAAATTTCTTGTGCGGCCCGGTACCAATCGATCCACGGACCGGTACCGGGCCGCGGCCCGGTGGTTGGGGACCACTGATCTACAGTGTATATTAGAAAATAATCTCATGGAAATGACTGCTCTTATTTGATTATTATATAAGGACATTTACATTTTTCTGATGTCAGATTTGGGACACTGAATGCTCATGGGAGATATTGAGTTTGCTCACACACATGAAAATAGAATACCCCCTTACGGCCCCTTTCAATGTCTACCTATTTCTGAGGTCTCAAGGTTGACAAGTATGGACACTCTAAAATCGTATTTGTGTTTGTGTGTATGAAATTTTCGTACAGATCCTTTGGTTTGTTAGTTTCATTACAGCGTATATTTTCCCACACAGTGGCCTAAACATTTTAAGTGTGTATTCGGCGTCCCCAAGCCTGGGGAGTGTGCCTTACAGCGGATGAAAAAGTGAGCCATTCGGTGTGGAAGCAGAGATGGAGGTGCATGACAAGAGTACAGCCCAGCCATTGGCGAGCGGGAGTCATGGTTAGTGATGATGCCAAAGAGAAGCTTGTGCCTAAAACTTTTAAACGCTTCACTTTCCTATATTTAAATATGTAAACAGACACAAACAAGTGGTTAAGAAGAACGCAGTGTGCCGTCATTAGTCAGATAAGCTGCAACTTTTAATACTGCACTTTAGCCCATGAGGATCTTTACTAAAATAACAATTCTTACTTTTGTAC
This sequence comes from Nerophis lumbriciformis, assembly GCF_033978685.3. Classification (NCBI taxonomy): domain Eukaryota; kingdom Metazoa; phylum Chordata; class Actinopteri; order Syngnathiformes; family Syngnathidae; genus Nerophis; species Nerophis lumbriciformis. Next base: position 25,334,177 of record NC_084548.2, on the reverse strand, counting down.
TTTCCTAAAAATAAACAATTTAAACCTGTAAAGTGCAGGCGAGGGGAATTTTAGCTTACAGCTTATTTCCTATTGGCCCGCTGCTTAATCTACAAAAGATATTGGTTTTAATGAGAAATCTGATGAGATATTGCACATATTTTCTTTGCCACGTATACCACAAAGCTAATATAGCTTATAATACAGTATATTGACTTATGTTAGATTGGTTTTAGCATCTTTAATATGAATCAAAGTGTCCGCCACATCCCTCCATATGCTTTACATATATGTTACGTTTTTTATTAGAGAAGTGTATTTATTGGATAATTAAAAAATAATTTAACACAAAAGCTAAGAAGTTTTATGTTTCATCTTTTCTTTTCTCTTACGGTACCCAAAATGAACCAAACCATGAGCTTCGAGGTACATAACAAACAGAACCGTGATCATAGCGTACCATAACACCCTGAAAATGAATGCATTAGAATTTTTAAATGGCTTTAAAATGTGCTTTAATGGGGAAAAAAATAGCTTTTTAACGAAAATGTGGTTTGAAATTGAATCCTACTAAAATGTACTAAGAAAGGCAAAAAAAAATACCTGATTGATGTCCTCGTTTCCGTGGGGACACAGCCATGATGTACACACTGCTTTGACCAGGTTTAACCTCCAGGGATGAATTGCCACTTATAATTGCTATGTCTGTTACTACCTGCGCACAGGGACACACATACAAACGCTTATGTAATTACGCTTACCTGTGTGTGTGTGTGGCAGCTTTTTGCTTGTGCACTCAACTGATGGCAATATTGCTCACCTGAAGTGTCTGTTTCATTTGACTGTAGTTGGGGACGCTCAGTTGTGTCTCGGTGGTCTTTCCCACGGGGCAGTGTAGTACCACATGATCCACAGGCAGGGGGCGCTCACCCACTCCACGAAGAGTAAACACTTGCTGGATCCCATTATGTTCATTATGAAAGGACAGCTTGCCCTGCCAGAGTCAATAAAAAACTTGCTGATATAAGTGCGTTTGACAGAGATTGAATTGAATTTCAGTTCATTTCAATACAGTTTGAACAACTTAAGAAGGATACGTCATGTACGTAGATCACATCAACAAAACCTTGTTAAAGGGCAAACCTTTAGCGAAGGTGGAACCCGTTTACGTCGACGCTCCTTGACTGATTTCGACATAAGCGACTGCTGACAAAATGCAAATCAAAACAAAAAACTAGCCAATGCACATTTACATATTTACTTGTGACTTCGTACAAAAAACTAGCCAATGCACATTTACAAACCCCATTTCCATATGAGTTGGGAAATTGTGTTAGATGTAAATATAAACGGAATACAATGATTTGCAAATCCTTTTCAACCCATATTCAGTTGAATATGCTACAAAGACAACATATTTGATGTTCAAACTGATAAACATTTTTTTTTTTGCAAGTAATCATTAACTTTAGAATTTGATGCCAGCAACACGTGACAAAGAAGTTGGGAAAGGTGGCAAAAAATACTGATAAAGTTGAGGAATGCTCATCAAACACTTATTTGGAACATCCCACAGGTGAACAGGCAAATTGGGAACAGGTGGGTGCCATGATTGGGTATAAAAGTAGATTCCATGAAATGCTCAGTCATTCACAAACAAGGATGGGGCGAGGGTCACCGCTTTGTCAACAAATGCGTGAGCAAATTGTTGAACAGTTTAAGAAAATCCTTTCTCAACCAGCTATTGCAAGGAATTTAGGGATTTCACCATCTACGGTCCGTAATATCATCAAAAGTTTCAGAGAATCTGGAGAAATCACTGCACGTAAGCAGCTAAGCCCGTGACCTTCGATCCCTCAGGCTGTATTGCATCAACAAGCGACATCAGTGTATAAAGGATATCACCACATGGGCTCAGGAACACTTCAGAAACCCACTGTCAGTAACTACAGTTGGTCGCTACATCTGTAAGTGCAAGTTAAAACTCTCCTGTGCAAGGCAAAAACCATTTATCAACAACACCCAGAAACACCGTCGGCTTCGCTGGGCCTGAGCTCATCTAAGATGGACTGATACAAAGTGGAAAAGTGTTCTGTGGTCTGACGAGTCCACATTTCAAATTGTATTTGGAAACTGTGGACGTCGTGTCCTCCGGACCAAAGAGGAAAAGAACCATCCGGATTGTTATAGGCGCAAAGTTGAAAAGCCAGCATCTGTGATGGTATGGGGGTGTATTAGTGCCCAAGACATGGGTAATTGTGAAGGCGCCATTAATGCTGAAAAGTACATACAGGTTTTGGAGCAACATATGTTGCCATCCAAGCAACGTTACCATGGATGCCCCTGCTTATTTCAGCAAGACAATGCCAAGCCACGTGTTACATCAACGTGACTTCATAGTAAAAGATTGCAGGTACTAGACGGGCCTGCCTGTAGTCCAGACCTGTCTCCCATTGAAAATGTGTGTCGCATTATGAAGCCTAAAATACCACAACGGAGACCCCCGGACTGTTGAACAACTTAAGCTGTACATCAAGCAAGAATGGGAAAGAATTCCACCTGAGAAGCTTAAAAAATGTGTCTCCTCAGTTCCCAAACGTTTACTGAGTGTTGTTAAAAGGAAAGGCCATGTAACACAGTGGTGAACATGCCCTTTCCCAACTACTTTGACACGTGTTGCAGCCATGAAATTCTAAGTTAATTATTATTTGCAAAGAAAAAATAAAGTTTATGAGTTTGAACATCAAATATCTTGTCTTTGTAGTGCATTCGATTGAATATGGGTTGAAAATGATTTGCAAATCATTGTATTCCGTTTATATTTACATCTAACATAATTTCCCAACTCATATGGAAACGGGGTTTGTACATATTTACTTGTGACTTTGTCCAGAGTCATACAAATGAATGACTATAAAGAATGTTTCAACCTATGGCAGCTTCTTAACATGGTGTTCCTCTATTTGTGCACATTGTGATTTAGATTCTGGTATTGTCATATTTGATTATACTCTTATCCAATAGAGCTGCAAATCTTTCTTCTGGTGGCTAACAATCAAATCAAATAAAGACTAAAATTAAACATTATTAAAAAGTGTAAATGAAGTAAATATATTTAAATGACATCGTGGGGTCTTTGGAATCTCTGATATCGCAGCTGTTAAGTGTATTAATGTTTCAGCTGTTTAGTTTTATTTCTGGGATGCTTCACAGGCGTCTTTCGCTGGGGGAAGTGATTCAGTGTGTCTCGAGTGATTTTCTATCGTGTCTTTGCGTCCATGATTGACAGTTTTGCCCGCCTCTGGTTGGACATACTGTACACACCATGCGTTGGCTGTCATTAAAGTTAAGTGAGTTGAGTTATTCCGTATTTTTTTTACTCTGCTTAATCTAAAAATAAAACTGGACGACCACAATTTATACTCTGGATTTTTTGAGTGCTTTTAAAATATAGATAATTGCTATATAAAATGTTTTGTGTAATGTCTGTTATCTCTTTTTTTCTCTCTACGAAATGGCAAAATAACTGGTCCATAATTTTTTGCCATGGATAGCTTCAAGTTCACAAGTTCACGATCATTTGGAAAGACATGACGGATGTTTGTTTTTTTTATGCATTCTAACTAGAGATGTCCGATAATGGCTTTTTTGCCGATATCCAATATTCCGATATTGTCCAACTCTTAATTACCGATTCCGATATCAACCGATACCAATATATACAGTTGTGGAATTAACACATTATTGTGCCTAATTTTGTTGTGATGCCCCGCTGGATGCATTAAACAATGTAACAAGGTTTTCCAAAATAAATCAACTCAAGTTATGGAATAAAATACTCAATGGGAAGAAGTCGGTAGAACTCCAGATATGTTTTGCCCAAAATCCATCACAACCTCCTGCACTGATGTTGGGGGGACAGGAGGTCCCTGTCGTGGAAACAACAAAGTACCTGGGTTACCACCTCGATCAAAGCCTGACTGGAGATGTGCACATCGAGAAGGCAATAAAAACCGCCTCCAAGCGGCTGCACTACCTCACAGTCATGGCGAGACATGGACTACCTGCAGACGACCTTGTTACCATCTACACCACTCTCATCAGGCCGTGTCTGGAATATAGTTCAGTGCTCTTAGTGGGCTGCTCCAAAAAACAACAGGCAGAGCTGGAGCGAGTCCAGAAACGTGCCTGTAAAATCATTACGAGGAGAGCTGGAAACATCTCACAACCCCTACCATCACTCCAGACCAGGAGAGAGGAGGCTGCAGTGAAGCTGGTCAGGGATATGCATGATGAGCAACACCCTCTGCATGACCTGCTACCTCCAACACGAGGCAGCCGCACTGCCAGGACATTGAGGTACCAACATAAGCTGGCTGAACCCGAGCCCAAAGCCAAGACAAAGCAACTTAAAAACTCTGCCCTGCATACTGCAATTAAGCTGTATAATGACACTAACTAAATAAGTAACACAGTCATATACCTAGAATGCTCATAGTTTCCATGCTGATGTTGCCCTGAAAATGTTTTTTTTATATAAAATACTGTCTGTTCTTTTTATTTTATTTTTTTTTGTTTGTTTGATATTCATTGTAAAGTTGAGCTGCTCTTTCAGTGGGGCCCTGGCTCCACTGCAAGCATGAATTAATAAAGTCAAGTCAAGTCAAAATGCCAACAAGGCACTGCCATTTTCATTATTGAAGTTACAAAGTGCATTATTTTTTTTAACATGCTTCAAAACAGCAGCTTGGAATTTGGGACATGCTCTCCCTGAGAGAGCATGAGGAGGTTGGGGGGGGGGGCTGTGTATGGGGTAGCGGGGGTGTATATTGTAGCGTCCCGGAAGAGTTAGTGCTGCAAGGGGTTCTGGGTATTTGTTCTGTTGTGTTTATGTTGTGTTACGGTGCGTATGTTCTCCCCAAATGTGTTTGTCATTCTTGTTTGGTGTGGGTTCACAGTGTGGCGCATATTTGTAACAGTGTTAAAGTTGTTTATACGGCCACCCTCAGTGTGACTTGTATGTCTGTTGATCAAGTATGAATTGCATTCACTTGTGTGACTAGGCCGGCATGCAAATGCAGTGCCTTTAAGGTTTATTGGCGCTCTGTACTTTGCCCTATGTCCGTACACAGCGGTGTTTTAAAAAGTCAGAAATGTTACTTTTTGAAACCGATACCGATAATTTTGAAACCGATACCGATATTTTTGGCCGATAAATGATAAAAGAAATATCGGGAAATATAGGTATCGGTTTCAAAATTATCGGTATCGGTTTCAAAAAGTAACATTCAGATATTATCGGACATCTGTAATTCTAACTCATAAATAAAAAGCCTGCTTACAGTGTAGCCAATGGGAGGTCCTCTATTACGCCCATAAAACTTTCAAAAATCACCAACAATTTTACATTTACACTTTGTGATTTGAATATTAACTAAGTACTAATGATATGGTTATGGTTACTCTCCCAACGGCGTGGCACGGTTGGGAGAGTGGCCGTGCCAGCAACCTGAGGGTTCCTGGTTCAATCCCCACCTTCTACCAACCACGTCACGTCCGTTGTTTCCTTGAGCAAGACACTTCACCCTTGCTCCTGATGGGTCGTGGTTAGGGCCTTGCATGGCAGCTCCCGCCATCAGTGTGTGAATGTGTGTGTGAATGGGTGAATGTGGAAATAGTGTCAAAGGGCGTTGCGTACCTTGAAGGTAGAAAAGCGCTATACAAGTATAACCCATTTACCATTTATTTTAGGCTCTTACACAGACAAACTATTTATAGCAGCGCAGTGATCACAACATTGCGTGCCTACATTGGCATCGAGTGGTACGCTGCTTCCTTGCTCGTGGAAGTTTATTGTAAATCATAAATCATGCCTCTCACCTGGATAGTAGAAGGATGAGTACGTAATCCGACAAGTTGGTACACTTTGACAGCCAATTTAGACCCGGGAATGGCGAGAACGCTTGGTTCCACCACCCCTTTTCTTCGCGAGGAATAAGAGTCATTTTTTCCATCCAAACGAAAATATACCAAGATTCTATCAATTGGCATCCTAATGACAGCAGACATTGCAAAGTAAGTGATGTGTTATCATGTTTGTTGGCTCTCATAAAGTCTGCAGTGAGTAATAATCAGTGATGTTGTTAAAAAAAAGTGAATGTTGTGATGCATTTTTTAAATGAATGCATTGCATTTACTTAAAATTTGGAAAATACGTAAATATTAAATATCTTAATCTAAATGTGCCTGTTATTACATTACATATATTGTTACAGCATGTATACAACAACTTAATGGGTTAGGATTTTTTTTAAGGAATAGTGTGACTTCCATATGCTCCATTGTAAGCAAACTTTTGATCACATGTATTAACCATTTAGAATGCCTAAAAAAACAAAAACACATGTGTACTTGTCTTACACAAGGATTGTGAATGATGGCCAACATTTTTTTTTTTTTAATTGCAGTTCCCCTTTAAAAGCATTTATGTCACTGCATGTCGCACATCTGTCTTATTGTGTGCATTCCAAGATTAGATGAAAACAATACATTTTGTACCTTTTTAGTGTTTTCTCACAGCCTGAAGCAGACTGGGAGGAGCTCCTACCCCCTTTGGCTGAGAGCTTGACTTAATGTCTAATTAAGTACGTCCACCTTGCTGTGAAGTCTCGATGCAGCCAGACTGCAAAACCCCCACAAAAGGATACAAAACTGTGTGCAAGCTCACGCCAAAATGCATGAACCTTTTGATTTGATGCTTTGGCATTGTTTAACACAGGGGTAGGGAACCTATGGCTCTAGAGCCAGATGTGGCTCTTTTGATGACTGCATCTGGCTCTCAGATAAATCTTAGCTGACATTGCTTAACAGGATAAGTAATGAATAATTCAGCTGGTAATCACAGTGTTAAAAATTACGTTCAAAATATAAAACATTCTCATGCATTTTAATCCATCCATCCGTTTTCTACCGCACCTGTTCAAGAAGTCGCATTAATGGTAAGAAGTATTTTATTTATTATTGGTTAGCTTCAGAATAACAATGTTATTAAAAAGAATAAGAGACTTATTGTACTCAAAAAATGTTGGTCTTACTTAAAAATGCACACATCTAGTTGTATTCAGTGTTAAAAAATATTATGTGGCTCTCACGGAAATACATTTTAAAATATTTGGCTTTCATGGCTCTCTCAGCCAAAAAGGTTACCGACCCCTTGTTTAACACGTGTATCTAACTCTGTAACAACACTAATACAAATTCAATATAGGTCCCCTTTAAAATACTGTGGGTTCATTTGGGGTGTGGCCCTATATAGTCTTTGTGTTTAAACAGAAGCCTGCTTTTAGATAAAAGGTGAGACAATCAAGTGTGAGGTTCAATGCCCTAAAATGTAAATTACCTGGCCAAGAAAGAGTATTCTCAGTGACAATAACAAAGTTGAACATTACAACTCATGTCGGCATAAACCAACTGACTTTTCATAGAAATGAACTATTTTGGTCTCAAATATTCGCCTGTATAAATTTTAGTAATATGAAGAACATGGTTGACCAGAACTTGATGTGGATGTTGCACTACATTTTGGCTTCATCCTGGGGTCTCGCTAGGGTCCGATGTCACTCGCCTATTGTGTGCAGGAATACAGGATATGGGAAGTGGACAAAGGGGTAGGATTGATTAAGCTCTGCTTCTTCCTACTCCCTTTCAGAAATCAAATTATAAACTGTAAACAGGCTTGGTGATGAGCACTGCCTGGTTTCCTCCAAACATGATACCTGGCATTCATGCCAAAGAGTTCAATCTTTGTCTCATTAGACAAGACCATTTTCAGGTGTATTTTGGCAAACTTTTACGAAGGAATGGCTTCCGTCTGGCCACTCTACCATACAGTGGTGGATTGCTGCAGGGATGGTTGTCCTTCTGGAAGGTTCTACTCTCCCCACAGAGGAATGCTGTCGCTCTGACAGAGTGACCATTGGGTTCTTGGTCACCTCCCCGACTAGACTAAAATGAAAGCAGCAATGTACAGAGACATCCCGGATGAAAACCTATGCTTCCCATCCAATCTGATGGAGCTTGAGAGGTGCTGCAAAGACAAATGGGTGAAACTGCCTAAAGATAGGTATGCCAAGCTTGTGGCATCATGTTAAAAAGACTTAGGGTATTGTGTGTAGAATTTTGAGGACAAAAACTAATTTATGAAATTTTGGAATAAGGCTGTAACGCAGGGTTAGGGAACCTATGGCTCTTGAGCCAGATGTGGCTCTTTTGATGACTGCATCTGGCTCTCAGATAAATCTTAGCTGACATTGCTTAACACGATAAGTAATGATTAATTCTGCTGGTAATCACAGTGTTAAAAATAACGTTCAAAATATAAAACATTCTCATGCATTTTAATCCATCCATCCGTTTTCTACTGAACCTGTTCAAGAAGTCGCATTAATGGTAAGAAGTATTTTATTTATTATTGATTAGCTTCAGAATAAATATGTTATTAAAAATAATAAGAGACTTATTATACTCTAAAATGTTGATCTTACTTAAAAATGCACACATTTAGTTATATTCAGTGTTAAAAAATATTATATGGCTCTCACGGAAATACATTTTAAAATATTTGGCTTTATGGCTCTCTTATCCAAAAAGGTTCCCGACCCCTGCTGTAACGTAAGAAAATGTTGAAAAAGTGAAGCCCTGTGAATACTTTTTGGATGTCGACATAAACAGGTTGAACTGTATTCCAAGAAAATTAAAGACTGGCCAAGGAACTGACATAAAAAAGACACAAAGACTCTCTATTTTATGCTGCTGATGTCATATGTAATGTCATCTGGTGTAACACCTTCCCTTCCTACCTTCACAAATTAGAATCCATGCAAAAGAAAATCATACGGGCCCTGTCATGGTCCACGTTTAATGCCCCCACTCGACATCTATTCTATAATTATCATCTCTTAAGACTGACAGAGTTCAATATTTATCAAAATGCTTGTTTAACCTATCAAGCCATCCACAGGCTGAATCTTAGGCTCTGTAGCTTGGTTCCTATCTACCACCCCCAGCATGCCCACAACACTCGTAACTTAGATCTGATATCAGGTAAACATCGTTTACTGGCTTGTACCGCTCGAAGTGTTGTATGCAGGGGACCAAATATTTGGAACCGGCTTAATGAGAGCCTCAAGATGCTGTATCCATTCTCCAACTTCAAAAAGAAACTGAAAACTTACCTATTAACTACGGTACCTATCTCTAATGCCTCATGTGGGGTAGACTACTGTTGGGTTTTGCATGGTTGAATGAATGTATGTATGTATGTGTCTGCTTGCTTTAGTACTATTATCTTGTGTTTATCATTTAGCGTTGTTGTTGTTTGTTGTTGTTGTGCTTGCTACCATGTTTCATCATTCCATGTATATACTGTCCTCTGGACCCCCTGTCAAAAGCTTCTTCTAGCTTATTTGGGGGACCCTTTCATGTACCAACATCTTTAAATGATGATATTCACTACTATTTTAATTGTTATATGGTATTGTGAATAAACTAAACTTAAACTTAAACATATACTGTATATACTGTAATATTGTACATGGTCATTGGTATATATCGTATATATATGTTATAGACATAATATAATATATCTGTATGTATATCATTCTGTACACATATTATGTATATATTCGTATATATGTTAGATTTTTTTATCGCTATATTAGTCTATTTATACCTGCATTGGCCTTTCCATCCTTACACTTTCCATCATTGTAACTGAGCTACTGTGTTGAACAATTTCCCTTGTGGATCATTAAAGTTTGTCTAAGTCTAAGTCTAAATCTAAGTCTAAGAAACAAGAATCAAACATTACCATGACGATGCATTGTGAAGAAGGATGAAATGTCAGAGGGTAACATGTTTTTGTCCCAGCTGGTACAGTCAAAACCTTGGGGCCATGGAAGTCTTTTGCACACAAGTCAACCTGAAGGGTCCAGTCTTGGAGCGTCTCGTTGTGCTGCAATGGATCCATCGTGATGATAACATTCTTTGACATTTCATACAATCTACTAATGCAAATGCAGGGTTACTATGGCAACAACTCACCATAGGTATGTCTTGTGTGACTGAATGCTGAGCAGGCGAACTAAAGTCCAAGTGGACACTTCCTCCCTGTGGGAACAAACGACAACTTTTCTCATGTGAGCACATCAGAAAAGCAAACTTTGTGGACAAGTCACGTGTTCGCACTCGGGTCAGTGCGGTCGTTGCTCAGCAGACATGCTAAGACTAGACTGCATATACTTCTGCCAAAAATGACTAAAGATAAAACAGTGCTAATTTTGTTACCAATAAACATAGGGGTCTCCAAACTTTCTCCACTGAGGACCGCATGTGAAAACTTTTGAAGATTGCAGGGGGTACTATGATAGTCTTCACATTTCAATACCAATCTAAAGATATACTTTGCTATTAATTATTATTTGCGGTATATATCGTACTTTACTTTTTTAATAAGGTTCTATGTGTTAATTAGAATTGTTCTTCCTTGTACTTTGTAAACACTTTGAGTTTGAACAGTCTCCTAAGGTGGATTACTTTAGTACATTATTTGATTTCTTTGCTTAATCCATTCCATAATGTATCCGATAGCGAAGAAAAATCCAGATTTGCCGCACTTTTGTATAAGCCACAGGGTTTAAAGTTTGGGAAAAAAGTAGCAGCTTATAGTAATACTGTAATTGATTTGTATTATTATTATATCATAACAGCGGCACCGACCGTGCTTTAAAAATACTTAAAATTGTATCAAATCATGTGAGCGTGTTTACCCTGCCAAAAGCTGACACCGCAAATGAAAAAAAATAAACTTTACTTCTTGAGATGGCTCCTTCTTCACAATGAAACATGTAAAATACCAACAAATCCAAAGAAAAGGCAATATTGGGGGCGGCGTGGCGAAGTTGGTAGAGTGGCCGTGCCAGCAATCGGAGGGTTGCTGGTTACTGGGGTTCAATCCCCACCTTCTACCATGCTAGTCACGTCCATTGTGTCCTTGGGCAAGACACTTCACCCTTGCTCCTGATGGGTGCTGGTTAGCGCCTTGCATGGCAGCTCCTGCCATCAGTGTGTGAATGTGTGTGTGAATGGGTGAATGTGGAAATACTGTCAAAGCGCTTTGAGTACCTTGAAGGTAGAAAAGCGCTATACAAGTATAACCCATTTATCATTTATTTATTACATCCTCTGTTGTCTGTTGAACTAAAAGCTTTTACAGTGAGGTCTCGCGATGATCTTGAACGTCAAAGTGAGGTGCGACTTCAGATGCATATTTTGTGGCTATAAAAACAAAAATGGACAATGAACATACAAAACCTCAAACCAGTGAAGTTGGCACATAAATAAAAACAGAATACAATGATTTGCAAATCCTTTTCAACCTATATTCAATTGAATAGACTGCAAAGACAAGATACTTAACGTTCCAACTGGTAAACTTTTGTTATTTTTTGCAAATATTAGCTCATTTGGAATTTGATGCCTGCAACATGTTTCAAAAAAGCTGGCACAAGTGGCAAAAAAGACTGAGAAAGTTAAGGAATGCTCATCAAACACTTATTTGGAACATCCCACAGGTGAACAGGCTAATTGAGAACAGGTGGGTGCCATGATTGGGTGTAAAAGCAGCTTCCATGAAATGTTCAGTCATTCACCAACAAGGATGGGGCGAGGGTCACCCCTTTGTGAACAAATGCGTGAGCAAATTGTCGAACAGTTTAAGAACAACATTTGTCAACGAGCTATTGCAAGGAATCAAAAGGTTCAGAGAATCTGGAGAAATCACTGCATGTAAGCGGAAAAGTCGAAAACAAACATTGAATGCCTGTGACCTTCAATCCCACAGGCAGTACTGCATCAAAAAGCGGCATCAGTGTTTAAAGGATATCACCACATGGGCTCAGGAACACTTCAGAAAACCACTGTCAGTAACTACAGTCCGGCGCTACATCTGTAAGTGCAAGTTAAAACTCTACTATGCAAAGCAAAAGCCATTTATCAACAACACCCAGAAACACCGCCGGTTCCGCTGGGCCCGAGCTCATCTAAGATGGACTGATGCACAGTGGAAAAGTGTTCTGTGATCTGACGAGTCCACATTTCAAATTGTTTTTGGAAACTGTGGACGTCGTGTCCTCCGGACCAAAGAGGTAAAGAACAATCCGGACTGTTATAGGCGCAAAGTTCAAAATGGTAGATGCTATTGGGGTGTATTAATGCCCAAGGTGTCATGGCGTGGACTCAAACCTCTGCTGGCAGCGCGCTCGGACACGCCCCTGCTCGCACTGAGCGCAGCACGCCCACGCAGCACGCCCAAGCAGCGACAAGCCTGCAGACGATCTGCAATCAGCCCACCTGGGACTGATGAGGGCGAGCTGCTTAATGGATCAGTGGACCCAAGGATCCGGGCGGGAACTTAATTTTTCTATGGTGAACCTTAAGCCGACAAGCTTTATGGTCTCTCCGTGTTTCCTCCCCGTGCTTGATTTGTCCCGTCTTCTCCCTTCTGCCCGCAGTGTTTTTTCTTCCGTTGACCTGGATCTCGACTGCCTCCCTTGATCCTCGACCCCCGCTCTGGACACGGACTCTGACACCTCTCTCTCTGCCCCACGGACCTCACTTGGATCACAGGGCCCTTTTGCCTAGCCCCTTTGGTTTTGTCTGCTTCCTCATCCAACATCACGGTAATACACAATTAATTACACACATAGTTTAACACCACACACTCTTGGATTTTGGTCACACACTCCATTCTATAGTTTAGTGATTAGTTAGTATTGTTCATTATTAATATTATATATATATATATTGACTATATATATAAATAAATCATTGAACATTACTGCCCTCTGGTGTCTGAGCCGTCAACTCCTTTTTAGCAAACATAACACAAGGCATGGGTAACTTACACACCTGTGAAGGCACCATTCATGCTGAAAAGTACATACAGGTTTTGGAACAACATGCGAGCAACGTCTTTTTCATGGACGCCCCTGCTTATTTCAGCAAGACAATGCCAAGCCACATTCTGCACGTGTTACAACAGCGTGGCTTCGCAGTAAAAGAGTGTGGGTACTAGACTGGCCTGCCTGTAGTCCAGACCCGTCTCCCATTGAAAATGAGTGGCGCATTATGAAGCCTAAAATATGACAACGGAGAACCCGGACTGTTGAACAACTTAAGCTGTACATCAAGCAAGAATGGGAAATAATTCCACCTGAAAAGCTTTAAAAATTGGTCTCCTCAGTTCCCAAACGTTTACTGAGTGTTGTTAAAAGGAAAGGCCATGTAACACAGTGGTAAAAATGCCCCTGTGCCAACTTTTTTGCAATGTGTTGCTGCCATTAAATCTTAGTTTAATGATTATTTGCAAAAAAACATATGTTTCTCAGTTCAAACATTAAATATCTTGTCTTTGCAGTCTATTCAATTGAATATAAGTTGAAAAGGATTTGCAAATCATTGTATTCTGTTTTTATTTACGATTTACACAACGTGCCAACTTCACTGGTTTTGGGTTTTGTAGGTACAGTATATTAAGAATTAATTATCACAAAATGCAAAATAAGAGGGACATGTCCCCTGCACTCTTTCAAAAGTTTTTGTCCTTTGCATTTTTTGCCGTCCAAGAATATGTTAACGCTATTGAATGGAGGCGAGTCAAACACTTGTGCCAAACGGAAAACCGCAGCTCAAACTGAAGCTTGTCCCTTTAAACTGCCCACAAGCTGCAGGGCGCAAATGATCCCCTGGCTGCACTTTTGACACCCTTAGGCTCATTATTTGACATTTAAAGTGTGTTCACATAGATTCAAGGAGGTGATTAAATATTCGTTTGAGATATTAAATAGGTCCAGATTAAGTCAAGATGTACCGGTGAAGCAACCAGCGCCTCCATCTGGTAAACTCTGGTATCGAAGCAGGAACTCAGAACCATCTTACACATAAACTGACCAACGGAGTCTGCTTTGAAACGCAAGGGGAGTTGCACACAATCATGATCTAAAATAGACAAAGTCACAAATCAAAACATGTCTAATACTTGAATTATTTTACATATAAAACGTGTAACGACATTGTACATTATTTTATTGCAAATATGATTTTGGGCAGTGTGCATACCTTCAGGATTCTTCCATATGTTGACATCTTTCTTTATAGGAATAGTAACAGAGCTGGGGACAGTGAAGTACTGAGGCAAAGAAACCTCCACACTGTACTCGACCCCTTTTCTGTGGTCAACACCCCTGAGTTGGACCTAACAGATGGTAAGGCATGAGGTCAATCCACACAAAAATCCACACTTTTCTTTCCATTTACACATACGCTATGTACAGTAGTGCTTCAGTACCAAATGTTTGGACACACTTCTTCAATCAATAGCATGCTGGAGAAGGTCCAAACTTCTAACCGGTACAGTATACAGCATATACAGTATATACTGTATACACCCTGAAACAACATATCATGTAATAACACCGCATTTTGTAATAATTTGCACATGTTGTAATAACATTTTGATGCACTTTTTAACGTGTTGCATAATGGAAGGGTCCCCAACCTTTTTTCCACCAGGGACCAGTTTAATGTATGCATTATTTTCACGGCTTTCCACGTGTGGCAGATAAAAAGAGCAAAAAAATGAGCATTAAAAATCAACTCACTATAACGAGAGTTATAATATATCTATTAACAAGCTTATTGGCTTGTTTAGTGGGACAGGCAATAGTTAAGTCGGAGAAAATGCAGTAGTTTATAAATTAATTAATGTTTCTGTGCAGCCCGGTAACAAATGTGTCACAGACCGGTTGCCAACCTTGAGACCTCCGAATTGGGGAGATGGGGGGGGGGTATATATTTTCAAGTATTTCTTATATATATATATATATATATATATATATATATATATATATATATATATATATATATATATATATATATATATATATATATATATATATATATGTATATATTAGGGGTGTGGGAAAAAATCGATTCGAATTAGAATCGCGATTCTCACGTTGTGCGATTCAGAATCGATTCTCATTTTAAAAAAATTGATTTATTTTTTTCAATTTTTTTATTTATTTAAAAAAAAAATATTTAATGAATCAATCCAACAAAACAATACACAGCAATACCATAACAATGCAATCCAATTCCAATACCAAACCCGACCCAGCAACACTCAGAACTGCAATAAACAGAGCAATTGAGAGGAGACATAAACACGACACAGAACAAACCAAAAGTAGTGAAACAAAAATGAATATTATCAACAACAGTATCAATATTAGTAACAATATCAACATAGCAGTGATTAAAAATCCCTCATTGACATTATCATTAGACATTTATAAAAAAAAATAAAAAAAAGAACAATAGTGTCACAGTGGCCTACACTTGCATCGCATCTCATAAGCTTGACAACACACTGTGTCCAATATTTTCACAAAGATAAAATAAGTGATATTTTTGGTTCATTTAATAGTTAAAACAAATTTACATTATTGCAATCAGTTGATAAAACATTGTCCTTTACAATTATAAAAGCTTTTTACAAAAATCTACTACTCTGCTTGCATGTCAGCAGACTGGGGTAGATCCTGCTGAAATCCTATGTATTGAATGAATAGAGAATCCTTTTGAATCGGGAAAAAATCATTTTTGAATCGAGAATCGTGTTGAATTGAAAAAAACATCGATTTTGAATCGAATCGTGGGACACCCAAAGATTCACAGCCCTAATATATATAAATAATCCGCTCATGAATGAGTATATCGTCCTCAATGGAGAAGTCTGATCTACAAAATGTGCAAGCAGATACCCCTTCCCCTTCGAGCTGTCCTGGATGAACTGAAATGATTTTTTCCAATTATTTTGGAACTTGCAAGCGTACTTCTTCTTCTTACTCGTCGTCGCCATGTCTCTTCTTCGTACTTCTGCTTCGTCTCTGTTATGTTTTTGGACATTACTACTTGCCGTAGTTTTGAAGCAATGCATGATGGGAATCCGGATGTTGTGTGTCAGTGTATTAACGTGCCGGCTGGAATAAACACACGCTGAGAAATAGCTACGTGCCTGCCTACTTTATGGGTTATAGATAAACCTATGGATAACGGAGACATATATACAAACCCCGTTTCCATATGAGTTGGGAAATTGTGTTAGATGTAAATATAAACGGAATACAATGATTTGCAAATCAATTTCAACCCATATTCAGTTGAATGTGCTACAAAGACAACATATTTGATGTTCAAACTGATAAACATTTTTCTTTTTGCAAATAATCATTAACTTTAGAATTTGATGCCAGCAACACGTGACAAAGAAGTTGGGAAAGGTGGCAATAAATACTGATAAAGTTGAGGAATGCTCATTAAACACTTATTTGGAACATCCCACAGGTGAACAGGCTAATTGGGAACAGGTGGGTGCCATGATTGGGTATAAAAACAGCTTCCCAAAAAATGCTCAGTCTTTCACAAGAAAGGATGGGGCGAGGTACACCCCTTTGTCCACAACTGCGTGAGCAAATAGTCAAACAGTTTAAGAACAACGTTTCTCAAAGTGCAATTGCAAGAAATGTAGGGATTTCTACATCTACGGTCCATAATATCATCAAAAGGTTCAAAGAATCTGGAGAAATCACTCCACGTAAGCGGCATGGCCGGAAACCAACATTGAATGACCGTGAACTTCGATCCCACGGTATCAAAAACCGACATCAATCTCTAAAGGATATCACCACATGGGCTCAGGAACACTTCAGAAAACCACTGTCACTAAATACAGTTTTGTCGCTATATCTGTAAGTGCAAGTTAAAGCTCTACTATGCAAAGCGAAAGCCATTTATCAACAACATCCAGAAACGCCGCCGGCTTCTCTGGGCCCGAGATCATCTAAGATGGACTCATGCAAAGTGGAAAAGTGTTCTGTGGTCTGACGAGTCCACATTTCAAATTGTTTTTGTAAATATTCGACATTGTGTCATCTGGACCAAAGGGGAAGCGAACCATCCAGACTGTTATCGACGCAAAGTTCAAAAGCCAGCATCTGTGATGGTATGGGGGTGCATTAGTGCCTAAGACATGGGTAACTTACACATCTGTGAAGGCACCATTAATGCTGAAAGGTACATACAGGTTTTGGAACAACATATGCTGCCATCTAAGCGCCGTCTTTTTCATGGACGCCCCTGCTTATTTCAGCAAGACAATGCCAAGCCACATTCAGCACGTGTTACAACAGCGGGGCTTCGTAAAAAAAGAGTGCGGGTACTTTCCTGGCCCGCCTGCAGCCCAGACCTGTCTCCCATCGAAAATGTGTGGCGCATTATGAAGCGCAAAATACGACAGCGGAGACCCCGGACTGTTGAACGACTAAAGCTCTACATAAAACAAGAATGGGAAAGAATTCCACTTTCAAAGCTTCAACAATTAGTTTCCTCAGTTACCAATCGTTTATTGGGTGTTGTTAATAGAAAAGGTGATGTAACAAAGTGGTGAACATGCCCTTTCCCAACTACTTTGGCAAGTGTTGCAGCCATGAAATTCAAATGTAATTATTATTTGCAAAAAAAAAAAAAAAGTTTATGAGTTTGAACATCAAATATCTTGTCTTTGTAGTGCATTCAATTGAATATGGGTTGAAAAAGATTTGCAAATCATTGTATTCCGTTTATATTTACATCTAACACAATTTCCCAACTCATATGGAAACAGGGTTTGTATATACAGTAATCCAAGTGGGACGTTATTAGTGCATGCACAACTTTTTTCTGAAATAGTCTAAGCTTGAAGGAGAGAGTTTTTATCACTGAGATTATTTGCTTGTCATGTAGAAAAGAGATATCATTAAAACCACCAATACTTTTTGCATAAGGGCGGCAATAGGACTGCAGTTGACAAAGGGCACTGTTCAGCTCAGACAAGATATTGGGCTCGTCAAAATTAATATCTCAGGTTTTTTTTGTCTTAGTAGATGAGGCCCTAAATGTTTTGTGTTTCCCCTATAGTTGTTCTCATTAAGGCATCACATTTGATGGTTTATTACACATTGCACCTAACTGTTACATTTTTCCCAAAAATAGTGCAGTACCCACATTTTGCCATAAATTGTTGCACAAATATTTACAAAATGCATTGACTACTTTTATTACGAAATGCGCAGATTATTACAAAATGCTTGGATGTAATCATCTAAGCATTATAATTATATATAATTATAATGAGGTGAAATTGTATTAAATAATTACATATTGCACTGTTACTATATAATGCTACACACACTTATCAAAATTTGAACTCCCTGAAGGCAGGAGTAAAAAATCTTTAAAAGCACCCAAATGTCTTTTTTTTTTTCCTTCAGAACTTTTGTCATATTAATCTTGCTTCTCTGTCCCTCCTCATCACACAGGCTCGCACTCCATGTAAACAAACCCCCATGCTGCTATATCAAAGACTCGTTCTCTTGTTTAACAGGACAGACTTTGGCTTCACAACAAAAAACTTCTTCCATTGGGTAAGAGTGCAGGCTGCTGGTTGCGCGAAAGGTTTGTGGTGAGATAACAAAATACAAATATTTTGCAGTGATAAATAAGCACAGAGCTACTATCCTTTATAGTTTCCCACTTCCGGTTTGGAACCCTTCTATCAAACACGGCGCCCCTATAGCATGGACAGACAGGCAAAATGCATCAAACATTTATTTAAAAACAGAAACAAAAAACCACTACCGGGATTTGAAATTCTTAACTAAATGGATACTGTATAATATATTTTCATTTTTGTATTTTACTTTATTAATGTTAATATGTTATATATTATATTTCATGCATAGTATAATTTATATCAATGTAATACATTGTTTTGATGATTAAATACATGAAGTAGTTTACTTATTCATTACATGTTAATGTAATTATTTATTATCTTTGATATATAAAACTGATTAATTCAATACTTTTTTTAAACATTAATAAATCAAATTGTTTCATGCAATTATTATTTTTAATCATATAAATATGATATTATATGTCCAGGCTTTAAGGACACCCTGCATAATGTATATGTTGTGGACAAGGGTAAATATATCTGCATGTGCATGTGTGTGTACCTGTTTTTTGGAGAGCATACATGCAGCCATGTTCGCCCTCACTGTGCTGCTGTGCAAAGTGTACGTCAGCATCCGCCTCTGAAATTCAATGGCGCTCATCCTGTGCTGAGCCCACGTGGCCAGACCGTTTTCCCAGGCTGTATTGGTTAAGGGCAGCCAGACGACCTCGTCACACGTCTTGCCCACGACGCAGTGGAGGCGCAGCACTGACACACAACCATCTGAGCCCACTGAAGAGAACAAATAACATTGATGCTATTATCTCTTTAAAAACCATGTAAACCATGTCCGTATAATAGAATGTAAATCTACACCGCTGCGCCGACAACTACAAAAATAAACATCTCTTGTATTTGATTTAATGAGACTGTGCAAGTGGATCTAATATTGTGGCTGGTAAGTGTACAGCAGGCTTTATAGTACAAGAGAGTAAGGATGTCCACGTTTGAGCACACAGATAGTTTTTCTGGGCCTGTAGCATATTTGAAATAATACAGTTAAACAATAAAACTAAACAAGACGATAAGACTTCACTGTAAAAAGTGTGGTCACTGGTACAGTAGCCTGTAGGTCTCTTACCAGAGTTACCAGGGATGGTGAAGATGTTTGAACTGGGCCTGACTCTAAAAAGGGAAGGAGGAGGCAAGTCTGCTGATGCCTTCAGTATGTAAACCACATCACCCACCTGGTGCAAAAAGGGGAAAATGTGATCAGAAGCGTGGAACTATAGGGTGCACACGTCAGCATCTGTATAAACGTTTTATTGTATTATAATTTATTTATCTTACAAACCCCGTTTCCATATGAGTTGGGAAATTGTGTTAGATGTAAATATAAACGGAATACAATGATTTGCAAATCCATCCATCCATCCATCCATTTTCTACCGCTTATTCCCTTTGGGGTCGCGGGGGGCGCTGGAGCCTATCTCAGCTACAGTCGGGCGGAAGGCGGGGTACACCCTGGACAAGTCGCCACCTCATCGCAGGGCCAACACAGATAGACAGACAACATTCACACTCACATCCACACACTAGGGCCAATTTAGTGTTGCCAATCAACTTATCCCCAGGTGCATGTCTTTGGAAGTGGGAGGAAGCCGGAGTACCCGGAGGGAACCCACGCAGTCACGGGGAGGACATGCAAACTCCACACAGAAAGATCCCGAGCCCGGGATTGAACCCAAGACTACTCAGGACCTTTGTATTGTGAGGCAGATGCACTAACCCCTCTGCCACCGTGAAGCCCTTTGCAAATCCTTTTCAACCCATATTCAATTGAATGCACTACAAAGACAAGAAATTTGATGTTCAAACTCATAAACTTTTTTTTTTTTGCAAATAATAATTAACTTAGAATTTCATGGCTGCAACACGTGCCAAAGTAGTTGGGAAAGGGCATGTTCACCACTGTGTTACATGGCCTTTCCTTTTAACAACACTCAGTAAACGTTTGGGAACTGAGGAGACACATTTTTTAAGCTTCTCAGGTGGAATTCTTTCCCATTCTTGCTTGATGTACAGCTTAAGTTGTTCAACAGTCCGGGGTCTCCGTTGTGGTATTTTAGGCTTCATAATGCGCCACACATTTTCAATGGGAGACAGGTCTGGACTACAGGCAGGCCAGTCTAGTACCCGCACTCTTTTACTATGAAGCCACGTTGATGTAACACATGGCTTGGCATTGTCTTGCTGAAATAAGCAGGGGCGTCCATGGTAACGTTGCTTGGATGGCAACATATGTTGCTCCAAAACCTGTATGTACCTTTCAGCATTAATGGCGCCTTCACTGATGTGTAAGTTACCCATGTCTTGGGCACTAATACACCCCCATACCATCACAGATGCTGGCTTTTCAACTTTGCGCCTATAACAATCCGGATGGTTCTTTTCCTCTTTGGTTCAGAGGACACGACGTCCACAGTTTCCAAAAACAATTTGAAATGTGGACTCGTCAGACCACAGAACACTTTTCCACTTTGTATCAGTCCATTTTAGATGAGCTCGGGCCCAGCGAAGCCGACGGCGTTTCTGGGTGTTGTTGATAAACGGTTTTCGGCTTGCATAGGAGTTTTAACTTGCACTTACAGATGTAGCGACCAACTGTAGTTACTGATAGGGGGTTTCTGAAGTGATCCTGAGCCCATGTGGTGATATCCTTTACACACTGATGTCTCTTGTTGATGCAGTACAGCCTGAGGGATCGAAGGTCACGGGCTTAGCTGCTTACGTGCAGTGATTTCTCCAGATTCTCTGAACCCTTTGATGACATTACGGACCGTAGATGGTGAAATCCCTAAATTCCTTGCAATAGCTGGTTGAGAAAGGTTTTTCTTAAACTGTTCAACAATTTGCTCACGCATTTGTTGACAAAGTGGTGACCCTCGCCCCATCCTTGTTTGTGAATGACTGAGCATTTCATGGAATCTACTTTTGTACCCAATCATGGCACCCACCTGTTCCCAATTTGCCTGTTCACCTGTGGGATGTTCCAAATAAGTGTTTGATGAGCATTCCTCAACTTTATCAGTATTTATTGCCATCTTTCCCAACTTCTTTGTCACGTGTTGCTGGCATCAAATTCTACACGTAATGATTATTTGCAAAAAATAAAAATGTTTATCAGTTTGAACATCAAATATGTTGTCTTTGTAGCATATTCAACTGAATATGGGTTGAAAATGATTTTCAAATCATTGTATTCCGTTTATATTTACATCTAACACAATTTCCCAACTCATATGGAAACATGGTTTGTATTCTTTTTACCGTACATTATATTCCTATTCACCTATGTATAATCTACTCTCTTTACACTATTGTATTTACATTATTATGTACATACAATTGTTCTCGTGGTACTCATTGGGCTAAATTTGGCACCTTTGGTACTCAATGTTGTGCCATCTCTTGAGTGCTGCTATAACAATCAAGTTCCTTGAATCAGGTGAGAATTGACTCAACACACACATGCGGAAAACAGTCACCTGCGGGCAAACGAGCAACACAGCGCAGTATTTGATTCCAGGACGGAAAGGAAGGAAGTGGATGCCAATTACGTCTGACTGCCCTGGTTTCAGACTAACACTGCTCACTGTGCTGAGGAACTCACGGCCATCACCATCTGACAAAGACACACAAACATCATGTCAATCACATTGAAGGATTGACACACACACACACACACACACAGAGGTGTGCTATAGCTTTTTACAGTTGTGTGTCAAACTACTATAAACCCTTTCCTTCCGTCTCATCCTGGCAGCTCATTTCTGAAGTCATGTTTCCATTTCTGGAAGAAAGTACAAAAAAAGAACCCCACATCATCTTCAGGTATTAGAATCAAATCTGTATTGTTTAGTTACTGGATCATCAGGTGTAACATCCTGTGTTTTGTCAAATAAGACTTTTACACTGCATTAATTTGAAATTATTATTTTGTACAAACTTGGGTTGGAAGGTTAAGAAAATGTAGTCAATGACCATGACATTAGGTACAACTGCTCAATCTAGTAAGATTGGTGAAAAGACGTCACAAAGGCTGCGTCATACTAGTGTTAATTTTCATTGACTACTATTTTTCGTCCTAGTTATCGTCAACTAAAATAAGACAATAGCTAAACAAAACAACTGCACATTGACTGACAAGGATAAAAAAAAAGTATGCGCAAACTGAAACAGTTACACACACGGCTGTGAGAAAGGAGGGCACTGCGTTGCTGCCCCATCCTACGTGCGCTTGTCAACATATTTGTACTGTCAAATAATGAAAATATTGTCATTGGACACTGTGGAGGGGGGTGTGGTCTGCGGGCCTGCCGCGGAGCAGGGTGTGTAAGGACCGGCCTCGAAGCCAGCGGCAGGTGAGTGGATTGCCCAGCTGGGGCTGGTTATCTAATCACCTGTCGCCTTTATTAGCAGCAGCCGGACCGAGACACATGTTGGGAGTTGGAGTGGCTGGTGAGCAGACACACGGACATGCACAGAGAGAGACACGCCGGACTGGAAAGTCAAACATATATTGCTGGAAAGCAAGCCACCCCCTGGGGTTTATGTCAATAAAAGACTTGATTCAAACTGTCTACCGGGCTCCCGAAGATCTGTCGGCATCAAGAGAACCCACCACAAGAGGGAAACCTCTACAGACACATTGTCTATTGAGCAATATAATTTTATAATTTCATAGCTGCTGGATAGCTTGATTAGAACAAATTAAATGTATGTGTTTTGGTGTCTGCTTATGTTTTTGGTTAAATGACGTTTGTTTTATTATACGGAAGTTTTCTTAATAACATATCCGCAATGTGAAAATAATTTTTCAACGTCTTACGTCCACAGCGCACAGTCGCAGTTACTGCGAACCTCTACCATGAGCGCACCTTCGCGCACTAAAAAAAACCCCCAGTATAGATGCACCACAGGACTGCTTTTGAAATGTCCAGAAAAAGGTAGTGCACAGAGAAAAACACCACAGGTAGGAGCATGATAACATGGATGTGCGAATAATCAAGTTTTTGTGTCAGTTTGTCACTTGATGGCACTGTTGGCAAGAAGTACCTTCCCTTTACCTCCCTGCTTGAAACTCAGCATCAAGGGTTGGAATTGGGGGTTAAATCACCAAAAATGATTCCCGGGCGCGGCCACCACTGCTGCTCACTGCTCCCCTCACCTCCCAGGGGGTGATCAAGGGTGATGGGTCAAATGCAGAGAATCATTTTGCCACACCTCGTGTGTGTGTGTGTGACAATCATTGGTACTTTAACTTTAACTTTCTCCCTTTGTAACCAAAACTCGGTTCATACTTTGATTCATGACAAGCTTTTTTCCAGCAACAGAAAAATGGGGTCATGTTTCAGTGCATGTTTACTGCTTTTAATGCAGTCTCTGCACTTACAAATGCGAATGACACAATGATAAAGTCATGGTAAACATTGATCATAAATCCGATTTTACCTGACCCATTTTCACCATTTAAAAACTCTTAGGCAGTTTGAAGTCTGAACGTTCAACATGAGTCCAAAGAGAGCATTTGTGTGGCTGTGTAATCATGCTACGCCACCTACAGTATCTTGCATTTTCCATGTCGCCCAGGTAAAGTTAATGTACAAAATGTATTAAAGTACCCCCCGTTCTTAAATGGACGCCCCTTGAATTCTTCAATCTATTATTGCAGTGGTTCTCAAATGGGGGTACGCGTACCCCTGGGGGTAAGTTGAAGGTATGCCAAGGGGTACGTGAGATTTTTTTTAAATATTCTAAAAATAGCAACAATTCGAAAATCCTTTATAAATATATTTATTAAATAATACTTCAACAAAATATGAGTGTAAGTTCGTGAAGTGAACATCAAATTAAGTAGGCTATTCCATTCATTATAATGCAACAATGCAATATTCAGTGTTGACAGCTGGATTTTTTGTGGACATGTTCCATAAATATTGATGTTAAAGATTTCTTTTTTTGTTAAGAAATGTTTAAAATTAAGTTCATGAATCCAGATGGATCTCTATTACAATCCCCAAAGAAGGCACTTAAAGTTGACGATTACTTCTATGTGTAGAAATCGTTATTTATAATTGAATCACTTGTTTTTTTTTCAACAAGTTTTTGGTTATTTTTATATCCATCCATCCATTCATTTTCTACCACTTAATCCCTTCGGGATCGCGGGGGGCGCTGGAGCCTATCTCAGCTACAAGAAAGACCACTACAAATAAACAATATTTTACACTGTTATACAATTTAATAAATCAGAAACTGATGACATAGTGCTGTATTTTACTTCTTTATCTCTTATTTTCAACCAAAAATGCTTTGCTCTGATTAGGGGGTACTTGAATTAAAAACGTTTTCACAGGGGGTACATCACTGAAAAAAGGTTGAGAACCACTGTATTATTGAGAGTATCTCTAAAGGTTAAAATGATTAGTTGTAAATTCAAAAATTAACACCAAATTCACCCCTGAAATATCATCAAAATGAGAACTCATGTTGTGTTGCTGTTACTTGGTTTTGGAAGACACCCGTTGAATCAGCCTGTCAATTCCATTTTCCGATTCCAGCGGGTTGACTGTAAACTCCACCAGCATCACTCTAAACCAACACATTTGTTATTTTGAAGAAAGCACTCACCAGATTTGTCTGCAAATTGTTTCAGAATCCTTATAGCACCTACTTGAAGTTGGCTTCCATCTTGAACAGATTTTTTATTGACAGTCTTATCACTTTAAGCATGTAGCATGGCGTTCTGCACTTGATACTTTTCTGATAAGAGAGAAATACATCAAGAAAGGCACTGTGATCTTTGTGCTGAGTAAGTAAAAAAGTCATTGGGTCTCACTTGGTTTTGTCTGAAACATTTGATAAGGCAACTTGGTTCTTTATTCATTCTACAAACACATAGGGCCTGATCTACTAAAGGTTTGCGTGTAGTAAAACACGTGTAAAGTTGACAGCGCACGCAAAGCTGATCTACTAAGCTTGTGCGCATCTCCTAAATGAGCAAAATAGAAAGCGGAATTAATTTAGCGTGTCTGCCGTCATGTACAGTATATACAGAAAATATGCTGATTATCAGAACGGCCACAACGTTGAAAGGAGGAGATGCAAATATAATCATTTAGCACCCGCAAAATGATATATCAAGACTAAAATTGGCACAGGGACACAGAAATGGTTGTGAAAAAGGAGGCTATGTAGTGCAAAAACAGACAATGGAGAGACAATCCTCCATCTGTGGTCATGTCAACAGATTTACTGCAAATAACTTATGAAAACTTTTGTTCATTCTAACATGCATTTCTGGATCATTCCAGACCAGACCTGGATTAAGGCCCGGG
Source organism: Nerophis lumbriciformis (assembly GCF_033978685.3). Taxonomy (NCBI): domain Eukaryota; kingdom Metazoa; phylum Chordata; class Actinopteri; order Syngnathiformes; family Syngnathidae; genus Nerophis; species Nerophis lumbriciformis. The sequence continues at coordinate 25,308,185 of NC_084548.2, read as the reverse complement.
GGCCACATGCAGCCCGTTAAGCTTTTCAATCTGGCCCGCCGAACATTGCCAAATATTTTTTTTAGATCTTTAAGATGGAAACTGTAGCTGCCATTATGATGTGCAGTGATGTTTTCTGAATACCCTAAGTCTTGAACTATACAACGTATTTCAATGGTTGGAATCTGCGCTTTTGCATGATATTTTAGTGACTAGTGTTGTCTTGATACCAATATTATTTCGATACTTTTCGGTACTTTTCGATATTTTTCTAAATAAAGGGGACCAGAAAAAATTGCATTATTGGCTTTATTTTAACAAAAAATCTTAGGGTGTGGCAGACCGGTACTTTTCAGAGGCGGTATGGTACAGAATATGATTCATTAGTATCGCGGTACTATACTAATACCCGTATACCGTACAACCCTACTAGTTACTATGGTAATCTATGTCAAGCAGTGTGGGTGGGGAGCGTTTCCAAAGAGAGTTTCCAGAGCGGCCAGCTTGAAATGCGGGTGTCAGGGACAGACGCGTAAGGAGGTTTTTACAAGAAAGTTCTAAAGCTTAGTGATGTATCAGATATATCAGATTGTAGAGGTTTTTTGTTTTTTTACCCTTCACGTTGATATTTCGCTGTGTTTGTTGCATTTTTGTTGCATTTTGTTTGATTGTAAAATATGTCGATTAAGAGGGGGTGTGACGTTCATATGTTGTCAATATTCAGGGTTTTATCGTTCATAGAAAAAAATTAAATTCCATTCTGTTTTTAAGGCGGTCTGTCATAACATTTTTAGCATTTAATCAGACTTTATTGTGAGGTTTTGTATTAATTTTCCTAAAAATAAATATACTGGCCCCCAGACACATTTTTTTCTCTAAATTTGGTCCCCCGAGTCAAAATAATTGCCCAGGCCTGTTCCAGACGTACCAATACAACATCGCCACCTCCCAGAGCGTACGTACCTTTAGTGTTCTAAATGTTGTCTACATCACACTTCTACAGTTTATCACCATAAATGGTGACTAAACTACCATATTTTACGGACCAAAGGACGCACTGGATTATAAGGCGCACCGCCGATGAGCGGGTCGAGTCAGGTCTATTTTTATACAAAAGGCGTACCGGATTATAGGGCGCATTAAAGGGGTTGTATATATTTTTTTTTCTTTTTTAAATTGAAAACACTTCCTTGTGGTCTACATAACATGTAATGGTGGTTGTATGGTCAAAATGTTGCATAGATTATGTTTTACAGATCATCTTCAATCGTCTTATTTACGTGGGTCACCTTCGGCAGCGTCTTTTCTCCGTCATCTTTGTTGTAGCGGTGTAGCGTGCAAAGACGGGAGTGGAAGAAGTGTCAAAAGATGGAGCTAACTGTTTTAATGACATTCAGACTTTACTTAAAACAATAACGGAGCAGCGTCTCCTCATCCATGGCTCACTAGTGCAATAACAACGCCGGAAATGTGTCCCGTGTAAAACCGTCTGACCGGAACTCTCTAATAACTAAAGTTCCTTGGGTAAATAATGTAAACTCATTACACCGGTATGTTTTAGCGCTTTTATGGCGAGTTTACTGACAGATATAAGTAAGATCTTTACACTACTTTATATTAGAAATGGCAACAGCGGAGGATGAATGTCCCTTAACAAGAAGATAAGAGAAAAAGAAGAAGCTTATCGACTACGGGGTCGTCACGGACAACAAAGGCAGACGTGCGCAAATTTTCAGGACTTATGCAGATCCCAAATACACATCAGCACGTACCAGAGGGTAAGAAAAGTTGCATAATATATTGCAAAACTAAACGGCAGATAATATGTCTTACCTTATACACACACCATAATAATAATCGTATGTTGAAGCACAGTACAATTCATCAAGCGGTGCTTACCAAAGTCGTACTAAAACATTTTGATACATTTTTGAGCGCAGTGTGTAATGTTCTATATTTTCAAAGGAACATATACAATTTTGGTGTTGTTTACTTAAGTCATATTGCAGTCTACACGTATCTCTTATGTGTGACTGCCATCTACTGGTCACACTTATTATTTCACCATGTACAAAATAAAATAGCTTCTAGGTTGGTAAGCACAACCAAAATAATTCCGTACATTAGGCGCACCAGGTTATATAAGGCGCACTGTCGAGTTTTGAGAAAATGAAAGGATTTTAATTGCGCCTTAGAGTCTGAAAAATATGGTACATAGTGCACAACGTAACAAAACAGCAGAGGTTGGACTTTCGAAACATATGATGTGAATATGGAAATGAATCTCTCTTTAGTTTTAGCTGGTAGTACATGCATAAACCTTATTTAAAGTAAATAGGGCGTGTGCACCACTTTTGCACTTGTTATCAACTGTACACGCAGTCTTAGTGGATCACCTGCAAACCGCAATAGCACACACAATTTTATAGTTTGCAACAGGAGGGACAAGCGATAAAACATGGATGAATGGATGGATATGTTATTTAGCGCATGATATTTAGATCAGGCCCTATTTGGACAAAAGCAGTGGGACACATAAACTTCACCCTTTATGGCATTCAATTCTAAATACATAAACACTAATTGGAAATTGATATGTGTGTATGTGTCCAACAGTCCTTTTAGGGGTGTAACAAAACATATATTTGAAAATTGTACAAACCCCGTTTCCATATGAGTTGGGAAATTGTGTTAGATGTAAATATAAACGGAATACAATGATTTGAAAATCATTTTCAACCCATATTCAGTTGAATATGCTACAAAGACAATATATTTGATGTTCAAACTGATAAACATTTTTTTTTTGCAAAAAATCATTAACTTTAGAATTTGATGCCAGCAACACGTGACAAAGAAGTTGGGAAAGGTGGCAATAAATACTGATAAAGTTGAGGAAAGCTCATCAAACACTTATTTGAAACATCCCACAGGTGAACAGGCAAATTGGGAACAGGTGGGTGCCATGATTGGGTATAAAAGTAGATTCCATGAAATGCTCAGTCATTCACAAACAAGGATGGGGCGAGGGTCCCCACTTTGTCAACAAATGCGTGAGCAAATTGTTGAACAGTTTAAGATAAACCTTTCTCAACCAGCTATTGCAAGGAATTTAGGGATTTCACCATCTACGGTCCGTAATATCATCAAAGGGTTCAGAAAATCTGGAGAAATCACTGCACATAAGCAGCTAAGCCCGTGACCTTCGATCCCTCAGGCTGTACTGCATCAACAAGCGACATCATTGTGTAAAGGATATCACCACATGGGCTCAGGAACACTTCAGAAACCCACTGTCAGTAACTACAGTTGGTCGCGACATCTGTAAGTGCAAGTTAAGACTCTCCTATGCAAGGCGAAAACCGTTTATCAACAACACCCAGAAACGTCGTCAGCTTCGCTGGGCCTGAGCTCATCTAAGATGGACTGATACAAAGTGGAAAAGTGTTCTGTGGTCTGACGAGTCCACATTTCAAATTGTTTTTGGAAACTGTGGACGTCGTGTCCTTTGTACCAAAGAGGAAAAGAACCATCCGGATTGTTATAGGCGCAAAGTTGAAAAGCCAGCATCTGTGATGGTATGGGGGTGTATTAGTGCCCAAGACATGGGTAACTTACACATTTGTGAAGGCGCCATTAATGCTGAAAGGCACATACAGGTTTTGGAGCAACATATGTTGCTATCCAAGCAACGTTCCCATGGACGCCCCTGCTTATTTCAGCAAGACAATGCCAAGCCACATGTTACATCAACGTGGCTTCATAGTAAAAGAGTGCGGGTACTAGACTGGCCTGCCTGTAGTCCAGACCTGTCTCCCATTGAAAATGTGTGGCGCATTATGAAGCCTAAAATACCACAATGCAGACCCCCGGACTGTTGAACAACTTAAGCTGTACATCAAGCAAGAATGGGAAAGAATTCCACCTGAGAAGCTTAAAAAATGTGTCTCCTCAGTTCCCAAACGTTTACTGAGTGTTGTTAAAAGGAAAGGCCATTGGTGAACATGCCCTTTCCCAACTACTTTGGCACGTGTTGCAGCCATGAAATTCGAAGTTAATTATTATTTGCAAAAAAATAATAAAGTTTATGAGTTTGAACATCAAATATCTTGTCTTTGTAGTGCATTCAATTGAATATGGGTTGAAAAGGATTTGCAAATCATTGTATTCCGTTTATATTTACATCTAACACAATTTCCCAACTCATATGGAAACGGGGTTTGTATATTGTCGGGCTTGACTGTATGTCCAAACATTGTACACACCTTGTCAAGATTATTTTCTGTAGCAAAGGTCAAACATCCAGTTTGCTCCACTCAAATAAAGCCATAATTGATGGTGTACTCACTGCGGCTTTGATTTGTTCGACGCGGGAGTTGACATTGAAGACCAAAGTGGTGCCTTGCAAGTTGGAAACAGAAGCGGAGATGAGCAGAAGGACAGCTTCTTTAGGTTGCAGGGAGGAGCAGTTGTGCCGGACTATCAGCTCAGTGCTCTTCCTGTGAAAACAACAGGACACTCTCTGATAACAGACCGTCTCAATATCCAGCATCAGTTTTACCGCATCAGAACATGACAGTGATGATTTAGTGGTAAGAGTCTGCATATTGCCCTCGAAGAAAAATTAACGCGGTTATCAAGCCCTCACACAAACACTTTGTTGTGTTAACACATATAGAGAAAAGCAGCCCCGCTAATGCTATTGTGGCACTGAAGGCTATACTGTATACTCCATAAATCTCAACTTGTGTACAGGTTAAATCTGCTGACATGTCAAGGTAAAAAGTTCAATCAGAACGCTCGGATTGGGACATGAAGTCACATATTAACCAGCGTTCAATTTAGTCCTCCATCCATCCATCTTCTTCCGCTTATCCGAGGTCGGGTCGCGGGGGCAGCAGCCTAAGCAGGGAAGCCCAGACTATCCTCTCCCCAGCCACTTCGTCCAGCTCTTCCCGGTGGATCCCGAGGCGTTCCCAGGCCAGCCGGGAGACATAGTATTCCCAATGTGTCCTGGGTCTTCCCCGTGGTCTCCTACCGGTCGGACGTGCCCTAAACAGGCGTTCGGGTGGCATCCTGACCAGATGCCCGAACCACCTCATCTGGCTCCTCTCGATGTGGAGGAGCAGCGGCTTTACTTTGAGCTCCTCCCGGATGGCAGAGCTTCTCACCCTATCTCTAAGGGAGAGCCCCGCCACCCGGCGGAGGAAACTCATTTCGGCCGCCTGTACCCGTGATCTTGTCCTTTCAGTCATAACCCAAAGTTCATGACCATAGGTGAGGATGGGAACGTAGATCGACCGGTAAATTGAGAGCTTTGCCTTCCGGCTCAGCTCCTTCTTCACCACAACAGATCGATACAGCGTCCGCATTACTGAAGATGCCGCACCGATCCGCCTGTCGATCTCACGATCCACTTTTCCCTCACTCGTGAACAAGACTCCTAGGTACTTGAACTCCTCCACTTGGGGCAGGGTCTCCTCCCCAACCCGGATATGGCACTCCACCCTTTTCCGGGCAAGAACCATGGACTCGGACTTGAAGGTGCTGATTCTCATCCCAGTCGCTTCACACTCGGCTGCGAACCGATCCAGTGAGAGCTGAAGATCCTGGCCAGATGAAGCCATCAGGACCACATCATCTACAAAAAGCAGAGACCTAGTCCTGCAGCCACCAAACCGGATCCCCTCAACTCCTTGACTGCGCCTAGAAATTCTGTCCATAAAAGTTATGAACAGAATCGGTGACAAAGGGCAGCCTTGGCGGAGTCCAACCCTCACTGGAAACGTGTCCGACTTACTGCCGGCAATGCGGACCAAGCTCAGACACTGATCATACAGGCAGCGGACAGCCACAATCAGACAGTCCGATACCCCATACTCTCTGAGCACTCCCCACAGGACCTCCCGAGGGACACGGTCAAATGCCTTCTCCAAGTCCACAAGGCACATGTAGACTGGTTGGGCAAACTCCCATGCACCCTCAAGGACCCTGCCGTGAGTATAGAGCTGGTCCACAGTTCCACGACCAGGACGAAAACCACACTGTTCCTCCTGAATCCGAGGTTCAACTATCCGGCGTAGCCTCCTCTCCAGTACACCTGAATAGACCTTACCGGGAAGGCTGAGGATTTAGTCCTGTCTTTTCATTTTTAATGATAGCATTAGGACCCAAATTGACACATATTAAAAAATATATTTAGCTGTGCTATGATCTTAGCACAAACGTTCAAAGGGACAATTTTTAGGGCTGTAAAGGTACGGCACCATTGCGGCTGGGTATGTACCTCGGTTACAAGGTCACGGTTTAGTTCATTTTGGGTAAAAGTTTCAGTTCGTAGCCTCGTTCACCATCCCCGCTGAACAATGGCAGCACCAGTGTTTCTCACAGGACTTATCTACAGTATTTGTGGCAGTGGTGAGGGTTCAGGAGCTTAATGGTTGGTGGGTTGGGGCAGGATGGAGGTGGGGTAGGTTGTTGGACATAATGCTGTTAGCGGCAAATATGGTGTAATGACGTAAATGTCAAATTGGCAAAGAATTTGTAAAAAACATACAAATATGTTTACAACTATAAAACCCAAAACGAGTGAAGTTGGCACATTGTGTAAATCGTAAATAAAAACAGAAAACATCCTCTGTTGTCTGCTGAACTAAAAGCTTTTACAGTGAGGTCTCGCGATGGTCTATGCGACTTCAGATGCATATTTTGTGGCTATATAAACAAAAATGGACAATGAATATACAAAACCTCAAACCAGTGAAGTTGGCATGTTGTGTAAATCGTACATAAAAACAGAATACAATGAGTTGCAAATCCTTTTCAACTTATATTCAATTGAATAGACTGCAAAGATAAGATATTTAATTTTGGAACTGAGAAACTTATTTTTTTTTTGCAAATAAACATTAACTTAGAATTTAATGGCAGCAACACGTTCCAAAAAAGTTGGCACAGGGGCATTTTTACCACTGTGTTACATGGCCTTTCCTTTTAACAACACTCAGTAAACGTTTGGGAACTGAGGAGACCAATGTTTGAAGCTTTTCAGGTGGAATTCTTTCCCATTCTTGCTTGATGTACAGCAGTCCGGGGTCTCCGTTGTCGTATTTTAGACTACAGGCAGGCCAGTCTAGTACCCGCACTCTTTTACTATGAAGCCACGATGTTGCAACACGTGCAGAATGTGGCTTGGCATTGCCTTGCTGAAATAAGCAGGGGTGTCCGTGAAAAAGACGTTGCTTGGATGGCAACATATGTTGCTCCAAAACCTGTATGTACCTTTCAGCATTAATGGTGCCTTCACAGATGTGTAAGTTACCCATGCCTTGGGCACTAATACACCCCCATACCATCACAGATGCTGGCTTTTCAACTTTACGCCTATAACAGTCAGGATGGTTCTTTTCCTCTTCGGTCCGGAAGGACACGACGTCCACAGTTTCCAAAAAACATTTGAAATGTGGACTCGTCAGACCACAGAACACTTATCACCTTTGCATCAGTTCATCTTAGATGAGCTTGGGCCCAGCAAAGCCGGCGGCGTTTCTGGGTGTTGTTGATAAATGGCTTTTGCTTTGCACCTACAGATGTAGCGACAAACTGTAGTTACTGACAGTGGTTTTCTGAAATGTTCCTGAGCCCATGTGGTGATATCATTTACACAGTGATGTCGGTTTTTGATGCAGTACCGCCTGAGGGATCAAAGGTCACGAGCATTCAATGTTGGTATTCAGCCTTGCTACTTACATGCAGTGATTTCTCCAGATTCTCTGAACCTTTTGATGATATTATGGACCGTAGATGGTGAAATCCCTAAATTCTTTGCCATATAGCTTGTTGATAAATGCTGTTCTTAAACTGTTCGACAATTTGCTCACTCATTTGTTGACAAAGTGGTGACCCTCGCCCCATTCTTGTTTGTGAATGACTGAGCATTTCATGGAAGCTGCTTTTATACCCAATCATGGCACCCATCTGTTCCCAATTAGCCTGTTCACTTGTGGGATGTTCCAAATAAGTGTTTGATGAGCATTTCTCAACTTTCTCAGTCTTTTTTGCCACTTGTGCCAACTTTTTTTAAACATGTTGCAGGCATCAAATTCCAAATGAGCTAATATTTGCAAAAAATAACAAAGTTTACCAGTTCGAACATTAAGTATATTGTCTTTGGAGTCTATTCAATTGAATATAAGTTGAAAAGTAGGGATGTCCGATAATTACTTTTTGCCGATATCCGATATTGTCCAACTCTTTAATTACCGATACCGATATCAACCGATACCGATATCAACCGATATATGCAGTCGTGGAATTAACACATTATTATGCCCAATTTGGACAACCAGGTATGGTGAAGATAAGGTGCTTTTAAAAAAAATTAATAAAATAAAATAAGATAAATAAATTAAAAACATTTTCTTTAATAAAAAAGAAAGTAAAACAATATAAAAACAGTTACATAGAAACTAATAATTAATGAAAATGAGTAAAATTAACTGTTAAAGGTTAGTACTATTAGTGGACCAGCAGCACGCACAATCATGTGTGCTTACGGACTGTATCCCTTGCAGACTGTATTGATATATATTGATGTATAATGTAGGAACCAAAATATTAATAACAGAAAGAAACAACCCTTTTTTGTGAATGAGTGTGAATGAGTGTAAATGGGGAGGAAGGTTTTTTGGGTTGGTGCACTAATTGTAAGTGTATCTTGTGTTTTTTATGTTGATTTAATAAAAAATAAAAAATAAAAAAATAAAAAACGATACCGATAATAAAAAACCAATACCGATAATTTCCGATATTACCTTTTAACGCATTTATCTGCCGATAATATCGGCAGGCCGATATTATCGGACACCTCTATTAAAAAGGATTTGTAAATCATTGTATTCTGTTTAATTTACGATTTACACAACGTGCTAACTTCACTGGTTTTGGGTTTTGTACAAACAAACTTACTTCTCTCACTTCTACTTGTCATTTTAAATGTCACAATACAGATCCGCCTGTAAGAGCTTGTACATGGGGAAGAGAGACCCACGGCATCGCCCAGTGCTCATTAAATAAGCTATATGTGCTTACATTTCAGATTCTACCACTCTCCAGATTTGTCAAAAGAGACAAAAGAAAAGTATCTGATATAAAGTCAGTTTCCTCACTAAATATAGCAACAAAGTTGATGAGTTAGCATCACTGATCCCTCCTGCTACATCAATTTATTCTCTGGCAGACCAAATGCATTCTAATGTAATTATGAGCAAAAGCAAACAGGTAGACTAAACACTGGCAGAACACTGCTTTCGTCTTATCCACTTGTTTTTGTTTGTTTATGCATTTAACCGGGAAAACTAAGTCTTCCCAAACAGGACACTTTAACAACAGATGAGGGTTTTCAAGCTGTGACTTCTCCTTGGCACTATAACTATCCATGCCTCCTGCTCACCAAAAGACAGCCTGCACTGGATTTGTTTACCGAGTAGACGCAAAACAGTGAGGATCACTTCATGTTGGCCCTTTTAATGTGTACATGGTACGCCGCTGTACTGAAAAATCTGAATCCAAACACACTGTTTCCGTATCGTAACACCCATAATAGTGTCTAGTGCATTTACAAATTGGATAGTGATCTGACTCCATTCTTGTTTACTTTGAAGGAATGGTCACTGCAGAACCGTCAGGCAGGGAAAACCAACTGGCATCCTCTCCTAGGAAAAATGCCCGGTATTTGACCACGCAAGTAGACGGGTTTTTCATATGCACCTGAAACACAAAAACAACACACACATTACTGCAAGGACACAGCAATACAGTGAAATTATATTTTACCAGGTAGCTCCGGCATATTTATATGTGATTGACCTTTTTGCTGAAAGTGCTGTTCAGGCTTCCAGAGAGGGTAATGGTGTTTACGGGCCGGTATTGTGGGAGCCTCTCATATAAATGAACACACAGCATCAACATTTGCACCGGGTTGGGATCTGTCAAGTCTGTGGGCTGCACATATAAACTTGCAATTATGATACATGACATTCCAGGTAACGGATAATCCCAAAGCTAACAATGGCTAGTTGAGAGTGCAGTACGTTCATTTTACCTGCAGATCGATGTTGAGAGAAAGTGTGGTTAAGGCCTGGATCACAATGATGTTGTTGTGCAGAATCTGCTCCAGTGTAGAGGTTTTCGTGTACATCCTCTGAAAGTGGCTTGAAATCTAAAAAGATCATAACAACATTTAGGGCCTGATTTACTAAGGTTTGTGTGTACTAAAACATGTGCAAACTTCACAGCACACGCAAAGCTGATCTACTAAGGTCATGAGTAGAATATTGCGTCTCTTAGGTGAGCAAAATAAGGAGCGCAATCCATTTAGCGCAAACTCTGGCCCGCGGGCCAAATTTGGCCCGCCGTGTAATTTTACTTGGCCCTAGAGGCAATATCAAATTAACACTAGAGCTGGCCCACTGATTAAATTCAGCGGCGGTGCCGCGGTAACACCGAATTCACCGCTAATTCTCATACTTGCCAACCCTCCCAGGAGACTCTCAAATTCAGTGCCCCTCCCAAAAATCATCACGTCCACTTTTCACCCAGTCCAACGAATGCTGGCCCAGTCACATAATGTGTGCGGCTTCAGCACGCACACATACGTGAATGCAACGCATACTTGGCCAACAGCGATATAGGTTACATTGGCGGTGCCCGTATAAATAACTTTAACACTGTTAGAAATATGCGCCACACTGTGAATCCACACCAAACAAGAATGACAAACACATTTCGGGAGAATATCCGCACAGTAACACAACATAAACACAACAAAACAAATACCCAGAATCCCATGCAGCCCTAACTCTTCCGGCTGCAATATACACCCCCGCTACCACCAAACCCCGCCCCCCAACCCCGTCCACCTCAACCGACGCACGGGGGGGGGTTTGGTACCCGGAGGGAACCCACGCAGTCACGGAGAAGACATGCAAACTCCACACAGAAAGATCCCGAGCCCGGGATTGAACCCAGGACTACTCAGGATCGTCGTACTTCTTCTTCGCACTAACCCCTCTTCCACCGTGCTACCCATCATGTTAAGCAAATTTCAGCTAAGATTTATCTGAGAGCCAGATGCAGTCATCAAAAGAGCCACAGGTTTCCTACCCCTGCTCTACATAGTATGTTTTCAGTGAGAGATAAGAACTTCTTTTTTAGGCAAGATATCTTCTAAAAAAAAAAACTAAAAAAAAAATACATTTGAGCATCACAGGTTTGTTGTTGTAAGGCACACATTTTCACAATACTAGTATAGCTAATAATATGTTTTAATTGCTAATTTCAAGATACTTTTAAGTTTTTAAAGCTTAAATATAATGACTTGTTCCATTGGCAGATTTGTTTTTGTCATTACAAGCAAAAATAACTTGGATTACTTCTTCTTCTTTTTTTACTCTTTTTAAGAGGGCCATGTTTCCAGCGTAAGGATGATTAGATGAATGATTACATTTTTTATTCATGCATCCATACTCACCAGGTATGGGCAGTGGGCGGCGAGCACAGAGCCTAGCACCAGTCCATCAGTCAAGTCCAAGTCAAAATTGACAATCCAGCGTACTGGTGGAATAGTACCTGCAAGCAGAAGGAACAAGAGCACTTTGGAAAAGTTGCAACAATTCCACAAAATCAAGCAGGATTATCAATGTAGATACCTGAACCCCACACTTTGTCCCTCATGCACTGATAGTGTAAATTGAGCCACGATAGCAGCTGGAGCTCATGGTGAGAGTACAGGTTACTGGGGAGTGAGTGGATGTTGAGAATACTGTCTTCATCTTTACAACATTTTTGCCAATCTACGTTTGGACTGCACAGTGATACACGAGACAGCACCAAAACCTGCTGGAGGAACAGTCAAGGTTTGTGTTTCCATTAAAAGTTCCAATTAAAAATAACGTATGACAGACACCAAATGGAAGGCTTTTTGACCTTGTATATTTGCAGCAGCATATCAGTCCAAGATCGTTTGCTCAGAGACTCAAATTGAACACTGTTGTAAGGCACACCAAGTTCTTCCTCATTAGCCTGAAAGAGAAACATATACATTATATTACGTTGTACCCACACAAGGTGCTTTTTTATTGACAAGCGGCAGTAAAAAAAAAAAAAATAGGTAAATGGGTTTTTACTTGTGGAGCATTCCATCCATCTTCTACGTCATTTTAGATTACCATGCATAATTGTTTTAGAGAAATATTGACAATTCTTTCATTAGGGAATAGTTCAATACTTTTATTTTAGTTTTAGATGGCACAACATTGAAAAAGAAATGCAATGTGTACATTTTTTTTTAATACACTGTAGGAATGTTTTTTCATTCATTCCATTTGACATATGACATATTTTTAAACAATAGAAGCAATATTTTAATTGTTTTAAATTGTAGGTAATTTAACTGTTTAATGTTGCTCAGTGTGCTGATTCTCATCCCAGTCGCTTCACAGCCGAGTGTGAAGTGACTGGGATGAGAATCAGCACCTCCAAGTCCGAGTCCATGGTTCTCGCCCGGAAAAGGGTGGAGTGCCATCTCCGGGTTGGGGAGGAGACCCTGCCCCAAGTGGAGGAGTTCAAGTACCTCGGAGTCTTGTTCACAAGTGGGGGAAGAGTGGATCGTGAGATCGACAGGCGGATCGGTGCGGCGTCTTCAGTAATGCGGACGCTGTATCGATCCGTTGTGGTGAAGAAGGAGCTGAGCCGGAAGGCAAAGCTCTCAATTTACCGGTCGATCTACGTTCCCATCCTCACCTATTGTCATGAGCTTTGGGTTATGACCGAAAAGACAAGATCACGGGTACAAGCGGCCGAAATGAGTTTCCTCCGCCGGGTGGCGGGGCTCTCCCTTAGAGATAGGGTGAGAAGCTCTGTCATCCGGGAGGAGCTCAAAGTAAAGCTGCTGCTCCTCCACATCGAGAGGAGCCAGATGAGGTGGTTCGGGCATCTGGTCAGGATGCCACCCGAACTCCTCCCTAGGGAGGTGTTTAGGGCACGTCCGACCGGTAGGAGGCCACGGGGAAGACCCAGGACACGTTGGGAAGACTATGTCTCCCGGCTGGCCTGGGAACGCCTCGGGATCCCCCGGGAAGTGCTGGACGAGGTGGCTGGGAGAGGAAAGTCTGGGCTTCCCTGCTTCGGTTGCTGCCCCCGCGACCCGACCTCGGATAAGCGGAAGAAGATGGATGGATGGATGGATGTTGCTCAGTAGATTTCCTTTTTTTCCCAGTACAATCTCATGTGTGTGACTTTTAGTTTATTAACACATTGGACTCAAAAGTATGGTATGTGTGATATTGACCGTAATGTGTAATGAACTGTAAGTCATAACATATGTGAATATTAAATTCATGTACAAGTTTTGCAAACATTAAAAGGTGAAATAATTTGTATAAAAAGATTCACCTTAAAAGCCAGGAAAGACCTCAGACCTTTACGGTTTACCAACCATATACACAACAAATAATTTGCACTATTAAAAAAAACATTTTATCCACCTCATGAAAGATGAATACAACATCATTCATGATCATCCAGGTGGAAAAGACCTGTGTTTGCCTCGAAAAGCCATGCGTTTTCATGTCATTTAAACACTTGATGGCACTGTTAGCTCACTTTTCCCCTCTCCCTTTGCAACCAAACGGCTGTTCATGCTTTGATTGGTGATGACCTTTTTTCTACCAATAAGAAGGTGGCGTCATATTTCATTGAATGTTTACCTTCCCTTGAAAAGCGTCTGTCTTTCTGTGGTGAAAGCGCTTACAAATTGAGAATGCCAATTACAAAATCATGGTGTACATTATTGATCATAAATCTTTTATTTGACCCATTGTCACCATTTCAAAGCTTGTAGGCAGTTTAAAGTCTGAGCTTTCGAAAGAGGATGAAAGAGAAGGTCTGTGTGGCTGTAAAATTAATGAATAATGCTGACTCGGAGGGGTTATTGACCGTAATGTGTAATGAACTGTAAGGATTTTAAGAGCATTACTGTCATATTGAGTTAAAAACAAAGTTTTGTTTTTGCAAACCTTACATAAGCAAATGTTTAGTAGAACTAACAGATACATTAATACAGGCATATTTAAACATATTGCATGTTTGGTTTAGGAGTTATCCTTGAAAAAAAATGTATTGCTTCAAACTAGAGATGTCCGATAATATCGGAAATTATTGGTATCGTTTTTTTTATTATCGGTATCTTTTTTTTTTTTTTTAATTAAATCAACATAGAAAACACAAGATACACTTACAATTAGTACACCAACCCAAAAAACCTCCCTCCCCCATTTACACTCATTCATACAAAAGGGTTGTTTCTTTCTGTTATTAATATTCTGGTTCCTACATTATATATCAATATATATCAATACAGTCTGCAAGGGATACAGTCCGTAAGCACACATGATTGTGCGTGCTGCTGGCCCACTAATAGTACTAACCTGTAGCTGTTAATTTTACTCATTTTCATTAATTACTAGTTTATATGTAACTGTTTTTATATTGTTTTGCTTTCTTTTTTAGTCAAGAAAGTGTTTTTAATTTATGTATCTTATTTTTATTTTTATTTTTTTAAGTACCTTATCTTCACCATACCTGGTTGTCCAAATTAGGCATAATAATGTGTTAATTCCACGACTGTATATATCGGTTGATATCGGTATCGGTAATTAAAGAGTTGAACAATATCGGAATATCGGATATCGGCAAAAAGCCATTATCGGACATCCCTACTTCAAACGCGTTTTCTCCGGATTCTAAGTACATTATTGTCTTATTGAGTTATAAAAACAAATTTTTGGTTTGCAAACCTTACAAAAGCACATGTTTCTAGTAAAACTCACAAAAACTCACAAATATACATTAATACAGGCATATGCGATTTTGTTATTCTTATGGCCAGACCTGTGTTTATTTCCGTACATCACGTGACAACGTCTGAGGAAGGCAACAGTTGTGGCCGAAACCGTCAGGTACGGAAATAAACACAGGTCTGGCTATAAGAATAACAAAATCGGGTTATTTTATTGTTCAAGACAAAATATTCTACGCTGCCTCCCACAACCCAGATGTTTACAAGGAAAGGCACTCTCTACAGGCAGAATTGGATGTTCTTATGTCAGATCGCGCCAATGAACAATTGCTCTGCTCAAGATCCCAGTTCTTTGAACATGGCGATAAGGCCAGCAAATTATTAGTCCATCAGTTACGCCAGATATCGACATCCCATCATACTACGCAGATTCAAACTGATTCAGGCGTAACCACTGATGACCTTGAGATGAATAATGTATTTAAGGATTTTTATACGTCCCTATTCTCGTCTACTCAATGTTCTACCCATGAGCTGGATGACTGTTTTAATAATCTGGACATCCCCTCAGTTGATCAGTCCGAATTTGAGAGACCAGTCATTGCTGCAGAACTGAATTTTGCAGAATTATCACGACAAAGCGGTAAATCTCCGGGACCAGATGGTTACCCTTCCGAATTTTTAAAAGGGTTTTGGCATAAGCTTACCTTTATATTATTGGATATGCACAATGAATCCTTTATTTCTGGCCACCTCCCACAAACGCTTAACCAAGCATCGATTTCTCTCCTCTTGAAAAAAGAAAAAGATCCCTCTTTCTGCACTTTGTATCGCCCAATTAGCCTGTTGAATGTGGATTTGGAATTATTGTCTAAACTGCTAGCTTTACGTCTTGACACTATTCTTCCTTCTATTATTAAAGCAGATCAAACAGGGTTCATTCAAAATAGGCACTCCTTTTCTAATCTTCGACGTCTTTCAATATATTGTACAGTGTGCCTGCATCCAACACCCAAGAGGCAGTGATATCACTGGATGCGGAAAAGGCTTTTGACAGGGTAGAGTGGAACTATCTATTTTATGTCCTGGAGAGATTCGGCTTCGGTAATAGTTTTAGTTCAAGGGTTAAGCTTCTCTATTCATCACCGGTGGCTTCAGTCAGGACAAATAATCTTCAATCACAATACTTTCGCCTCTATCATTCTACGCGGCAGGGCTGTCCTATCAACCCATTGCTTTTTGCTCTTGCCATTGAGCCTCGGTCAATAACGCTTCGCGCCAGTCGGCTTATTACAGGTATATATGTAGGCACAATGTGCAGGTGAAAGTCGCTCTTTGCGCAGATTACCTCCCCTTATATGTCTCGGACTTCTTCGTATTAGTGCCGGCTGCCATGAGTACTCTTCAAGCTTTTGGTCATGTGTCTGGCTACAAATTGAACTTAGTATATAATAATAATAATAATAATATTTCTTATAAATTCTGATGCTAAAAAATATTCTCTGCACAATTTTCCTTTTAAAACTGCCTCGAAAAAGTTTCACACACTTGGGTATCCAGGTTTTCCTGAATGCTTGCAGAGCTTTATAAAAGACAACTTTTCTCCACTGTTGTCCAAAATCCATGCAGACTTAAACGCTGGTCTTTACTTAATTAATCTACGGTGGCCCATCCATCAATCCATCCATTTTCTACCGCTTGTCCCTTTTGGGGTCGCGGGGGGTGCTGGAGCCTATCTCAGTCAACTCTATTTAAAATGAATGTACTACCGCGATTTTCCTATCTGTTTCAATGCATACCACTTTTTCTCCCTCAGTCCTACTTTTGTAAATTAGATAGTCAGATCCATCGATCCATTTTCTACCGATTGCGGGGGTGCTGGAGCCTATTCAAGCTGCATTGGGGCGGAAGGTGGGGTACACCCTAGAAAAGTCACCAATTCATCGCAGGGCCAACACATATAGACAGAGAACATTCACACTCACACACTGGGGCCAAGTTAGTGTTGCCTATTATAGACTTAATTTGGAATACGAAGACTCAAAGTTTACGTGAACAGCATTTGCAGACCCAAATCGTTGAGAGGATTAGCACTACAGAACTGTGGATTTGATTACTGGCCACTAACATTAGAATTTTTTAATACTGGCTGCAATATGAAGCATTTTTGATCCTTCCACCTGTGGTTGGTCATGGAGTCAAACTCAACTAAACCGGTTTCTCTTGGAGCTCTGGCTCACTCTCACATTCACTCATCTACTTTTTCTTTCATGAAAAATCAAATCGTAAAAGCCACTTTCAGGGTTCGGGTTCAGTTTAAGCACTATCTTGGTTTACAGACTATTTCTAGTCTTGCACCCATCACTGTTAATCACGCTTTCTCTACCTCTCTTGTAGATTGTGCCTTTTTAGGGTAGCCCAGTCTGGGGATCAACAACATTAAATATGTATATATTGACAACAATTGTGCCTTTTTTCAGCAACCGTGTAATACATGTTCACTCCCTCAACAACATGTCTTTAGGTATCAACAGATCTGCAGTTTTGTTCACAACACTTTCCGTAGGTTCCTGGACATGCAGACTGACACATTTTTAGAGGTGTTTTTGACACCACTTCCGACATATAAAGGCTCAATTACACTTATCTATAACATGTTTTTGGGTTTTTTGTGCCCTGAGTCTTTCACTTCAATTAAGTCACTTTGGGAGGGGAATTTGAGTATGAGTCTGTCTGAAGATAGTTGGACAGAGATCTTAAGTAGAGTTTGTGCCAGACACAGCCTTATTCAATGCAAGCTAACACATCGCACTTATTATACCAAGGTCCGATTAGCAAAGATATATGATGGCATATGTGATGATGTTATGTGATGTTGTGTGTAAACAGGCTCCAGCTAGATTAATACAAATGTTTTGTGTCTGCCCGTCTCTGAACAGCAATTGGACAAAAATGTTTGACACTGTCTGTGGTCACTGACGAAAGGATTGAACCAAATCCTCCAAGTGGAATATTTTGGGTAACACCTCAGTCGTCTACCCTCAACAAATTCAAAAATAATATTGTAGCATTCACTACTTTGTTGGCTAGAAGACTCATTGTGTTAAATTGGAAGGCAGCGCCTCCTTGTCACACACGCTGGATTAAAGATGTTAAACTGGAAAAGATTAGGGTGACATTGAATGGTTGTTTGGCAAAGTTTCAAGAACAGTGGGGTGCCGTTCTGAGATCTATATGTGCCCTGCAATTGGTTGGCGACCAGTAAGGGTGTACCTCTCCTCGCGCCCCCAATCTGCTCGGATGGGTTTCAGCTTACCCGTGACTTTAATGAGGATAGGCGTTTGAAAAAAAATAATTAATGAGTTATAAGAGTCATTATAATTTTGACAGTTCCAAATGAAATCAAAGTCTTGAGTCAGTGTGTGTATACCTTTAAGGAGCACCATTCCTTGAACTCCTGCACATCAAGTAGGTACTCAGGTCGGATGTGACCTAAACAGGCTCCCTGTGTTCTGAACACAGATGTATACTTCAAGACCTGTTTCTTATTTTGGTCATTACATTTATTTGCTTTGTTGCTGCAGGTTTTGAAGGTACTTAAGGGTTACAACGGAATTGTACCTGAGAAAAGCGAGAATGACCTCATGTTGCAGGAGCAGCTGATGGATACGTTTCTTTATTTCCATGGAAAAGGTCTGACAGTGAGGAACATTAGGAATCTGCCTGCCAGCCAGATGATTCATCATGTCCACTGCAGCCCTACATAAAGAAATGTTTGAAATAAACAGCAAACAATAACAACAAACTTTTTATGACATATACTCACAACTATATCCGATATTTATTATACGCATTATACAATGTTTTTGTCAGTATTTATTTACAGGTAATGGTTTATATTTAATCATTATATTTATTTTTCCTCTTTTTTATATTTATTACCATTTATTTTCATTTCATTTGATCTGTTTCCCTTTGTTAATTTTTTATCAATTATTTTTTGTCTTAACTTTTTCCTTTATCGCTGCATAAGCGTTATAAAAAGGGGTCATATTATGATTTTTTTCCCTACATTTAAAACACTTCCTTGTGGTTTACATAGCATGTAATGGTGTTTTTTTGATAAAAATTGTGCATGGATTTTGTTTTACAGACGATTTTAAAGCCACTTTCTGACCCTCTCTTCAGGATGGGCAGCTTTGTGGGCAGTCATATTTACATGCATTGATTGATTGATTGAGACTTTTATTAGTAGGTTGCACAGTGAAGTACATATTCCGTACAATTGACCACTAAATGGTAACACCCGAATAAGTTTTTTGACTTGTTTAATCCGGGGTCCACTTAAATTGATTCATGATACAGATATATACTATCATATCAATCAATCAATCAATGTTTATTTATATAGCCCTAAATCACAAGTGTCTCAAAGGGCTGCACAAGCCACAACGACATCCTCGGTACAGAGCCCACATAAGGGCAAGGAAAAACTCACCCCAGTGGGACGTCGATGTGAATGACTATGAGAAACCTTGGAGAGGACCGCATTTGTGGGTAACCCCTCCCCCCCTAGGGGAGACCGAATGCAATGGATGTCGAGTGGGTCTGACATAATATTGTGAGAGTCCAGTCCATAGTGGATCCAACATAATAGTAAGAGTCCAGTCCATAGTGGAGCCAGCAGGACACCATCCCGAGTGGAGACGAGTCAGCAGCGCAGAGATGTTCCCAACCGATATATACTATCATCATAATACAGTCATCACACAAGATAATCATCAGGGTATATACATTGAATTATTTACATTATTTACAATTCGGGGTGTGGAGGGGGTGGGGGGTTAGGTTTGGTTGTTATCATCAGAGAGACATAGAGAGAGAGAGAGATTAGAAGGCATAAGAAAAATATCTGCATTTGATTGTTTACATTGGATTATTAACAACAATCCGGGGAGGGTGTTAGTTTAGGGTTGAAGTTGCCTGGAGGTGTACTTTTATTGCGGTTTTGAAGGAGGATAGAGATGCCCTTTCTTTTATACCTGTTGGGAGCGCATTCCACATTGATGTGGCATAGAAAGAGAATGAGTTAAGACCTTTGTTAGTTCGGAATCTGGGTTTAACGTGGTTAGTAGAGCTCCCCCTGGTGTTGTGGTTATGGCGGTTAAGGAAGTAGTTTGACATGTACTTCGGTATCAGGGAGGTGTAGCGGATTTTATAGACCAGGCTCAGTGCAAGTTGTTTTACTCTGTCCTTCACCCTGAGCCAGCCCACTTTGGAGAAGTGGGTAGGAGTGAGGTGGGATCTGGGGTGGAGGTATAGAAGTAATTTGACTAGCTTGTTCTGGGATGTTTGGAGTCTAGATTTGAGGGTTTTGGAGGTGCTAGGGTACCAGGAGGTGCATGTGTAATCGAAAAAGGGTTGAACGAGAGTTCCCGCCAGAATCTTCATGGTGCTTTTGTTGACCAGAGAGGAGATTCTATAGAGAAATCTCGTTCGTTGGTTGACCTTTTTGATTACCTTGGTTGCCATTTTATCACAGAAAAGATTAGCCTCTAGAATGGGACCTAGGTAGGTGACCTCATCCTTCCTGGAGATTACAATGTCACCCACTTTTATAGTGAATTTCTTAAGGTTTATGTGGGACCCAAACAGGATGGATTCTGTTTTACCCAAGTGTATGGATAGCTTGTTGTCAGCGAGCCAGGTGCAAGTTCTACAGAGTTCAGCACTGAGGATTTTCTCCACCTGTGACTTGTCCCTGTCTGATACCAGCAGGGCCGAGTCATCCGCAAACAAAAACAATTCACAGTCGCATGCTGATGACAAGCCGTTTATGTATACTAGGAACAGTAAAGGCTCCAATATACTGCCTTGGGGGACTCCACAGCTCTCTGCAAAAGTCCTCCTCCAGGCCAAGTCCCCTTCGAATGTGACTGACAAATATAGGTTGGAACTATACACTACCTTTTTTATTAGAAATGGCAACAGCAAAGGATGCATGTGCATGTACGAGCCCACAGCAAGAAAATTAAAAAAATTTTATGAACTTATTGACTGCAACTGAAAAAAATGGCGGACTCACGCAAAGCTCTTCGGGTAAACCTCTACCATTATGGAAATGACATAACTAAGGCAAAGTTAGGCAAAGTTTGCCACTAAGGTCTCAAATTCCAAACAACTCATTTGGAGCATAATTGGAAAAAGGCAAACATGTTTTATAAATATCTGGGCCATGTCTCCATGATTTGATTTCAAATTTTTGGGAATTATGGGTATCCCATATACACAAAAACAGGTACCGATAGATAAGAAACGTTTGTTTTGCATGATACAGTGCATCTAGAAAGTATTCACACCACTTCCCTTTTTCCATATTTTGTTTTGTTACAGCCGTATTCCAAATTGGAATAAATTCATGTGTCCTCAAAATTCTCCACAAAATACCCCATAATAACGATGTGAAAAAGTGTTTTTCGAGATTTTTTAAAAATGTTACAAAAGTTTAAAAAAATAAGAAATCACATGTACATGTACAGTCTTTACAAAGAAGCTCAAAAATTAAAAACATGTGCATCCTGTTTCAACTGATCATCCTTGAGATGTTTCTACCACCTGTGGTTAATTCAGTCGGTTCAAACATGATTTGGAAAGGTGTATATATAAGGTCCTACATTTGACAATGCATGCATGGCAGAGTACACACCAAAATGAGGTCGAAGGAATTGTCTCGAGGCACAAATCTGGGGTAGGGTACAGAAAAATACCTGCTGCCTTGAAGGTCCCAATGAGCACAGTGGTCTCCATCATCTGTTAATGGAAGAAGTTTGGAGCCACCAGGACTCTTCTTAGAGCTGGCCGGCTATCTAAACTGAGCGGTCAGGGGAGAAGGGCCCTAGTCAGGGAGGTGAACAAGACCCAGGAGCTCACTCTTTCAGAGCTACAGCATTCCTCTGAGGAGAAAGGAGAACCTTCCCGAAGGACAACCATCACTGCAGCAATCCATCAATCAAACATGTATGGTAGAGTGGCCGAACGGAAGCCATTCCTTCGTAAAAAGCACATGGTAGACCTAGAGTTTGAAAGACTTTCAAACCATGATAAATGAAATGTTCTGGTCTGATGAGACAAAGATTGAACTATTTAGTGTAAATGCCAGGCATCATGTTTGGAGAAAACCAGGCACTCCTCATCACCAGGCCAATACCATCCCTACAGAGAAGCATGGTTGTGGCAGCATTGTGCTGTGGGGGTGTTTTTGTTCCAGCAAAACTGGGAGACTACTCAGGATAGAGGGAAATGCAGCAATGTACAGAGACATCCTGGATAAAAACCTGTTCCAAAGAGCTCTTGAACGCAGACTGGGGCAACGTTTCATCTTTCAGCAGGACAACGACCCTAAGCACACAGCCAAGCTATCAAAGAAATGGCTTCAGGACAACCCTGTAAATGTCCCTGAGTGGCCCAGCCAGAGCCCAGACTTGAATCCGATTGAATATCTTGGGAGAGATCTGAAAATGGCTGTGCACCGACGCTTCCCATCCAACCTGGTGGAGCTTGAGAGGTGCTGCAAAAAGGAATGGGCGAAACTGCCCAAAGATAGGTGTGCCAAGCTTGTGGCATCACATTCAAAAAGACTTGAGGCTGTAATTTCTGCCAAAGGTGTACATCAACAAAGTATTGAGCAGAGGCTGTGAATTCTTTTGTACATGTGATTTCTTAGTTTTCATTTTTAATACATTTGCAAAAAGCTCTAAAAAACGTTTTGTGTGTAGAATTCTGAGGAAAACTATTTATTCTATTTTGGAATAAGGCTGTAACATAACAAAAATTAAGCGCTGTAAATACTTTCAAAATACACCGTAGGACCCCTTTAAATCCGTTTTTTAACTCATAATTTGTATTTATTCAATGATCTTAATCTATTTACCTTATTTTCTATGTATCTACAAACTTTGATTTATCTACACTCATTGTAAAAATGTTTCTTGTATTTCAGTGTATAAGCTATATAATGCACTTCTTAAAAGTGAGTATACTCCTCACATTTCTGCAAACATTTTTCACTCTGAAGAAATGACACTTTGACAAAAAGTACATAGTCAGTGGACAGCTTGTATAATAGTGTATATTTATTTGCGCCTTAAAATAACACAACACATAGCCATTAAGGTCTAAACAACTGCCAGCAAAAGTCATTAAACTCCTAAGTGAAAATGTCGAGAGGGTCCTCGATGATCATTTTTGCAGTAGGTCCTTAAAAAGTGCTCCTGTCCTAATCATAATCATTAACGAGGAAATAGGGCCATTACCAATGCCTTTTTCAGTATTAGATAATGTAATTAATTAGTATTTGCTGTGTTACAATACTGATGGCATGAAAGACAATGAAATGTGGCGCATTATGATTTATTGATGTATAACGTACTGTCAACGAGCATGTTTGGAACAAACAAACCATGACCATGATGTGCATACCTGGTGTCTTTATTCAGGGTGACACGGTGAGTCCGTCCATTTGTGGCACCAAGTTCAAATTTGAACACAGTTCTGAAGAAGGGAATAGAAAAGTGACAAACAGGTGGAATGACCACATCCAAGGTGACACTGAAAAAGACAATTTACCTTCTAAGTGTGTGTGGTATTGTGATGGGATACGGCCCACTTGGCCAGCCAAAGAGACTAAACCACCTCTCCAATGCTAATAAGACATCCTGGAAATATTGACCCTCCGCTGAGGTTGAAGTAGGGAATTGTGGAAGTCCGACATCAGTCAGTGGGGTGTCTGCGTTTGGACAACTTTGGCTGCTGATTTGACTCCCGCTGTCACTTTGTAGGAAGAAGTCTAAATTAAAACATTCTTGTTAGGTTTCACAAAATCATTACAGTTGTGATCATCTGAGACAATTTCTGACCTGATGATGAGTTCTTCGGTGTCGAGGTGCTGGGTTCAAACGGTGAGGAGGAGGAAGTCGGACCAGATGCAGAACTCGGTGTGTGATTTGAGATGGCTTCAATAATCGTTGCGCCTTAATGTCAAACAAACAAGGAAAAGTACACAACGTTAACTTGGCTGACAAATATGGATGTGTGTTTGTGGCAATAATAGCCTACCAGCCTTAAGAACTATCTGTTGCGTGGAGCGATGGAGAGCCATTTGGGGCCAAACAGTCAACAGGCAGTTGTCGCTTGTGGCACACAGCTTCACCCTAAACCTGCGACAACCACAGGAAATTCTGCTAAATCTAAAAGTATAATGATGAATTAATAATGGTGTTACCATGGCAACCCTGCTTTTGCAGTTTTTTTCTAGGGTCAACAATGATTTGTATTTACACTGGAGCCTAATATATTCTTTCCTTCAACGTTTAGGTGGACACGCGCGTCTTAAAGGCCTACTGAAACCCACTACTACCGACCACGCAGTCTGATAGTTTATACATCAATGATGAAATCTTAACATTGCAACACATGCCAATACGGCCAGGTTAGCTTACTAAAGTGCAATTTTAAATTTTGCGCGGAATATCCTGCTGAAAACGTCTCGGTATGATGACGTCTGCGCGTGACGTCACGGATTGTAGAGGACATTTTGGGACAGCATGGTGGCCAGCTATTAAGTCGTCTGTTTTCATCGCAAAATTCCACAGTATTCTGGACATCTGTGTTGGTGAATATTTTGCAATTTGTTCAATGAGCAATGGAGACAGCAAAGAAAAAAGCTGTAGGTGGGAAGCGGTGTATTGCGGCAGGTGTTGTGCCGGATAACGCACCCCCGCCGTAGAATGCACCCCCTGACTGTTGTGCCGGATAACACAGCCGGTGTTTCATTGTTTACATTACCGGAAGATGACAGTCAAGCTTTACCATTGGCCTGTGGAGAACTGGGACAACAGAGACTCTTACCAGGAGGACTTTGAGTTGGATGCGCAGACGCGGTACCGTGAGTACGCATGCAGCTGCGGCTTCCAAACATTTGATCGCTTGCCCGTACGTGCGTGCCGCTATGTGCATGTCACGTACGTAACTTTGGGGACTTTGGGGAAATATATGTGCTGTATAAACTTTGGGGAGGTGAACGGTACTTTGGGCTGTGGGATTGAGTGTGTTGTGCAGGTGTTTGAGTTGTATTGGCGGGTTGTATGGACGGTAGGGGGGAGGTGTTTGTTATGCAGGATTAATTTGTGGCATATTAAATATAAGCCTGGTTGTGTTGTGGCTAATAGAGTATATATATGTCTTGTGTTTATTTACTGTTTTAGTCATTCCCAGCTGAATATGAGGTCCCACCCGCCTCTCACAGCATCTTCCCTATCTGAATCGCTCCCACTGCCCTCTAGTCCTTCACTCTCACTTTCCTCATCCACAAATCTTTCATCCTCGCTCATATTAATGGGGAAATCGTCGCTTTCTCGGTCCGAATCGCTCTCGCTGCTGGTGGCCATGATTGTAAACAATGTGCAGATGTGAAGAGCTCCACAACCTGTGACGTCACGCGCATATCGTCTGCTACTTCCGGTACAGGCAAGGCTTTTTTATCAGCGACCAAAAGTTGCGAACTTTATCGTCGATGTTCTCTACTAAATCCTTTCAGCAAAAATATGGCAATATCGCGAAATGATCAAGTATGACACATAGAATGGACCTGCTATCCCCGTTTAAATAAGAAAATCGCATTTCAGTAGGCCTTTAAGAAGCTGCACATCAACCATTCAAAGCATTACATGTTGTCACAGTTGTTGCTGTACACGAAGTGTCACCTGTTATTGAGGTGGTCAGTGAAGGTGATGCTTGTGCAAATGGAGAGAGAGACCGTGGCAAAAAAAGACACTCTGCAGATCAGCGACGTCACATTGCCTGCCTGTGTTCATGGGTGACAAATCAATGAATTCAACACATCACTGTGGTGAGTGGTGACATGTCCATCAACATCATGGTCAGAGTAAGTCAAGCCTGACCTTGTCCTGGGCAGGGATGTTGTTACCCTCTGGGAAGGTGACACAGATTGGTTGGACCTTGGTTCCATGCTCTAGTTCTACCTCGTCCACCTCAGCTGATAACTGGGTTCCACTACATAGAACGTAACAGAAATGTCAACAAAGCAAGCATGCAGTCTGGCGGCTTTAAAATGTCTTTTTTTAAAACAAAACAAAATAGGACTGTTTTCACTGCTGGACTCTAGAAAGAGGTTCCGCAGCCTCCGAAGCAGAACCTCCAGGTTCTGTAACAGCTTCTTCCCTCAGGCCGTAAGACTCTTGAACGCATCATAATTAAATTATCCCCTCAACTCCCCCCAAAATGGATTAACTCGCTGGAATAAAAAAGACAATATAACATACATCCATAAACATGGACGCATGTGGAAAAGTGCAATATATTTATCTGTACAGTAACCTATTTATTTATTTATTTATATATGCACCTTATTGCTTTTTTATCCTGCACTACCATGAGCTTATGTAACGACATTTCGTTCTTATCTGTGCTGTAAAGTTCAAATTTGAATGACAATAAAAAGGAAGTCTAAGTCTAAGTCTAGTAGCGGCCATTAGACTTTTAAGCCACCTACGGAGTCCAATCAAACATTGAATAATGAATGTTGGCTTAATCCTTTTAGCATACAGAAACCAGCTGAATGCCATATGGACAGGTATGTACAGTAGTTAACATCTTAATGAAAAGATTACACACACATGGAACTTGGGTTTGTTTTAAAGTGGGTGAAATGCTAGGCCTACTGAAACCCACTACTACCGACCACGCAGTCTGATAGTTTATACATCAATGATGAAATCTTAACATTGCAACACATGCCAATACGGCCGGGTTAGTTTACTAAAGTGCAATTTTAAATTTTGCGCAAAATAACCTGCTGAAAACGTCTCGGTATGATGACGTCAGCGCGTGACGTCACGGATTGTAGAGGACATTTTGGGACAGCATGGTGGCCAGCTATTAAGTCGTCTGTTTTCATCGCAAAATTCCACAGTATTCTGGACATCTGTGTTGGTGAATCTTTTGCAATTTGTTCAATGAACAATGGAGACAGCAAAGAAGAAAGCTGTAGGTGGGAAGCGGTGTATTGTGGCCGACTTCAGCAACACAAACACGGTCGGTGTTTCATTGTTTACATTCCCGAAAGATGACAGTCAAACTTTACCATTGGCCTGTGGAGAACTGGGACAACAGAGACTCTTACCAGGAGGACTTTGAGTTGGATACGCAGACACGGTACCGTGAGTACGCATGCAGCTGCGGCTTCCAAACATTTGATTGCTTGCCCGTACGTGCGTGCCGCCATGTGCATGTCACGTACGTAACTTTGGGGACTTTGGGGAAATATATGTGCTGTATGAACTTTGGGGAGGTGAACGGTACTTTTGGCTGTGGGATTGAGTGTGTTGTGCAGGTGTTTGAGTTGTATTGGCGGGTTGTATGGACGGGAGGGGGGAGGTGTTTGTTATGCAGGATTAATTTGTGGCATATTAAATATAAGTCTGGTTGTGTTGTGGCTAATAGAGTATATATATGTCTTGTGTTTATTTACTGTTTTAGTCATTCCCAGCTGAATATCAGGTCCCACCCGCCTCTCACAGCATCTTCCCTATCTGAATCGCTCCCACTGCCCTCTAGTCCTTCACTCTCACTTTCCTCATCCACAAATCTTTCATCCTCGCTCAAATTAATGGGGAAATCGTCGCTTTCTCGGTCCGAATCGCTCTCGCTGCTTGTGGCCATGATTGTAAACAATGTGCAGATGTGAGGAGCTCCACAACCTGTGACGTCACGCTACTCGTCTGCTACTTCCGGTACAGGCAAGGCTTTTTTATCAGTGACCAAAAGTTGCGAACTTTATCGTCGATGTTCTCTACTAAATCCTTTCAGCAAAAATATGGCAATATCGCGAAATGATCAAGTATGACACATAGAATGGACCTGCTATCCCCGTTTGAATAAGAAAATCACATTTAAGTAGGCCTTTAACTATCAGGAGGCAAATTGTAAAGCTAAGAGAACACGCATCTTCTCTAGGTCCAATCAGTATCGTGTTACGATATTTCATTCTTACAACGCACTCCAATAAATGATTAATACTGTACAAAATTAAATGAGACCTAGTCAAAGTAGTACCACGTTTTTTGCTACCGGTAATTTGTTCCAAAAGGTCAGACGAAAACCAAATTGTAAGAAATTGAAGCAATTTTTCTCATTAGAAATAATGTAAATCTGATTAATCCGTTCCAGACACCCAAAAATATTAACACAAAACACAATTTTAGAGAATACTCGTAATTGCACATGCATTAAATACATATACATGATTATTTAAATGTATAAAAACATTTAGCATCACATTTATCTTTATTGAAGACTCTTGTTGTTGTGGATGGCAATAAGGGGAGAGCCAGGCAGACACCACATGCATAATGGGCTATGAATTAATTCTCAAATTCAATAGTGCTCTCACCTTTATTATCAAAGTGTTTGCACTTCCAACTTTCTTTTGCCCCATGGTGGATTATTTTGCAATCGAGTCAGCAATATGTGGGATTTTTTTCATTGAATGTTACATGGTCAAACTGACCAGTTTGTTATGTGCAACGTATGGCTGTATCTTGGTATAAACAAAAAACGGGATAACTTTTGGTGAAATATTTGTCAAAAACCAAACCCGAGGAAAAGTGAGGCTTTCGAAAACATGCAGTGCAAAGGGAAGACACATTATATTCTTATTTTTTGTATTGCTTTGAAGATATTAAAGCATTCATATTCATATATACACATACCTTTCACATACGTGTGTGCGTGTGCGCGTGCGTGCGCGTGGGTGTGTGCTCCTAAAATTGTTGCACACAGCTGGCAAACAGCCACAACAAACATAATGATAACCAATAAAAGACATATTGGTAATAGCAACATGCTAAGTTATTATAATTAATGACATGATAAATGTGAAAAGTTAATGAGTTATATTCCATCTAAAAATAAAACTGTTTGCTTGTGTAGCCACCTGGTATATCCTGAGACCAGTAGGGTGAGTCTTGCTGTAATGCTGCTTTCCAGGGGAACTGGTGTCAAGAGCAGTTGTGGGGGGGTGATGATGATATTGGGCAGCTGGCGGATAATAACGACTGGCAGCTCTTTGTAGGGTTCCCCCATCATGCTGTCTGTGTCTCCCAGGTAAAGACTGAGCGATAGTCTGGTCACTGTGCCTACCAGGATAGAAAATGTACAAATGCTGCCAGAAAGAGATGAATGTGAGTTTTCTGGTAATTTCTTACGTGTTGCGATAGCCTGGGGCATGATGCTGACTGCCGAGCAGATTAACTGGCCAGGCGTCAGACAACCCGATGATGGAAACACAAACAAACGAGGCTGGTCATTTGCTCCTCCGTCCTCCGGTGATGTTGTTCCACTGCAGTCCAATCGCCAGCGCAAACTCCTCCCTTGGATGTTGTGCCAACTGACACTCTGTGCGCACTCTGCTTGCAGCTTTACTGTCTGAGTATGAAAGGAAACCTCAACAATGTCACAAATTGCAAAACAAACAATGAAGAGCATTCCAACGTGCAGATACATCGTATTAAGTTCACTTATAAAGCTTGTAGTCATGTATTTGTTAGCTTTACACTGAAAACCAAGTGTCCCAAATAGGGATGTCCGATAATGGCTTTTTTGCTGATATCCGATATTCCGATATTGTCGAACTCTTAATTACCGATACCGATATCAACCGATACCGATATAAGCAGTCGTGGAATTAACACATTATTATGCCTAATTTGGACAACCAGGTATGGTGAAGATAAGGTCCTTTTTTTAAAAATTACTAAAATAAAATAAGATAAATACATTTAAAACATTTTTTTGAATAAAAAAGAAAGTAAAACAATATAAAAACAGTTACATAGAAACTAGTAATTAATGAAAATTAGTCAAATTAACTGTTAAAGGTTAGTACTATTAGTGGACCAGCAGCACGCACAATCATGTGTGCTTACGGACTGTATCCCTGCAGACTGACTGACTATATTGATATATAATGTAGGAACCAAAATATTAATAACAGAAAGAAACAACCCTTTTGTGTGAATGAGTGTGAATGATTGTAAATGGGGGAGGGAGGTTTTTTGGGTTGGTGCACCAATTGTAAGTGTATCTTGTGTTTTTTATGTTGATTTAATAAAAAATAAAAAATAAATAATAATAAAAAAACGATACCGATAATAATAAAAAAAACGATACCGATAAATTCCGATATTACATTTTAAAGCATTTATCGACCGATAATATCGGCAGGCCGATATTATCGGACATCTCTAGTCCCAAACATTTTGTGAGTAGCGTATTTTACATTTTTAATTGTGAATGTATTACTTTTTTGAAAATAACCTCACACCTTTTGCGCTTAGAACCACATGTGTACTTTGAAATGAAGCAAAGAACATATATTAATTGAAAATATTGAAACTGATATCTATTGAGTGGCTTTTTATCATTTTGCTATTGTGACTCTTGGACTGGTGTCACATATATTTCCAATCCAAAATACATGTTTTCCTATCAGAAGTAATCCCCTCACTCCTCGAAGGATTATTCTTAGATCCTCTGCAGCTCGCCCATCTCGATGTCATCCACATCTTCCAAACGGTTCCCTTGAAGTTCAACTTGAGTTTGTGAAAAAGTACAAAGTCAGACAGAGCCAGGTCAGGTGAGTAGGTAGTGGATCCAGCACAGCAATGGTCTTCTTGGCCAAGAACTGCCAGATGTTCAGAGCAAAGTCAAAATTGTGCTCTTCAATGTGAGGGGCATTGCCCACTGCAAGTTCTTGCACCAAAATTAGACGACCAACCAGTATGTCTCCAAAGAGATCCTGCAGCGTTTGCTTCGTTCGGTGTGCAAAAAGAAGATAGGGTGATGGCAGAAAAACTCCTGGCTGCTTCACCATGACAAGGCGCCTGCTTACATTGCTCTGAGCATTCTGTAGAAGATCCCTGAAGAATATTTCCAGAAGTGCATGAAGGCGTGGCAAAGAAGACTTGGAAAGTTAAACTACGACCCATCTGGGGTGCGTCATTTCACGCTGATTAACGATAAGGACGAAGGATACTACAGCATGTCGACATAAAGTGACCCATTTTTTCCATATAAGTGACACTCATAGCTCTCAAATGTTATGTGGACAAAAGCGGTCGATCATATGTGGTATAGTTGGCTTCAGATAGTTAGATTTACGAACCCCTCACTTTTCGATTTACGAACTTTTGATTCTAGCCAAATATGCCTCTGTGTGCAAACCATGTCTTTGTGTACGAACGCTTCAATCAGGCGCCTGCAGGCAAAAAAGCAGGGCACAACATTGTTGTGAAGGCGGAGAACCTCCACTTCACTTGCTGCGCAGAGGAGTCACGTCTCAACACTTCAGCTTCTGTGTCTTTCCTGTGTTTTTTTTTCGCCCTTTGACAAGTTTTGTCCATTTTGCTCACTCAATATGAGTCCCAAAAATTCAACAGACCAGCGTGGAAAAATGGAGCAAATCGCTGTGGAGTTCAAAAAAGACTATTTGCGAGAAGTACATAATGGCGTTAACAAGCATGACCACAGCATAGTAAGTAACCACACCACGTTTTAAATATGATGAAAATGGTCTTTTCTGGGAAAAATATGCCAGAGCAAACATATGTCACAGCGGAGGAAAAGACAGTATTTCTCCTCTCGTTCCTCCCTCCTCCCTCTCCTGGCTACACATGCCTGCTGCTTCTCGTCAACTTTCCACTGCCGATGTTAATGTGGGTGGAATTTACTATTTTAAATGTTTATTATTTTAGCAATATGGTTGTTAAATTGGGGATTTTGTTTGACGGCACTATAGTGACTTCTGTGTGGTTGTTTTTACTTTTTTATTGTATATAAAGTTGATTCATCACTCCCTTCTTATGTCTGTTTAATATACAGTATTGTATCGCATTGTATATTGTGTTCAAAGTTCAAAGTGTACAAACCTTCACTAAAATGGGGACTTTTGTCGAGGCTGGAACCCAATATATATATTTACATTGTTTCTTATGGAGAAATCTGCTCCGCTATTTGAAAGTTTTTGATTTACGAACCCTGTTCAAGAACAAAATAAGTTCAGAAATCAAGGGTCCACTGTAATAATCAGAACACATTGGACCAGAACTTAACTTAGAAATGTTGTCGATATAAATGGGGCCGACTTAAAGACGTTGCACTGCAATTGGTAAGGACATTTACCTGAGTGTAAGAGTTAGACTGTTGCGCATCATCATCCATGAGAAACTGTAGACTTGAAGGGGACACTTCCAGTGGGGCTAGCAGCACTATTTTAGGAAAGGGACATCATGAGGCAACAATATAAACACCAACGTCATAATCGTCATCACATGAGGGAGCCCACCTGTGGCTTGTATGCGTGGCTGTTGTTTTTTCATGCTGAAAGACCAGGGCAGCACTTTGATAATGGATTTGCTGGATCCCGATGAGAAAAAAGTTGAGACGGACGAGGGTGAAGGCGGTGGAGAAGCAACGGACCATGTCATTCCACTAACCATCAGCGGTAGGGCAAAGTCATATTCAGCTATCTGAAGTTAAAAACAAAAATATACTTTAAAGATAATTATACTAAAATGATATCTTTCCTACTTCTAAAGTAAAACTCTTCCTCATTGTGTAGCACAAAGTGTACAGACGTCTTCGGTCTACGAACGAGTTCTGATACTACATTGGCAGTGTAAGTACAATTTTAGTGCACGTCAGAACTTACACCTAAATTATAGCTAAAATAACACCTAAATCACTTGCACCGTACACAGAAACCATGCAGAACATACAGTGATAAAAACAAAAACAAAAAGTCTGACGTTTTATTGCTTAGAGCAGCAGTGAAATTACATTTGCTCAAAAAAAACCAGGAAAACCTTGAAATGAACCATCAGAATTTCACCAAATGGACTTGGACCTAGATGAATGGATATGCAATTATTGGAACAATTAATACAGATACAATACAGGAAAAGCCTGGAGAAAAAAAACTGTGAAACGTATAAAAGACCACAAAATCTAAACACCTGTTTCCATATGAGTTGGGAAATTGTGTTGGATGTAAATATAAACGGAATACAATGATTTGCAAATAATTTTCAACCCATTTTCAGTTGAATATGCTACAAAGACAACATAATTGATGTTCAAACTGATAAACTTTTTTTTTTTTTGCAAATAATCATTAACTTTAGAATTTGATGACAGCAACACGTGACAAAGAAGTTGGGAAAGGTGGCAATAAATACTGATAAAGTTGAGGAATGCTCATCAAACACTTATTTGGAACATCCCACAGGTGTGCAGGCTAATTGGGAACAGGCGGGGTGCCATGATTGGGTATAAAAACAGCTTGCCAAAAAATGCTCAGTCTTTCACAAGATAGGTTGGGGCAAGGTACACCCCTTTGTCCACAACTGCGTGAGCAAATAGTCAAACAGTTTAAGAACAACGTTTCTGAAAGTGCAATTGCAAGAATTTAGGGATTTCAACATCTACGGTCCATAATATCATCAAAAGGTTCAGAGAATCTGGAGAAATAACTCCACGTAAGCGGCATGGCCGGAAACCAACATTGAATGACCGTGACCTTCGATCCCTCAGACAGCACTGAATGAAAAACCGACATCAATCTCTAAAGGATATCACCACATGGGCTCAGGAACACTTCAGAAAACCACTGTCACTAAATACAGTTCGTCGCTACATCTGTAAGTGCAAGTTAAAGCTCTACTATGCAAAGCGAAAGCCATTTATCAACAACATCCAGAAACGCCGCCGGCTTCTCTGGGCCCGAGATCATCTAAGATGGACTCATGCAAAGTGGAAAAGTGTTCTGTGGTCTGACGAGTCCACATTTCAAATTGTTTTTGGAAATATTCAACATCGTGTCATCCGGACCAAAGGGGAAGCGAACCATCCAGACTGTTATCGACGCAAAGTTCAAAAGTCAGCATCTGTGATGGTATGGGGGTGCATTAGTGCCCAAGGCATGGGTAACTTACACATCTGTGAAGGCACCATTAATGGTGAAAGGTACATACAGGTTTTGGAACAACATATGCTGCCATCTAAACGCCGTCTTTTTCATGGACGCCCCTGCTTATTTCAGCAAGACAATGCCAAGCCACATTCAGCACGTGTTACAACAGTGTGGCTTCGTAAAAAAAGAGTGCGGGTACTTTCCTGGCTCGCCTGCAGTCCAGACCTGTCTCCCATCGAAAATGTGTGGCGCATTATGAAGCGTAAAATACGACAGCGGAGACCCCGGACTGTTGAACGACTGAAGCTCTACATAAAACAAGAATGGGAAAGAATTCCACTTTAAAAAGCTTCAACAATTAGTTTCCTCAGTCCCCAATCGTTTATTGAGTGTTGTTAAAAGAAAAGGTGATGTAACACAGTGGTGAACATGCCCTTTCCCAACTACTTTGGCATGTGTTGCAGCCATGAAATTCTAAGTTAATTATTGTTTGCAAAAAAAAAAAAAAGTTTATGAGTTTGAACATCAAATATCTTGTCTTTGCAGTGCATTCAATTGAATATGGGTTGAAAGGGATTTGCAAATCATTGTATTCTGTTTATATTTACATCTAACACAATTTCCCAACTCATATGGAAACGGGGTTTGTAAATTCAAAGGGTTGAAATTCAAAGGGAACGTAAGGAAAACAAATACATGACGTCGATGAACCAGCCTACTCTGGGAGCCATACAGATATAAATGCAGAAATGTCAAAATTTGTAGAAAAAATAGAACACGTGAGCACACCAAACAAGGTGACATTCATCCAAGCGTATGCCCTCTCGCAAGGCAGACCATGTGAAAGAAGGTTGCAAAGTTGTTGAGAACCAAATGAAAAGCAATGTCATCACCATTGGTGACCTGAACTGCCATGTAGACACAGAACCCGTTGAAGACACTACAGGCAAGAAAGACTTCTGTCTTAGGCCCTGTTTACACTAAGGTTATCCAGGGTAAATCACACCTAACCTTATCCGTGTCCACACACAACAATGCCACCTTTTAAGACCCCCGCGTGCATGATGCGGGCATCATGCACGCTGCCTGGCCATTTCACTGTCAGATCCATAAAGCAATATTTGTTGTCACACACTGCCTATCACGATCACATCCACAGGATGAAGGGATCAAGTTTTTCGGTAAATAGACTCACAGCTGACCCGGACATTTGAAAGTTCTTCTGCTATCTGAGAAGTGTTGTATACAAAATAGCTGCAATCGCCCGTTGCCTTCTCTTAAGGTATTGATTTGTGGTTTCCAAAAGCACCTGTACATGTAGAAGAAGGAGAAACACGGGCATGTCTGGATGATTCGCCTCCATCTTTGTTATGAAGCTGCCTGTGGAGCGTTCTTTCTGATGTCTCTTCCTGCGCGGGCTTTCTGGCTTCACTTCCTCTCCGAACTCACTTTGTAAACGATCAATGAGTCCATACTAAGTTAAGTGCCGGAGATTCAAGAAATACACGGCTGACTTACCCGTGTAAAAATTTGTCCGAGGAGGGGGACCTTAAACGCTGGTTAGTGTGGCTGAAACGGGGCTTAGGCTAAATAATTATTTGTTTAAGGGGTTAAACGACTTAGTGTAAACAAGGCCTTAGATTTAACTTCTCATTCATGAACACATACAGTATTTCACCCATCAATGAATGTGGTCATCATCGGTATACTTGGTACAGATACAACATCGATCAATGGGGCCTTAAATCACATATTGATTTTATATTTTCTAGCAAGAAGTCCATAACAGAGATATGAGTAGTTCAAGGAGCTTCAAGAATACAAGGTACTTTCAATCAGTTCATTCGGTAATGAGACCGCTAAGCAATCTTGATTATCGGATTCAGACGACAGAAAAGTTAAAGGCAGGCTGAAACAACATTTACCAAAAACAAAGGTAGTCAGTAAAAGACTAAAAGCAGAAAAAACTGCTATAATTGAGGGAAAGCTATAAGAGAAAGATATCATCATGTTAGGGATAGGAATAGCTTCAATAAGAATGTACAATCATCAAAGAAGACCCAGATTGACTGTCAGTTGTGGGAAAAACGGCAAAGAAAAGAACAGGCAGGCGGACAGAGGAGGTAACGACAGAAGTTAAAAAAAAAAACTAATGCTTTAAATAGTGGAAGGAGAGAACAACTAAAACTAGAGATGCATATATTCAGCAATTAAATCATTGGAATCGTGTCAAAAGGAAAGCAAAAAGAGAAATGTGGGAAAGGATAGGAAGGAATTCACAGGGAGATGCACAAGGAACACAACAAGAAACTACTGTACAGCATGTCCAAATCCGACAAAATTAAAAAGTTACAAGCCAAAAAACTCCATCCTGAAAAAACAGCACTAAGGGAAAAAGTTCCCACGCAAAAAAACATTAACAGATTGCTGGATAGAATACTACCAGGAATTTCTGCAGTGCCAGGATCTGACACAAGCTATCTTCAAGCAATTTAATGGAGGAAATAAAAGCTGAATCACTAAATTTACCAAAAACATGAATGCCCTGAATCTCCTCCTAAAAGAAATCGGGCAAGCCAGGAAAACGTTAGGAGAAACAAATCAAATAAATTACTCAATGAGAAGATACAATTTTGACCAAGTGAAGACAATGGACCTTGAGAGAACTGAATAGAGGTCTGGTTGAGATACTTTCAACTGACAGGCGAACTGGCCTACATGCATTAATTAGGGTGACAAGAACAGGTGAGAAGACAAGAATGAAATGAAACATTATTTAAAAAAAGACAACAATTTACTTTTACTCCTGTGGTTGTCTTCCATATAGGAAGGGGCATTGCAAGGGAGGGAGACAGGCTTATGGGGAGGAGGACGTCTCGGTAATGAGACCGCTAAGCTGCTTAGTTATCACTGTCCTTTTCATAGGAGAATATCCTTTTACATGTTCAAACATGCCATATTTATCCTTGATGTGACAGTTGA
Source organism: Nerophis lumbriciformis (assembly GCF_033978685.3). Taxonomy (NCBI): domain Eukaryota; kingdom Metazoa; phylum Chordata; class Actinopteri; order Syngnathiformes; family Syngnathidae; genus Nerophis; species Nerophis lumbriciformis. The sequence continues at coordinate 25,271,322 of NC_084548.2, read as the reverse complement.
TAGACTTAGTGGTCTCAATCTTGAGGTAGAATCGGGGTGAGGCGTTTTAACCATGTGACTAAATTTATAGATATAGTGACCCTGAGCGTAAGGCTTAACCTCTTAAGGCCCAAGCTGTTTGTTTACATGCTTTTTTAATTTCTCTTTGCTATTTGGGCTTATTGGACCCTAATTAGAATAAAAACTAAGAATATTTTTTTTATATGATGTACTTAGTCCATAAGTAACAAACGTGTACCGGTACATCATGTTTAGTGACATGCTAATTCTTATTTTTACACTTTTTTTTCCAAATTCCATTGTATGTTATACTCTTCTGACACCACCAGATAGCAGTAAAAGTGTCCACATAAGGGCCATAAGACCCCAATTCAGTAGTGTAGACAATTTTGGAAATAAGAGCTAAAAAGGTGCTGTCCACGCATGTGGCCACTCAGGCCTTTAGAGGTTAAAGGGGCCCTATAATGCAAAACCAACTTATCTTACCGAATGGTAAGAAAAGTGTATTTGTTTGTGTATTTAGGATCTGCATAAGTCCCAAAAATTTGAAATAAAACCATGAAGGCATTGCGGAGATATTTATAAAACAATCTTGCCTTCCTTCATACTTCCTGCAAACGATCCGTTTGCCCCATTGGTGACTTCAGCAGATTATATGGTAAAGTTTTACCCGAAGAGCTTTGTGCTAAGTCCGCCATTGTAGTATGATGCAGTAGTATCATACTATGATACTACTGCATGTAAACATTTGTTCCCTTCAGCTTCTTTCCCTGTCTCAGCAATGCCATTTTAGATTTTCTGTTTACGAGTTTCATGAGCACGACTGGAGTGGCGTTGTTGTTTCTTCCGTTCAGTGGGATGCATGTTTTGATGGTATTAGGGTCGATTTCAATTTCCTTTGATTGCAGAAAGTTGACCACTTGCTGTTCTGCTGAGACAATATCCATTTCATCTGGTTCACCTTCATTATTCACAGCTTTCGCATAGGATCTTGGTTTAATTCGGTGCCCTGTCACGATGATATCATTCATTCGTTTATCCTGATCCATTTCATCTATGATATTCCACAGCGTGTAGTTGTCTTCTTGAAGGGTCTTCATTTGTTGGCACATTTCTGCGGCTTTATTTTTTCTGGAGGTGTTCTGAGTTTGCGGACTTTCTATATTTTGCTGCAGACTTTTCACATCTTGTTTGTGTTCTGTTGTTGCTTTTCTCAGATCTTTTTTAATTTCTTTCATTTCTTCTTTCATTTCTTCTCTCCATTCTTTCAATTCTTCTTTCATTTCGTTAAATTCATGTAATAGGTTTTGTAGTATCCCTTCTTGATTCCCATCATGTCCTGTGTCCAGCCTCAAATCTTGTTCCCAGTGTCAGCTGACACCGAACGTTTCGGGATTTCAATCTTTCCTTTAGCTTTTGGCATCGCGGCAGTCTCTGACGTCAGTGCCTCTTGTGTCTTCAACGGCAGTTGCTTCTTTAGCGACTTGCGGCACTTTTAACTTGTTTTTTTCAACAATTTCGTACCTTGCGCCGTTCAGAGATCAATTTGAGGTGTCAGCCTGTCAACTTATATTACTCTGTGACGTCGGAAGCACTTTAAAACAGCTGTAAACTTCACTTTTGACTTTCACTTGACTTTTCTTTGACGCACTGCCATCAGAAGAGGGTGCCTCACACTTGGGGAACTTCATTAAACGCAAAAAGTTCATTAAAAAGAATAAACGTGACGTTGTCCTTACTAAATGTAGCGATTCCTATGTATTCTTCGGCCTGTATTCTTCTGCTGGCGCAAGTAATTCTTTTTTTTTTTTACAGTATTAATAATTAATGCGACTGTGTCGTAACCATGAAACGCTATAACACGAGGACGACCTGGACAGAGCTTCTTACCTCGGTAGGGGAGAAGACAAGAGAACAGCTGACTGTCTGGTAAGCCTGTATCTCCAGCACACTCACAACTTGATCACTCTTTCCTTGTAAAAACAAATACAAGAGCTGTATAATCAAAGTGAAAAGGTCGTGACGATGGAGTTAGAATGGTGTGCATGCATACTTACTTGCAGAGCACTGAGGAAGCCTCAGGGTGAAATTTGGGTATTGCGACAGGTCGAAGGCTATCCGAGCAGGAGCTGACGAGTGGTTAGTCAGCGTAAACGGCACTGCTCTCTGACAGCCAACATGGACGCCGTGGAACTGGAACATTGTCTAAGGGGTGGTGGATAGAGTAAGTCAACTAGGGCAATGTTTTCCAACCTTTAATGAGCCAATTTTACAATACAAAAATCTCTCTGCACACCGTGAATACACCGGGTAATTACATCAGGTTTGCCACGGCAAATGATCCAATGTCACTCAAGTGGTTCATACATATCGTTTATCTACTACAAATAATGTATTTTTCTTCATGTATTGATGCTAGTATTGTATATTGGCAGACAGAACAATTAAATGCTCCTCCACTAGATGATGGTACATAATGATCGCTCTTGGCAAAATAAGGTGAAGTGGCATAGTTGTTGGGAATCGCTGAACTCTGAGACAAATCTATTTAGGACAGAACCATAGAAAAATCTTTGGCACCATTAGAGACATCGTTTTAGCAGTAATATGATAACAAAATATAACAACAAATCCCCTCTGTAAAGGCCAGACTGTGTTTGATACTCTTACACAGATGGGCTGTGCCATTATTGGGTGGATAAACTTGCAATTGACAGCAACAGACATCACATTCAGTTGTTGTTGTCACAGGCTCAAACCTTTGGGGGGCAAACAAACGAAGTCGTAGCGAGACATCAAGTGAAATCAAAGTAAAAATGTTGCATACATACTAGAGATGCGCGGATAGGCAATTTATTTCATCCGCAACCGCGTCAGAAAGTCGTCAACCATCCGCCATCCACCCGATGTAACGTTTGATCAGAACTGCACCCGCCCGCCATCCGCCCGCATCCGCCCGAAGTTTTATTTACGGAGGCAATAATTGAGCATGGACTTCCAATCGCACTGGCTGATCACATGGGACAGTTAAATGTTTGTAATGCAACCTTTAAAAATCATTACGCGGTGATCGCGGTCCCAAAAATAAACTTTTCTTGCATGATAATGTCCAGAAAAATTCGCTTTATATTACTATAGAGTCCTTTTAACGAATGAGTTTGATGGTTTATCACAAACCTTAAATGAAAGAAGTCCTTTGTTCTCCTGCACCATGCGCGCGTGCGCTTTGGCCTTGCTTCGTGTTTGGTGCGCAATCCTGTCGGCTGTATTTCACAGCACGACATACTGTTAAAAGTGTTTATACTATTTATGCTTTCAAGTCCAAGTTGAAGAAATCTTGTTAAATGTTGACAGCATAACTACCAAAATACAGAAGTATGTCCTTAATATTTTTGCAGTGCTATTTCTGTTGAAAAGTTCAAATGATTACATTAGAGATGTGATGTGCCACTTTTCAAGTGTCTGATGGCTTAAATTAATTTTCATTAATTTTTCATATTTTGAATTCTTTTGAAAGGCTTACAAAAAAACTACATTTGAATTGTAATTCCATGCTATTGACAGGACTATTAATTTTAATGAAGTTAGCTTACCATGTTTACAGTATGATAATTGTGATAGAAATGTGAATTTTAGGCACAGAATATTTTTTACAATTGAACAAGGCAGTAGATTATACAAGCTTGGACAGAAAGTTAATGACACCAATTTTTTTTTTAATGGAATTGTTTAGTACTGTTTTACCATTTGTTTACTGTAAAAAGTGTTTATACTGTTTATACTTTCAATTAACAAATTGAAGTCTTGTGAAAGGTTGACAGGATAACTGGCATTAACTGTCAAAATAATTTCAAACTATTGAAGTTAGCTTACAGAATAAACATGTCAATCAACCCATATGATTTTTGCTGTAATATTTTTGTTTTGAAAAGTCACTGTGACTGATAGAAAAGTGATGGTTTTAGCAACATTTTAACCTGTCTGAATGCTAATAATCATTTTGCGTCGGGGGGCGAAGCCCTGAACCCTCCACCAGGACTTTGTCCTGGACCTACCGGGGCCTGTGGCCCTTGGACCCTGGCTACTAGGTTTTTCTGATTTCAAAAGTTGGCAGGTATGGTGAGGTTATAAAGCTTTTGCCTGTTAAAGAAAGGAGACTGATCCAATGCAGCACAGACTTTCGCGTGCCACGCTGTCACGACCCAGACGCACACCAGTGCGCAATCATATGGGAGCCGCGCTGAGCGCACCTCCAAGCGCGTCTCGCTGCCGGCGACGGCCAGGTATGGGCCCACGCTCCAGCGCCATCCATTTTCAGGGCTAGTTGATTCGGCAGGTGGGTTGTTACACACTCCTTAGCGGGTTCCGACTTCCATGGCCACCGTCCTGCTCTCTATATAAACCAGGGTGAGCCCCACCCCTTTCGTGAGCGCACTGCGCGCGGAGTGACCCCTGTTACGCGCCCCCGGCAACAGGGGTGGCGGGCAGGTAAGCTGCGCGGGCGGAGCGCGCGGAGTGACCCCTGTTACGAGCCCCCGGCCACGGGGGTGGCGGGCAGGTAAGCTGCTTACCTGCTGCGCGTGACGCCGGCCGCGGCGAAGGCGGACGAGGCGGGGTGTCGGTGCGGTGGGCGCGGTAGTGACCCTGGACGTGCGTCGGGCCCTTCTCGCGGATCGCCTCAGCTACGGCTCCCGGTGGGGCCCTCTCGGGGGAAGGGGCCTCGGTCCCGGACCCCGGCGAGGCGTCCCTTCTCCGCTCCGTAAAAGTGTCCATCTCTTTTCTTTTTTTTTCTTCTGTTGTGGCATATGCAGCAGGTGCCTGCTCGTTTTTCGTATGTGGGTAACATTTAACTATGTATATATATTTCCGAATTGGTTTAACTGCCACCCGCAAAAAAACAAACAAAAAAAAAATCTAATTAATCCGCCCGACCCGACCCGCGCGCGGATAAAATCTTATTTTTTAAAATTTCATCCGCCCGATCCGCGGATAATCCGCGGACTCCGCGGTTGTGCCCGCAAACCGCGCATCTCTAATACATACCGTGTTCTCGCATGTGGAATTTATTCCAATGGTGTTTTTGCTCTAGTCAAATAGAGTCAAGTTGCAATTACTACTTTGTCAATATCTGTATGAACTTGAAATAAACTGTAAAATAGAGTTTATTCATTTATTTATCTTTATTATTCTCCAAATACTTATATATGAGCAGTTTTCTTGAGGACACTTCCACATGGAATATATTTGTGTTGTTGTCATGTGTGTGGTGTAATATGTGTAGCATTTTTTAAAACTCACTAAACACCTTAACTAGCTTTATTTATTCTTCTTTTAACCTAAAACTAATGATTATTTCAGTGGTTTTCTGTGAGATGTAAAAGTTAGGTGTAGATGTTTGGCAATATGTCGTTGCTATGGGATATGCAGCATTTCATAGATGTATTACTCTTAGAGATGATGTTCGTAACCAGTTCTCCCGATTGTTCGATAAGAAAAGAACCGATTAAAAGGCGCCGTGTCAGTTATGGGTGCTATTTCTGTATTTAACACATAAATAAGGCGCAGCGTATTTTTGGGCACAGGCATGGTTAAACATATGCTAGCTTAAAACATACGCTATAGCATGCATGGACGCTGTTTTAAAAAGGCAACAGGAGCAAAGCTGAGTTCGGTTGTACTTTGTTGAAGTATTTATCAATGTACTCACATTATTTTTTGATCAATCCTCATCCACAAATCCATCAAAGTCCTCATCTTCTGTGTCCGAAATGAACAGCTGGGCAAGTTCTCCATAAAAAACGGCAGATTCCCTCTCCTCATTTTTAAAGTCAGTCTCGTTGTCCATTAGCATAGCAAGCTAGCACAACAGTAAAAGCTGACTTCTCTTTCCCCGTTTTGCGTATCGATTCGCTACCATGCTGGTCCCCTTCTTCTCCAGTGTGCTTCACCGGGATGTCGAAAATGAGCGTCCATGTTGGTGATGTGTTTGTCGGCAATTTTTTTATTTACAACGCACATAGCAGCACTATATGCTCACTGGTGGCGTGCCTTTAGCGTCCTCACTCACCTGAAACCTTCACCCTATAACGTCCGCATGCTGTCCTCAGTCACCTCCGCCTTTCCTCCATATAAACAGTGTTCCGGCCCAGTCACATAACATCTACGGCTTTTGGAACTCAGTGCACACACAACAACCTATCTGGATTCGATAAGAGATTCGATAAGGAATCGGTTCGATAAGAGGATTCGATAATGGGCTCGAACTCGATAATTTCTTAACGAACATCATCCCTAATTACTCTTGTGTAATTATTTCTGTTTGATGTGTTCCTTTCAGGGAAGCTAAACGGGAAACTTGGGAAGTTCTACTTCTTGCGAATGTAGAAGGAATATGGTAGCTTGAAAAGTTAACTTTGGTGATGCTGAATCTTTTAAATCTTGAGAAAAGTATTTTGTAAGAGTGTGTGGCTCCATTCCATTACATTAAGGATTTTGTACATATCTGGCTTGTATTATTCACCTCTAAACCTTTATAACAACCTGACATCTGAGCAGCCGGTGATACTGTAACTGAATGGTCACCATACTAAAATGTTGCACCCAACATAGGCGTAATAGGCGGAGGGAAGGGGGGACATGTCAACAACCTAATATTGGAGAAGGATGCATTTGTCCCACCCACAAAATATACCTTGGAGCAGTGGTACTTAACCTGGGTTCGATCGAACCCTAGGGGTTCGGCGAGTCGGCCTCAGGGGTTCGGTGGAGGTCAAAACACACCCGACTCATCGTGTAAATACAAACTTCTCCCTATCGGCGTATTACGGAAACGGCAACAGCAGAAGTCAGACTGATTTGCAGGTGTGTAATTTGCTGTGAGTTTATGCACTGTGTTGGTTTTGTTCTTTGAACAAGGTGATGTTCATGCACGGTTCATTTTGTGCACCAGTAAAAAAAACATGGTAACACTTTAGTATGGGGAACATATTCACCATTAATGAGTTGCTTATTAACATGCAAATTAGTAACATATTGGCTCTTAACTAGTTATTACTAAGTACTTATTAATGCCTTATTAGGCATGGCCTTATTATAACCCTAACCCTCTAACCCTGACCAAATAACTCTAATATAAGTCTTTATTACTTAGAATATGTTCCCCTAGTGTCCAAATAATTCTAAATTAAGCCTTTGTTACTTAGAATATGTTCCCCATACTAAAGTGTTACCAAAAACATATAACTTTGTCTTGAATTTGAAAAAAACAATTTTATTTTTCACTAAAGAAGGGTTCGGTGAATGCGCATATGAAACTGGTGGGGTTCGGTACCTCCAACAAGGTTAAGAACCACTGCCTTGGAGGCATACGTGGGTTTTTTTTCTGAAACCGCAGCACAGCATAATGTGACTGAGGAGCCTCTTTCTTCACCAGCTGGGAATGTGGCAGTGAAAGAGAGACAGAAGAGAGCAGGGCGACACTAGCAGACGGTCTGTTGGGAACGTTTCCATGAATTTTGCTTGTTTTTAATGTCTACATATTTAGAAAACATGTCTTTTGAGTTAAGTCTTCTTAATTCAGGCATGGTCACTTGTTTATTATTTACGTGCTAACTTTGTCAGTGTTCCCAAGTAACTTAAACACTAGTACAAATGTTTTGTTATTCCCTTCCTGGTAGCAAAATGCCACCACAAAAAAAGAGTGAAACAGTAGCAGGACTTACACCGCTATTTTACAAAGACTAACGTCAATGTGATTAAAAAAAACACAAAGACAACACTTAATTATTATCAACCATTTATCAAAATGCATGACTATACATTAGCATTAGATATGATGTGCAATTAACAGAGGAAGCTCAGGTGAGGTAATATTTGAGTAAAACATATATTAGCCTGTTACTGCTTTTTAAACAAACAATTTATTTTAACTTAAGAATAACTGAAACAGTCAAATAAGATTAGGGTGTGTCAAGTGAAGCTTCAGGGTGTAAGGCAAAATAATATTGATTATAATAAGAAAGGAGAAAAAATAACTGATGTCAAGTTGATGTTTTTAAGATACTATTAATTGAATTTAATAATTATTTATTACTCCAAAAACATGCACCTGGGGATAGGTTGATTGCCAACACTAAATTGGCCCTAGTGTGTGAATGTTGTCTGTTTATCTGTGTTGGCCCTGTGATGAGGTGGCGACTTGTCCAGGGTGTACCCCGCCTTCCGCCCGAATGCAGCTGAGATAGGTTCCAGCACCCCGCCGCGACCCCAAAAGGGACAAGCGGTAGAAAATGGATGGATGGATGGATGGATGGATTATTTAATCATTTCTACAATAGTATAAAGGTTTGGGTTATGCTTTTAAGTCTAATGCTGCTACAGTACATTACTGTATAGTATACAGTGTTGTCTGTTGTCAGTACGTTAATGCCATGCAGGAACATCAAGGGCTTGAGGCCTGGAGTGAAAGTCATGGAGAGACAGGACCAAACATACAGGTAAAAGAGAGTAACATAACGGTGGATATTTTACTAGAGTTTTTATTTTATTTTATTTATTCTTTTTGGAAGTGAGACAGACTTCCTTTCGGTCATGTTGTTGTAACCCAGCAATTAAGTCTAAATAGAAAAGTTAAAAAAAAAAATTGGCACCTTTATCCAGATTCTAACTAAAAAGCTCATGAGCCTCGCCTTCACATTTTCCACCGCTTGTCCCTATCGGGGTCACGCCATACATTCATTTATTAGTTGCAGCTAAAATATTCTCTATCCCTGAATTACTCTCCATTGTAGAGATAAGTACTTCCTGGAATAATGGTATATAAATTATATATGTACAATTTATATCGTGCATTTAAAAATATGTGCAATATACCATCCATATTCATATTATATTGTACTTACCACGCTGATGTCAACATCCGGAGGCTCCACCGATCCGCCCACACGGAACTCAATGGACCTCATGTTTCTCACAGCTACCTGTAATAAATACATGTTCTTACTTTGTTGAATAGTATTTATACTCTGTATTATTTTTGTTATGGCTGACTTTTAATTTTTCTATTTAGAAATTACATTAGCCAAACATTCTTTGTGAAGGTTTTACAGTTGTAGATTTAACCTTGAAATGAAGTTATTTCTAGTAACTTTTTGGTATGAACCTAATCAGGAACAACATTTTTATTTCAGAAGTGGGACACACACAATTGTCTTAAGAAAGTGGGTGTGGCTTGAAGGGATTAGATGCATGTTTTGTAGTAATAATACATGGGAAACAAATTGTCCAATATTATTGTTACGTCGGGGTCGCATGGTTTTGCGGTGGCCGTTTCCCCAAGATGCAGAAGGACGTCCAGAATCAGCATACAGGTAAGAAGGTGATTTATTCCAATAAGCAGGACAACAAGTACAAAAACTCAGACACTCGTCAAGTGTGGAGCCAAAAAACCAAGATAATCGCCAGGGGCGAACAGCATGAAAGTCTTACACTAGGAAAATACAAAAGCGTGGTGAAAACAGGACCCAACGTATATGTCGCAAAGAGCGAGCAAGACTGCCAGGCAGTGTTGCGTGAGGCAGGAAAAAATAGCTCTCTAATTAGTGACCAGGAGCAGGTGAGCGTCTCGACCTCTAATCAGAGGCAGGTGACAAAAATCAGCACCCATGGCAACTAAGGCCATTTTTACACTAAGGTTATCCAGGGTAAATCCCACCTAACCTTATCCGTGTCTACACACACACAATGCCACCGTTTAAGACACCCCCTCCTTCCGCCGGCACAACGCGACCTACTACGCATGCGCAAAAAAAATGTGCGCATGATAGTCTGACCTGGAAGTGTATCCTTACCCTGTGTTTCAATGTAGACTATTGCCACATTTCTTTTAACAGTAAACCTTGCTTGCCTCACCATCAGCAGCTGTTAAGACTATTGTATTGAATCACACCTGAGCCATCATACATATCTTTAATGGACGTGTGAAAGTAAACAATGTGATAAAGAACATTTTACAACAACATACAACAAGACACTGTGTAGGCTGAAATTAGGGGTCGTACTTGATGGCCGCAATCACTTCATGGCTTCACAATAGTTATGGAGTACATAACTAGACGTTGAGTGATCGCTCGACATACATCGCGGACGATAACTGACAGTCTGCTTTGCCAGTCGTAATGCATTCGCTATTTTTCGCAGTCTTCCCTTGTTCACGGGAGCCCGCATTGTCACTGTGTCTCTTTCAACAAATGGACAAAGTTTTTCACTAAGTAGAATCACAGCTGACCTGGACATTCGAAAGTTCTCTTGCCGTTCCTCTGACACAACACACTCGTTGACAAACATATCCCACTAGGCTGCCGTTCTTCCAGGGCTTATCCAAAACCGTTACTCAACATTGCTATGTTGCCGTCTGAGATGTATTGTATCCGAAATAGCTGCAATCGCCCGTTTCCTGCTCTTAAGGTATTCATGTGTGATTTCCAAAAGCGCCTGTACATGTACAAGAAGGAGAAACACGGACATGTCTGGATGACTCGCCTCCATCTTTCTAGTGGTTGCCGCCGAGTTACCAAACGGGTTGTTATGAAGCTGTCTGTGGCGCTTTCTTTCTTATGTCACTTCCTGTGTGGGGCGCGGTCTTTCTGGCGCCACTTCCTCTCCAAACTCAGTTTGTAAACGATCAATGAGTCCATACAAAGCTAAGAGCCGGAGATTCAAAAAATAGACAGCGCACTTCCCTGTGTAATAAAAAGGTCAGAGGAGGGGGACCTTAAACGATGATGTAGTGTGGCTGAGACGAGGCTTAGGCCATACTTGCCAACCTTCAGACCTCCGATTTCGGGGTGGGGGTGGGGGGGCGGGGGTTAAGATATATATATATATATATATATATATATATATATATATATATATATATATATATATATATATATATATATATATATATAAGAAATACTTGACTTTCAGTGAATTCTAGCTATATATATATATTTTATTACATATATATATATATATATATATATATATATATATATATATATATATATATAAATAAATAAAAGAAATACTTGAATTTCAGTGATCATTTATTTACACATATACACACACATAACACTCGTCTACTCATTGTTGAGTTAAGGGTTGAATTGTCCATCCTTGTTCTATTCTCTGTCACTATTTCAGAACACACACATTATACAAATATACATTATAAAATCAATAAGAAAACGGGAGCTCTAATTTGGGAGTCTGAATTAGGATCAGAAGTTCCTATATAAACATTGCGCACTCACGTCGCCATTTTGTATTGATTACTGCAGCTGTGCACTGGATTCATTCACAAATACAAACTACAACTCACAAACACTTTAGAGTTAGGCTCCACCATCAGAATGTGTACTTAAACTTATAAAGATCACATGGATATTATTCAGTGAGTTGATTCACCAAAACTAACCTGTTATACAGGAGGAAAAAGCACACAGGACGTTTCAATCGTTCACAGACTGGTCGCTCTCATCAGAATGACAAGACACTTCCAGTCTGCAGGTGATAGCATTCAATTGGGAAGAAACGCCCTACTGCCACCTAGTGACCAATGTGAATACTGAGAAATGTGTAATGACAGCTCCAAAAACAATTCAAACCACAAAATAAAATAAATAAATCAACACAAAAATGTGACACATTATGGGTGGGTCACATATGCATGTACAGTAGATGGCAGTATTGTCCTGTTTGAAAGTGTCACAACATTGCTGTTTACGGCAGACGAACTGCTTTACGTAGACGAAAACTTGACTGCTGTTGTTGTGTGTTGTTGCCGCGCTGGGAGGACGTTAATGAAACTGCCTAACAATAAACCCACATAAGAAACCAAGAACTCGCCCTCGATCATTAGCTGTTTATATTATGAGAAAGCGGACGTGTGAACAGGCTGTCAACACATCACTCAGGTCCGCATGGAGCTGGAGGGGCCGTGGCCTCCAGCTCCGCCTGAATTTCGGGAGATTTTCGGGAGAAAATTTGTCCCGGGAGGTTTTCGGGAGAGGCGCTGAATTTCGGGAGTCTCCCGGAAAATCCGGGAGAGTTGGCAAGTATGGCTTAGGCTAAATAATTATTTGTTTAAGGGGTTATCCAGATTAGTGTAGATATAGCCTAAGAAAACAAACAAGGGTGCTGAAACAGAACTAACCAACAACTAAGGAAATACTAAACTAAACATGACACGGGCAACGGATCATGACAGATATTCTCACTACGTTTCTTTTGTCGAGCACAAAGAAAAGAACATTTTAGTTAAATGTAAGTTGTGTCTTGGATCAAAGATCCTATCTACTGCCCAAAACAGCAATTCAAATCTGCTGAAACAGCTACAAAAGCAACATGCTTTGACGAAGCTAGTAAAGAGAGACACACAGCGGCTGGATTTTAACGGAGACACTGCTAGCCAGGACAACATTGATAGAGCCATTGCAGCGTATGTGCTAGAAGACATGCAGGCTATTTCTACAGTGGAGTCACCCGCTTTCAGGCAGCTGGATACAGTGGACAGTGAGTACATAACATGGAAAGCAAGCTAAAGAAAACACTCAAAACTCTGCCTCTGCTCATCATTCATCACTGAAGGTACACACACTCTGTCAATTCTCTTATATACTCTTTCATTCTAGACTTCTAGAGTGTTTGATTATCACATCACTCTAAATGTATAGACAATAAAGTTCACAAACATAAAGAGGGATCCTAGTGGGCCAGGCCAATATTTCCTTTTCTCTAAACTAAAACTGGGGAAATGTGTAGAGTGTTCTGGGCTTCAGTACAGTGTTGACCTCATGAAGACATGATTTTATTTCACAATTCCTTGAGAGAGAAAAATGCCTGGTTAGGCGTGTGTATAGCAGTATGTGTGCTGTATATAGTGACATGACATATAATCATGTCATGTGTGCCTTCCTTGGGTGAAGCCAGGTTAACAGCTATGTTGTGACATGTTGTGACATGTTGTTATTATACGGTTTGTTACTTATGTATGTTATGTTGCAGCTATTTAAAATAGTTTTGTCAATTTGTTCTGGCCCAAAATAAATTGGCCCTTTGAAACATATCTTTGTCTTTGTGTGTTGTATGTAGACCACATTACTTAGCAGAGTTCAGTGATGCAAATGCATGTCAAGTTGATCAGCAGATTGTGTTATTCTCCAGTGCAATAACAGTACTGAAATGAAGGCTAAAAGGGCATTAATGGGAGGCTTAAACTTTTCTTTTTTTTTAATAAGTAACTAAATAGTTACTTTTCACAGTACCGCATTACTTTTTGGTGTAAGTAACTGAGTTAGTAACTGAGTTACTTTTGAAATAAAAGTAATTAGTAACTGTAACTAGTTACTGGTTTTCAGTAACTAACCCAACACTGTTTAACAGCGAGAAAGTCTTACACTAGGAAAATACAAAAGCGTGGTGAAAACAGGAATGTTGCGAAGAGCGAGCAAGACTGCCAGGCAGAGTGTGGTGCGAGGCAGGAATAAATAGCTCTCTGATTAGTGACCAGGAGCAGATGAGCGTCCCAACCACTAATAAGAGGCAGGTGACAAAAATCAGCACCCATGGCAACTAAGAACCGCAACGAGAGTGCTGAAACAGAACTAACCAACAACTAAGAAAATACTAAACTAAACAAAACATGACCCGGGCAGCAGATCATGACAATATATATATTTATATTTAATTTAGAAAATAACAAAATGAACGGTGTAAAAATACTGAATCAATTTTTCAAGATTGCATGATGATTCATACAGTTCTGTTTACTTCATATGCCCTGGCTGAGGATCAAACCATCTTCCTGTTCGACAAAAAAAAAAAAAAAATGAACCATCGCGCCATCATGGATCAAGGAAAATAAGGTGTAATATGTTTTCTTATTCTCTTAACGGTGATAGCTGGTGTGTTTATTTTAACAACATAGCCACCCTCAAATGGAGCACAAGCAAGATTGTTTTCTTCTGCTAGTGCAGTGTGTAGCCTGCCTGGTCCAACCCCTGCTTCCGTTCTACCCGAGGTTCGAACCTGAGTCCTCCAAACGCAAGTGCAAGAACGCAAGGCATCAAGCTAAAAGCCAGAGTTGTCAAATTGGTGTCCAGTATGAGCTCTTAAGGTATTAGGCAGTGACATATCAAAACATTCTGGCAGGTCTCCGTTATAATTCATCTCCATTCAATTTAGTGTAACATTAAGTTTGGTGAATAAAAAGTAACAAAAAATTAAAAATTAAAAAAAGAGTACCAAAACTGCCTTTTGAAAAAATGAAGGGGGACATGGAGAGCTGGGCGATATGGCCTTTTTTTAATATCTCGATATTTTTAAGCCATATCGCGATACACAATATATATCTCGATATTTTGCCTTAGACTTGAATGAACACTTGATGCATATAATCACAGCAGTATGATGATTCTATGTGTCTACATTAAAACATCCTTGTTCATATAGCATTAATATATGCTCATTTTAAACTTTCATGCAGAGAGGGAAATCACAACTAAGTCAATTTACCAAAACTGTATTTATTAAACAGTTATTAAGCAGTGGCACAAACATTCATGTCATTTCCAAAACAGAAAGTGCAAGATTGTCAGAGACATTTTAAAACAAGCTGTTAGTGCACTTTTGTGCATGACGTCACTAAGATGACTTATAAAAACAACACTAAATTAAAGTGCACTTTTTGTACAGAACGCCACTACAATAGTTTAAAACATGATGTCACACAAGATATTTCAATACGTGTCACATAAAAATGAGCTGCATATCAAATAGTATATGTCCTACGGTGTTGATGTGGAAATAGTTGCTTTGGCATTTAGTTGGTGTGGCACTGAACCATGCTGTTTTTCTTGGGAATTAATTATTCCTCCATTTGTTACCAGATTCGCACCTTCTTTCTCTCACATTACCACTCAAACCACACCGTTAGCTGTTAGCATCACAGCTAACGTTACCATGTCGCTACCTCTGCTCCGCGGGAGCGCGTGACGTTGCTCACGTGACAGTATGTGACGTATGTAAGAATGTGCGCTTGTTTTAATGTCTCTGTGAGAAGGAGAGACAGGAAAGAGTGAGAAACGCATGCAGTTTAATGCCCCGCAGCTAAAAGCAACTGTGTGAGAACGTATACACCAATATCACGATATAGTCATTTTCAATATCGCAAACTCGCGATATATCGAGTGTACTCGATATATCGCCCAGCCCTAGTGACATGTTCCTTCTGTTCTCCCCCCAAATGACATTCCTGGCCTTTATCATCCTTTGTAATGTTCTAATGCAGGCCATTTTCATTGTTTTTTTTGCAAAAATATGTGTAGGCCAGTGACGTGCGGTGAGGTTGATGGCTGGTGAGGCACTGACTTCATCACAGTCAGATTTACAAACATATGAACCCTAAAGAGTATCTTATTCACCATTTGATTGGCAGCAGTTAACGGGTTATGTTTAAAAGCTCACATTCTTTCCTGCTTGGCACTCAGCATCAAGGGTTGGAATCGGGGGTTAAATCACCAAAAATGATTCCCGGGCGCGGCGCCGCTGCTGCCCACTGCTCCCCTCACCTCCCAGGGGGTGATAAAGGGGATGGGTCAAATGCAGAGGACAAATTTCACCACACCTAGTGCGTGTGTGACAATCATTGGTACTTTAACTTAACTTTAACTTTACACATACAAACTGTAGCACACAAAAAAAGCACATTTAATAAAAAAAACGTTATTATGGTCTTACCTTTACTTATAAATGAAGTCCATGCGCTGCTCTTTTTGAACAAAAGCATCGATAACTTGTTTATAGAAGTCTTCCTTATCTTTCTTCAGTTTTAAAAGTCTCTCTGTCTCGATGGAGATCTTCCTTTAATTATTACCTCCTGCTTCGATTGAAAGTCCAGTTTAGAAAACTGTTTTATTTTAGATATGTAATCCTCCATGTTAAAAGTCCAGGCAAGAGGAAAAAATAAACGATCGCTGCTAACTGTTGCTGCTTGTTGTCACTTCTTCTGCAGCCGAGTAGTCGCAAGAATGATCTCTAGGATCACTAGCGCCCTCTACCACCAGGAGGCGGGATTACTGCGAGCTTCAGCCAGTGCGTCTTCGCAGCTGTTTTATGATTGCTCAGCACAAGAAATACGTTACACACATACAGTTGTTGACAAAATACACTGCACATTATATACCTCAGCTAACTAAACTATGGAAATGTATAATATAATTCATTTAGCAATACGGTCTCACTGCACAGCAGGCCAGCAGTTAGCCGAGTCATTGCGCAATCCATGGTGAGGCTCAACTCAGTGACGTTCCTCAACTGGCTGCTGACTCACCGCAAGTCTCTTCTCAGTATTTGAACGGCAAATGTGAAAATTCAGCGATTTTGAATAAAAATAATCTAAAACAGGTGAAGTTAAATGGAAAATAACTTTATAGTATAATCACTGGATCCATATAACAATTTAATTTTTTTTTTTCTTTTTCCATTTTTTTTTTCCCATGATGGCACGTGAGGCCCCACCTCACCTGCCTCCCCTGACTGCACGTCACTGGTGTAGGTAAACAGAAAAACGAGCTTCCTGGCAAAAGTGGCCCCAGGGCATCGGACACCACTGTCTTACCTCAACGCGAGTGTCAAACTTAATGACAGAGTCGGGGTTGAAGTGGATCTTCAGGACAGCCTTTCCCCGACTCGGCAACACACCCTCGCATGGGCTCACTACCATGCACGGCAGAGGACACACATCAAGAACCTGCAAACAAACAAATCATTTGTTGTCTTAATCTATAAACAAAAACTACACGACAACCAATTGCAGTGCACCTACTCGATAGTACGCATGGTTGTGTCCATTATTGTGTAACACTGCAGTTCGGAAAGAAGGCATATTGAGGGGAACCGATTCAAACATCAGGCGATCCTCTGCTAGCTCAATGCTAGTGCTTCCAACCTGAGGGGACACAATTCATGGAAATTCTCAATTTGGATTATGTCACATTGTATTTACACAGGAAATAGTATCTACACTAGATGCACTTCTTAAAATGATTAAAACCCCACTATGGCTTGGACTCTCACATTATTAACCGTATCCACTCGGCATCCATTGCACCGGTCACCCGGGGAGGGGGTATCTAAGCCGAGGATATCATTTTGGCTTGTGCTTGGCTTTGAGACATTTGTGATTAAGGGCTATATAAGTAAACTTTGATTGATTGATAAATAAATGATACATAAAAAATTACATAATTAGTTAAAAAAACAAAAAACAATGAAAACATTTAAAAAAGTGTTGTATTAAATATTTAATAATATAAATACAAATATTAAACTAAAATGTTTTAATTCCAATACATTTGAAATTAGGAAACTATATGTAATATATATTTACATATGTAACATTGAATATTATATTACATAAATTTTAATCCATCCATTTTCTACCGCTTGTCCCTCTGTGGGTCGCGGGAGTGCTGGATCCTATCCCCAACACAGATAGATATTAAATTAAAAGTATTTTTCAATATATTTTAATATCCTTTTAAGAGCCAACATCCTCTGCAGAGGAACACATGTTATATAAATGTATGCATTTTTGCCTAGAGTATTTGTCCAGATTTTAAGGACCCATTGTACTGGGGTATTTTAAAAATACCCCAGAACTTCAGAGGAAGTTTCCTAACAGACAGCCTTTTTTGCAGAAACCCAGTCCCAGACTGATTGATTTTAAGAAATCAATCAAAAACATTCTCAAACCTGTCAACGCCCAAATTTCCAAGAACTGCATTGTAAATTGTTTACAGCATCATGTGCTTCGTTTCTATCCTTGGTCTAGCTTATGGTCCTCTTTTAGAATACCGTATTTTTCGGAGTATAAGTCGCTCCGGAGTATAAGTCGCACCGGCCGAAAATGTATAATAAAGAAGGAAAAATACTTATATATGTCGCACTGGAGTATATAAGTCGCATTTTTGGGGGAAATTTATTTATTGAAACCCAACACCAAGAATAGACATTTGAATCAAATCAAATCAAATCAACTTTATTTATAAAGCACATTTAAAATTTACCACAGGGGTAGCCAAAGTTTTGAAAGGCAATTTAAAATAAATAAAGAACAGTGAACAACAGGCTGAATAAGTGTACGTTATATGAGGCATAAATAACCAACTGAGAACGTGCCTGGTATGTTAACGTAACATATTATGGTAAGAGTCATTCAAATAACTATAACATATAGAACATGCTATACGTTTACCAAACAATCTGTCACTCCTAATCGCTAAATCCCATGAAATCTTATACGTTTAGTCTCTTACGTGAATGAGCTAAATAATATTATTTGATATTTTACGGTAATATGTTAATAATTTCACACATAAGTCACTCCTGAGTATAAGTCGCACCCCCGGCCAAACTATAAAAAAAACTCCGACTTATAGTCCGAAAAATATGGTAAGCCCAATATTTTGGAATGCATATGTTGGTCATGAAAGTAAGAACAATAATTAAGTAAATACATTGAGCACATGATCATGCTGAAACTAGTCATTTGAGACCTTAGCAATGCAGTGAAGGCGTTGAATGTTTCCATCCAGGACATAGAGATCAAAGTCTCCTTCCTGAGGGGACGAAAAAGAGGCGTGCCACACCACCTCGCATTCTAGTTCCCTGTATGCCTCCACTGTACCTGGGAGAGAGGGATAGACTGGGAATAGTACACTTAAATCCAACACAATAAGGTAAAAGTGATACAAAAGGCGAGGTGATTGCACATATATAAAAATGTTGGAACCTGTGGCTGGTCGAATGGAGAAGAGGATGCCGCTCTCTGGAACAACCGGGCACCAAGTGAATTCAGCCACCTGGTTCCGTGGGTTTCGAAGGGTAATCCAACTCCTGTAGCCTGATGAGGCCAGCAGGTTGCGAGTGGGACTGAGTATCAGCAATTGGGTGGACAGTTCCAAATAATTTCGGACAACTACGGCCTTGACCAGAATCTGTCCAGGATGTTGCTGATTCACTGTATAAGACACAGGTCTGGAGATGAAAACAATTAAATACATAAATATACAGTGGATCCTTGAATATAGTCAATTGCTACATTGCGCTTTAAATACCGCAGCTTCACTACATCGCATATTTTTTTCAATACATGCTTTTTAACTTTTAAAAAAAGCATTTTCTATATGTTTTTGGCCTTAATTAAGTGTTAAAATACAAACCCCGTTTCCATATGAGTTGGGAAATTGTGTTAGATGTAAATATAAACGGAATACAATGATTTGCAAATCATTTTCAACCTGTATTCAGTTGAATATGCTACAAAGACAACATATTTGATGTACAAACTGATAAACTTTTTTTTTTTGCAAATAATCATTAACTTTAGAATTTGATGCCAGCAACACATGACAAAGAAGTTGGGAAAGGTGGCAATAAATACTGATAAAGTTGAGGAATGCTCATCAAATACTTATTTGGAACATCTCACAGGTGAACAGGGAAATTGGGAACAGGTGGGTGCCATGATTGGGTATAAAAGTAGATTCCATGAAATGCTCAGTCATTCACAAACAAGGATGGGGCGAGGGTCACCACTTTGTCAACAAATGCGTGAGCAAATTGTTGAACAGTTTAAGAAAAACCTTTCTCAACCAGCTATTGCAAGGAATTGAGGGATTTCACCATCTATGGTCCGTAATATCATCAAAGGGTTCAGAGAATCTGGAGAAATCACTGCACGTAAGCAGCTAAGCCCGTGACCTTCGATCCCTCAGGCGGTACTGCATCAACAAGCGACATCGTTGTGTAAAGGATATCACCACATGGGCTCAGGAACACTTCAGAAACCCACTGTCAGTAACTACAGTTGGTCGCTACATCTGTAAGTGCATGTAAAACTCTCCTATGCAAGGCGAAAACCGTTTATCAACAACACCCAGAAACGCCGTCGGCTTTGCTGGACCTGAGCTCATCTAAGATGGACTGATACAAAGTGGAAAAGTGTTCTGTGGTCTGACGAGTCCACATTTCAAATTGTTTTTGGAAACTGTAGACGTCGTGTCCTCTGGACCAAAGAGGAAAAGAACCATCTGGATTGTTATAGGCGCAAAGTTAAAAAGCCAGCATCTGTGATGGTATGGGGGTGTATTAGTGCCCAAGACATGGGTAACTTACACATCTGTGAAGGAGCCATTAATGCTTAAAAGGTACATACAGGTTCTGGAGCAACATATGTTTCCATCCAAGCAACGTTACCATAGACGCCCCTGCTTATTTTAGCAAGACAATGCCAAACCACGTGTTACATCAACGTGGCTTCATAGTAAAAGAGTGTGGGTACTAGACTGGCCTGCCTGTAGTCCAGACCTGTCTCCCATTGAAAATGTTTGGCGCATTATGAAGCCTAAAATACCACAACGGAGACCCCCGGACTGTTGAACAACTTAAGCTGTACATCAAGCAAGAATGGGAAAGAATTCCACCTGAGAAGCTTAAAAAATGTGTCTCCTCAGTTCCCAAATGTTTACTGAGTGTTGTTAAAAGGAAAGGCCATGTAACACTGTGGTGAACATGCCCTTTCCCAACTACTTTGGCACGTGTTGCAGCCATGAAATTCTAAGTGAATTATTATTTGCAAAAAAAAAATTAAGTTTATGAGTTTGAACATCAAATATCTTGTCTTTGTCGTGCAATCAATTGAATATGGGTTGAAAAGGATTTGCAAATCAATGTATTCCGTTTATATTTACATCTAACACAATTTCCCAACTCATATGGAAACGGCAGCGACAGTGAAACCTGGAGAGGTGTTATTGGGAAGAATGGCCGCCCGGATCTGAACCCGAGTGGTGTTCTGTTATTGGACTTTTGTGCTCGTCACAGATTGTCGATAACAAACACCATGTTCAAACATAAGGGTGTCCATATGTGCACTTGGCACCAGGACACCCTAGGCCGCAGTTCCATGATCGACTTTGTAGTTGTGTCATCGGATTTGCGGCCTCATGTTTTGGACACTCGGGTGAAGAGAGGGGCGGAGCTTTCTACCGATCACGATCTGGTGGTGAGTTGGCTGCGATGGTGGGGGAAGATGCCGTACAGACCTGGCAGGCCCAAACGCATTGTGAGGGTTTGCTGGGAACGCCTGGCAGAGTCTCCTGTCAGAGAGAGTTTCAATTCCCACCTCCGGAAGAACTTTGAACATGTCACGAGGGAGGTGCTGGACATTGAGTCCGAGTGGACAATGTTCCGTACCTCTATTGTCGGGGCGGCCGATTGGAGCTGTGGCCGCAAGGTAGTTGGTGCCTGTCGTGGCGGTAATCCTAGAACCCGTTGGTGGACGCCGGCGGTGAGGGATGCCGTCAGGCTGAAGAAGGAGTCCTATCGGGTTCTTTTGGCTCATGGGACTCCTGAGGCAGCAGACAGGTACCAACAGGCCAAGCGGTGTGCGGCTTCAGCGGTCGCGGAGGCAAAAACTCGGACATGGGAGGAGTTCGGGGAGGCCATGGAAAAAGACTTCCGGACGGCTTCGAAGCAATTCTGGACCACCATCCGCCGCCTCAGGAAGGGGAAGCAGTGCAGTGTCAACACCGTGTATGGTGGGGATGGTGCTCTGCTGACCTCGACTGCGGATGTTGTGGATCGGTGGAGGGAATACTTCGAAGACCTCCTCAATCCTACCAGCACGTCTTCCTATGAGGAAGCAGGGCCTGGGGAATCTGTGGTGGGCTCTCCTATTTCTGGGGCTGAGGTTGCCGAGGTAGTTAAAAAGCTCCTCGGTGGCAAGGCCCCGGGGGTGGATGAGATCTGCCCGGAGTTCCTTAAGGCTCTGGATGTTGTGGGGCTGTCTTGGTTGACAAGACTCTGCAACATCGCGTGGACATCGGGGGCGGTACCTCTGGATTGGCAGACCGGGGTGGTGGTTCCTCTCTTTAAGAAGGGGAACCGGAGGGTGTGTTCCAACTATCGTGGGATCACACTCCTCAGCCTTCCCGGTAAGGTCTATTCAGGTGTACTGGAGAGGAGGCTACGCCGGATAGTCGAACCTCGGATTCAGGAGGAACAGTGTGGTTTTCGTCCTGGTCGTGGAACTGTGGACCAGCTCTATACTCTCGGCAGGGTCCTTGAGGGTGCATGGGAGTTTGCCCAACCAGTTTACATGTGCTTTGTGGACTTGGAGAAGGCATTCGACCGTGTACCCCGGGAAGTCCTGTGGGGAGTGCTCAGAGAGTATGGGGTAACGGACTGTCTTATTGTGGCAGTTCGCTCCCTGTATAATCAGTGTCAGAGCTTGGTCCGCATTGCCGGCAGTAAGTCGGACACGTTTCCAGTGAGGGTAGGACTCCGCCAAGGCTGCCCTTTGTCACCGATTCTGTTCATAACCTTTATGGACAGAATTTCTAGGCGCAGTCAGGGCGTTGAGGGGATCTGGTTTGGTGGCTGCAGGATTAGGTCACTGCTATTTGCAGATGATGTGGTCCTGATGGCTTCCTCCGGCCAAGATCTTCAGCTCTCACTG
This sequence comes from Nerophis lumbriciformis, assembly GCF_033978685.3. Taxonomy (NCBI): domain Eukaryota; kingdom Metazoa; phylum Chordata; class Actinopteri; order Syngnathiformes; family Syngnathidae; genus Nerophis; species Nerophis lumbriciformis. The sequence continues at coordinate 25,248,758 of NC_084548.2, read as the reverse complement.
GATCGGTTCGCAGCCGAGTGTGAAGCGACTGGGATGGGAATCAGCACCTCCAAGTCCGAGTCCATGGTTCTCTCCCGGAAAAGGGTGGAGTGCCATCTCCGGGTTGGGGAGGAGATCTTGCCCCAAGTGGAGGAGTTCAAGTACCTCGGAGTCTTGTTCACGAGTGGGGGAAGAGTGGATCGTGAGATCGACAGGCGGATCGGTGCGGCGTCTTCAGTAATGCGGACGCTGTATCGATCCGTTGTGGTGAAGAAGGAGCTGAGCCGGAAGGGAAAGCTCTCGATTTACCGGTCGATCTACGTTCCCATCCTCACCTATGGTCATGAGCTTTGGGTCATGACCGAAAGGACAAGATCACGGGTACAAGCGGCCGAAATGAGTTTCCTCCGCCGAGTGGCGGGGCTCTCCCTTAGAGATAGGGTGAGAAGCTCTACCATTCGGGGGGAGCTCAAAGTAAATCCGCTGCTCCTCCACATCAAGAGGAGCCAGATGAGGTGGTTCGGGCATCTGGTCAGGATGCCACCCGAACGCCTCCCTAGGAAGGTGTTTCGGGCACGTCCGACCGGTAGGAGGCCACGGGGAAGACCCAGGACACGCTGGGAAGACTATCTCTCCCAGCTGGCCTGGGAACGCCTCGGGATCCCCCGGGAGGAGCTGGACGAAGTGGCTGGGGAGAGGGAAGTCTGGGCTTCCCTGCTTAAGCTGCTGCCCCCGCGACCCGACCTCGGATAAGCGGAAGAAGATGGATGGATGGATGGCATATGGAAACGGGGTTTGCAATTTATATTACTGTGCTGTGGCAATCGATAAAGATATTCACCAAGAGGGACTTCCATTTTCGGGTTAAGAGTGAACAATGCTAACAACAACAGGTGGCTAATCTTGGCGCTATTGTATCTTCACCGCAACAATCTGTTTACCAACTTTTAGCAGAACATATTTTTGATGGATTCATTTTCAACTCCTGCCTCAACAATGACACATCCCCACATTGGTGCATCTACACACACATTGTCAAAAGACAACAGCGGGAACAGCAGCAGAGTCGACCCAGTACATCAGGCTAACAAGATTGCTACAATATAAACGAGCTATCAGCAAAAGTGGAGATTCGCTCGTTTAATGCACTTCATCTTTGTCATCAATAACACAGCTTTGGCTTGAGCGATGGGGAATGACAACGCAAACACAAATTGCTAACAAGACGCGGGACTAAAAACAAAGCTTATGATTGTAGCTGCAACTGTTCACAAAGCTTTTTGGAAGCCCAGTTCTAACTAAGAGGAGTTACCCACAAAGTGTTTGCACATCGTGATCAATCGACGGCCATAGCAATGATGCTTGGAAGATATTCCAGGCTACCGGTAAATACTGTAATCTATAGTAGAACACACTCAAGGCTATGATATTGGGTGAAATGAGTGTAAAGGTGACTATATACATGTTATTTCATGTTCAGAGGGCTTTAATAATGTTAAAGGTCGTAAGAAAATGTATTCAAAAGGTCATGGACAGTTTTTTAAAGTTTTAACTATCAAAATATTTTATTTATCATTAATAATCCTACTTTGCAGAAATGTGTTTACCGCAGCCATGTTTGGTACTAACTAACTGCGATAAACAACGTGTTGTGTTTTCAATTCAGCACTCGCGTCCATCCAATGTTTGGACTTGAATTCATTAGTTTTTATAATTTTTTCTCCAAAATTTGTATTTTTTATTTTTCAAAGAAAAAACATCTCATTCACCCTAAATTGGTAATAAGTCGCGAGACCAGTCCAACTAAATCATCGCTAGCCGCCTTAGCAGGACATGGAGGCAGGACCACAAAAGGAAAAAGCACGGCTTTAAGACTGCCCTTAAAACCAAGCTAAATGCTAAACTGTGACTCTAATTTATTATCATTATATGTTTTACAGTGTAAAATGTTTAACAAGCGAGGGCAGCATTTTAAAGGATTACCATGGATTGTGCTTGTATGTATTTTGCTTGTTAACTTTTTCGTCCCAAGCAAACAATAGCAATTAAAAAGAGACCAGAGGATTCTAGAGCTGAATGGTATTTACATATTGGCTTTGTACCGAGGATGTCGTTGTGGCTTGTGCAGCCCTTTGAGACACTTGTGATTTAGGGCTATATAAATAAAGATTGATTGATTGATTGATATTACAACACTCACTTTTTTTGCAAACGTCGCTCAAACGCTGATGGAGCGTACGATGGCGGGCGTCTCCATTGCTATACTATACAATGCTATAATACTATACTTTAATAATTTTTATATACTATGTTACTTCCGAATAGCGGGGATCTATTGTGTACAGAAAGATATGAACTGTCCAGAATTTCTATGGTAGGTTTATTTTTACACAGACTGTAAAATATGTTAAATATGTAAAATACCATGAAATAAAGATGATGCATTAGTTTGTATTGGATTATAGATATAATTCAATATTTAATCTCCAACCAACAAGCAAGCATTCTGGCCCCACAGAGTTTGTGAATCACAGAAATTAGTAATGTCCCTTTAAGAAAGTACTTCTAATCTCATTTCATTTTGTGGATAAAAGACACACAAACACTCTCCTTCATTCAAATATATACACCACAATGGGCACGACCAAATAGCTGACCTTAGGAACAAAAGGATGGACGACACATTTGACAATCAACACCTGAATGAATCACAAAAGGAGAATAGGATCTGGTCACATTAGAGCAAAATGGATGTATTTGTTTGCAGTGAAATGTTGAATATTACTTCGATAACAGCATATCCCTACAGTAAAAAATGGAGGTGCAAAGAATCTGTTTTGTTACATTTTTCTCATCAAAATCCCTGCAAACCTCCTCCAACTAACAGAAAGTACAAGTACAAGAAAAATCTGATCTCTGTGTTTGCCAACAAATTTCTACACCAACCACAGTTCGTTGATTGGTGACCCATACGGGTAACCGCGTTGAGGATGGGAACTCCTAATGAAAACGCCAGTCACCCCGGGAAGGTGGTCTTGTAGGAGCACGGAGAGGCAATCAGAAGCGATGATATTGCACATACAAATTCACATATACTCACATATATTGTACATACAAATTCACATATACTCACATACATACATTGTTACCTACGCTCCCACATACATACACAAATAGAGTACATATCTACATACTCAAAGTTCGTACATCCCCACGTACATTCATTATACAAACATACACATACTGTACATATACATTCACTGTACAAACATACATATACACATACTGTACATATATACTCACTGTACAAACACACATATACACATACTGTACATATATACTCACTGTACAAACACACATATACACATACTGTACATATACATTCACTGTACAAACACATATACACATTCTGTACATATAAAAGTACATATGCATACATACACTCATGCACATAATCACGTTTCATCAAACATATATTAACGTTGTTGCCCTAGGGTAAACTGGGTATAACACATGGCACAGACAAAGCTTAATCTATTGTTACTATAACAATCTACAAGGTTAATGTAGGTTGCTTCTCTTTCTTCCCCTCCATTTTTCAGCATTTCGTATCTCAAGTTATCATTACGTATATGTATTGTTGCATTTGAACAACTGTATTGTTGAGAATAGAGGTAAATTATTGGTATTGTTCATTATCAATAGCGCTATTTCTATTGGTATTTGTATTGTTCCATTTGTAGTGTAATAATGCTCATTGTCATTTCTGTATTATTTTTTATTTTCGCTAACTGCTTATTTGCTATCACTTTTACCATCATATGTGTACATGTCGTATTTGCTGATGTTGCTCTATTGCTCTGTTGTTTTTGTCTCTCTGTCTAATCCCCCTCTTGTCCCCACCATTTCCCCCTCTGTCTTTTTTTTTTCTCCTTCTATCCCCTCCTGCTCCGGCCCGGCTGCACCAAATGATAATATAAATACATTTAATAAAGTCAAATACAAATAAGGCAACAAGAGAAGTATCCTACACTTCTCTTTTGTAAAGTAAATCTGAACAGCCGATATGGGCATCTACATCAACTATATGATTTGCCTGAGAAGCTGGACAGGACAAAAAAATAATACAAATTTAAATTTAAAAATTAAAAAAAATAAAAAAGAAGCGATGATGCCCATGGCCCCAGCTTGTACCACGGCTACGTCTGGTAAATGCCAGGAAAAAATGCAAAGAGAAGCCAATAAGCTTGTCTGTAAGCCATACACAACACCAACTTTTACCTAAAGAGCATAATGATGACCAGAACCCATGGACCGAGCATGCTGAGCCAAGACAACTGGCACTGTGCAGCCAAACCAAGGTGCCTTGTCCACCCCAACGAAATAAGCGAGATAAAGGGACAAAAAGGCACCAAATGCCTATCCTCTCTCTTCAGACTCTCCTAGAAGACCTCTTAGGTCGGAGACATAAATATCGACATTGCCTGCATCAGAGAAACCAAGCTCCTTCCAAAAAACAACTTACACGACTCTGAGCAATACTCCACCGTCTGCAAAGATCGTATCCTGCAAGGTGAGGCCTGGGGGGGTGGACTCTCACCCTCATAAAAAAAGACCAGCCACACTCAATCATCCCCAAAAATGACGGTACAGGTGTGGGATTGGAGTCGCTAAGGGTAGAAATTCCACTGCCGACAATCATCATCCCGAACCTATCCATTCCGTCAAAAACCTCCCCATACTTAAGACGCATCGGTCACCTTGAAACTATGCTGTTGTTAAGTCCAGCCCCACGGGAAGAGTCTGTGCAGATTACAACGCACACGATGACATCTGGGATAATAGTTTCACATCGAATGAAAGAGGTAAGGTGCTGACGGAGAAGACACTACACGCCAATGGGACCTTCCTCAACGACGGATCCCCTACTAGACAGGACGCAGCAGGAGGGATGCCCTCCGTGTTAGGCCTGCAGAAAGACGTACAATAATCCAAACATAGACAGATTGATAGCAGTAGCTTGTCTCAAAACCGACTGGGAAAGGTTTGACGTCGCCATCTACACCGAGCTCAGCCACAAAGAATAGGGGAAGCAGTGCAATTGTAACCACCGAATATCCGAAGTCCCCCAGCATCACCAAGACGATCCCGGTGTCTGCGGTAAGATGGTACTCCTCCCACCAAGCAGAAACGACGGCTAAAGTTACAGCCCTGCGCATTCTGACCGATGTGGAGTAGGGGAAGAGAGTTGGAATTGTAGCTGATAGCTAATCAGTCCTCCAGACGCTGAATTCACTCCACCCGTCCAGTCCCCTAAACCAGTGTTTTTCAACCACTGTGCCACGGCAGTGTGTCGTGAGATAGTGTGCCGTGGGTGATTATGTAGTTTCACCTATTTGGATTAAAAATATTTTTTGCAAACCAGTCATTATAATCTGCAAATAATGTGCCGTTGTTGAGTGTCGGTGCTGTCTAGAGCTTGGCAGAGTAACCGTGGTATACTCTTCCATATCAGTAGGTGGCAGCCAGTAGCTAATGGCTTTGTAGATGTCGGGAACACGTCGTATGAGACGACGATGGTTAGTCGTGATCCCGATATGCAGACGTCAGCGGGAGGCAGCGTGCAGGTAAAAAGGTATCTAACGCTTAACCCTAAAATAAACAAGAGTGCCGCTAAGAAAAGGCATTGAAGCTTAGGGATGGCTACGCAAAACGAAACTAAAACTGAACTGGCTGCAAAGTAAACAAAAACTGAATGCTGGACGACAGCAAAGACTTACAGAGTGTGGAGCAGACGGCGTCCACAAAGTACATCCGAACATGACATGACAATTAACAAAGTCCCCGCAAAAAAGGATAGCGACAACTTAAATAGCCTTGATTGCTAAAACAAAACAGGTGCGGGGAATAGCGCTCAAGGAAGACGTGAAACTGCTACAGGAAAATACCAACAAACAGGAAAAGCCAGCAAAATAGGAGCGCAACACAATAACTAAAACACTACACACAGGAAGACATCAAAAAACTCAAAATAAGTCACGGCGTGATGTGACAGGTCGTGACAGTACTTTGAGACAAGAGCTATAGTGATGCATGCTTAGTTATTGATTGAACACTTGCGAGAACAACTTTTTATTGTCAATATCGCAGCGGGGTGGTCAGCAACGAGGCCGCTAAGCTGGGGGAAAACTGCGACCCCCCAAACCACATCCAATGGCAATATGACGCAGCATTTTGGCAGGCGCATTGCAGTGGACCCCTTAGCAAGGCAAGACTGAGGGCGATGTATGGAGAACAGGGTGAAATTATCAATAGACGTGAAGAGAATGACCTGACAAGAAGTGAGCAAGTTACACCGAGTCGCCTGCATAGCGGCCATCACCCCGACCTGAAATAGTGGTTCGAAAAGATCGGCAGAGCGGTGGACACCACCTGCAGCAAGTATGGCCTAGGCAAGGAAACCACGGAACATGTACCCTCCGACTGCCCACTCATCCACTATAGACCAAAGGAAGAGACCCCCACCCCATTTAGCAGTCTCCTCCCCGAAAGAGTCATTTGGAAAAGTTGGCAGAAGGTAACAGATCTGCCGCATGTCTCCCAACCCGGGAAACTGGCAGCCTCGGTTTCACCCAGTTTAACCAATGTGTTGCTCAACAACAACAACAACAACAACCACAACCACTGGCAACAATTCTGGACTCGCAAGTCTTGGAGGTTGTACATTCAGTTGTTTAATTTTGTAGAAAAAAAGCAGACAATAGACAAGACACAAAACTAAAGTAATTTCAAATGGTAACTTTCTGGCTTTAAGAAACACTGAAAGAAATCGAAAATAAAAATGTTGATAGTAACAGTTTTATTTTTTAGATCAAACAGTGATAATATGGAATCACTCAATTCTGTGGGAACATTTATGGAATTGTGAAAAAAGATCAGCTTTGCAGGTTGGAGTTTTGTCATGGACCATTTTATTCAATTTCCACCACAGATTTTTAATTACATTGAGATGCAAATATATGCATGTAGGGCCATGACATTGACTTTATGTATCTTTCTTAAAAGAAAGTCTTCAGTTTTTGCTCTGTATGGCAATATATACTGTCGTATTGAACATTGATGTCATCATCCCCATACGTCCTAATGACATATACATAACATAAACAAACATAATGTATGTCAATGTAAACTTGTAGTTATTGAAGATGTAATGACAGCCATCTCTTTAGTGCCATTAACTGACTCGCAGCCCCATATCCTCAATAACTGTGGAAATGTGCACGTTTTCTTCAAGCAGTCGTCTTCATAAATCTCATTGGAACAGCACTAAACAAAAAGTTCCAGCATCATTACCTTGCCCAATGCAGATTTGCAATTTATCATTGAACATGAATTCTATCCAGTCATCCATAGTCCACGATTGCTTTTCCTTAGCCTGTTGTAACCTTGTTTTTTTATGTTCAGTTGTTAGTGATGGCTTATGTTTAACTTTTCTGTGTTTGAATCCCATTTTTTTAGGCGGTTTCTTGCAGTTCGGTCACAGACGGTGACTCCAGTTTCCACCCAATTGTTTTGGTGTATATTTTCTGTTTTCAAGACATGGCTTTAAAGTTTCTGTCTTGACACTTTGATGTTTTCCTTGGTCTACCAGTATTCTCGCCTTTAACAACCTTCTCATGTTTTTTGTACAGTACTTGGTCCAGACTTTAGACAGAGCAGACTAAACAATCAATATATTTTGCAACATTGCGTTATTATTTACCTTCTTGAAGAAATTTGATAATCTTCTTCTTTGTTTCAATTAACATGTCTCATGTTGGAGCAATGATTCATGTCAATCCATCTAGTGCAACAGCTCTCTAAGGTGTAAACAGTCCTTATTAACTGCAGATTAATAAACACATTTAATGTGATGCAGGTGTTAGCTTTGGAAATTTACATTTACACGGGGAATCCCTGATGTTTTTTTCAGAATTCAGTGATTTCATAATTTGATCTAAAAATTAATATTACTATACCACATTTTTATTCTTGATTTGTTCTAGTGTTTCTTAAAGCCAGAAAGTTGCCATTTGAAATTACTATAGTATTGTGTCATGTCTGTATATCTGCTTTTATTCTACAAAATTAAACATCTGGATGAAAATCCTCCAAGTCTAGTGATTTCATCATTTATTAGAGGTTGTTCTTACTCACTTTTGCATCAAATACTTATTTACTTCAATCCAATACAAATACATTAAAATCTTATATTGTTTTTTTTATATTTGGTCTTTCTTTGTTACAATGATGTTGTCATCAAAAATTATGTACACTTCATATTCTATTTGTCAGGGCGTAAACTTAAAAAATCAGCACGGAATTAAATCTAATTTGTCTACTGAGCGTTCAAAAGAAACCCGAAAAATGTTATTTCTATCAACAATACTGGTTTGCTTGGAATGAATGGATACACAAAACATTTTCTTCTTCCTCAAACCTGCAGAAATCACCCAGCCGGTGACTTTGAAAGGTCAGCGGTATTTGGTTCTGGGATCCTGGTGGTAGCACGTGAGACAGTGGGGACAATCCTTGCAGCTCAGGGCAGTCCACCTCTAACTGGACCCTCACAAACCCTGACAGGTGATTGGTCAGCTCCAGGTTCTGCACACACACCGACTCCACACACACCTCACCAAAGTCCACGAATAATGGAGCTTGTCATAATATGAGAGAGGACACAGAAACATGTAAAATACATACAACTCTGATTACATCCTCACCACTAAACGTGCAAAACATACCAATGACAACCTGATAAAGCTCCTGAGCTGTCAAAGTCCTGTCACAGTCTGCTACCTCCTGGCTGGTAACTGGAACTGCATGCAACTCCTCTGACACCTTGATGGGAGATACAATATTTATAACAGTACAAGGATAATCAGAATAACAATCTTACTGCCATTTGTGCATCCTTTTTTGCTTTATGGCAGTTATTTAAATACAAATATTGTCACGAAGTTAACATAACATTAGTTATTATACAGTCTATAGATCACACATTTATATCAGTATTAAAATACAATTCAGTTCTTCTTTGTTCTATGCTCCCACCTTCCCAAAATGTTCCGTGTGAACATGTGTGGTATGCTTTACTCAGTGACAAATAAAATAAAATGCTAAATACACCCAATCTAGTAATGTCATGTTGAGTATTTTGTTCAATGACCTTAAATTACATTGCAAGATACCCAACTGTATAAAGACCCATGTCGTACCCTTGAGAATCTTCTACACCAGGGTTGTAGGGACATTTTTATTTGACCTCAACAAATTATAAAAATACTAATAATTCCTTATTATTGAGATATTTAAAATAAGGTGCAACGTTGGTACCATTCTACGTCAACAACTTGTCTATGTAGACCAATTCATCAAGTCCTGGTCCATGGCATTTTTCTAAAATGTGCACGCTTACGTTGACCTCAACATATATGGTCAACTGTTTTCGTCAACATAAAATGTGAGAATGTGAGTGTCATTTCTATTAAACATTGGTCCCTATATGGCGAAATAAGTTGTAGTATTGTTAACATGCACACAGTCACTTCCTGTTCAGTGTAAAGCAATGCAGTATTAACCTGGATTCTACCAGAGTAACTATAAAAACACACACATTTGGAGATGGCGTGGTAGAGCGGCTGTGCCAGCAACCTGAGGGTTCCTAGTTCGATCCCCGGCTTTCGCCATCCTAGTCATGTCCATTGTGTCCTTGAGCAAGACACTTCACCCTTGCTCTTGATGGGTCGTGGTTAGGGCCTTGCATGGCAGCTCCCGCCATCAGTGTGTGAATGGGTGAATGTGGAAATAGTGTCAAAGCGCTTTGAGTACTTTAAAATTTAAAAGGTAGAAACACTCTATACATTGCAGCTGAGATAGGCTCCAGCACCCCCTGCAACCCCGAAAGGGACAAGCGGTAGAAAATGGATGGATGGACCTCTCACACAAAGTGGATGTTTTGTTCAGATAACTTAGTGACAACTCACAAACCCCTTGCTTCACATCTTCCAAATGTAATACATACAATTAACAAGTTCCCTTAAACATGGCAGACATTAGTGTGGAATACTAAATCATCATTTAAGAGACTGACCTGCCCTCTGCTGAGAGTCATGCCCTGGGACCGGCCAAAGGAAGCAAGCTTTGGCCTGCTCTTGGACTTCTGTTTCCCATTGAAGTCACTGATGAGGATCTTGGGAGGTACAAGGCCTTGAGAAGCTATAATCCCATAGTTTTCCATTTGGGCTTCCTGTCTAATAAACAAACATAACAAAGATTGGTCTAATATCACAAGCTACTTGTATAAGTATACAGTTGCACTTGAAATAATTCTGCCCTCATTGTATGTTTCAATAGATTGCTAATTAAAAAACACATTTTACATAAATATTCTATTCCATTTAAACCTATTTACCAAAGAGCTGTTAAATGGACTACAAGACCATTAACAAGAAGCTTGGTAAGAAACATTTTCTTTGTATTTTTGCTTTGTTCCAAGTTTAGAAACCTGAGTGTTGGATAATTTTGAAGGCAACTATATGTATTTGTATTTTTTTGTATTTACTTGGTCTTAATCTTCTGCAGTCGTGTTTGTCTGAGTTGCCTGATGAAGTCGGCGTAAGTCTGTTTATGTTTCTGTCTTTGCTCCGTCTCCTCCCAAGTAAAGCTGTACTCAGGATCCACAAAGCTATACCGGTGTACTCCAGTGAAGATGGTCCTGTAAACACAGGATGTTACCTTGGTGTAACATGTGAGGTGAGTGTTCCTAACGCTACCTGTATTGTGTGTGTGGTGAGGATGGTCGGACACTGCTGGACCGGTCATTCGGCATAGCCACATAAACTTCACCATCTGACTTTGGACCCTTTCTGTGATGCATGTGGAAAGTGGTCTTGCAGGCGTTGAGCACAGCAGCACGCACCATCCCATAGCAGCGGGGCAACTCAGAAGATGGAACGCGAGGACGTGATCCGCTCGGATTGGTCACTTGTGGTGTAATACCTGAAAAAGTAGCCAATAATTATGTTTGCATTGACATATAATATAAATAATGTACATCACATAAATTTAAAAGTACTAAGAGAATGCACACCTCCAGCAGGACGTATCTATCAATAGTAAAGAATCCTTTAAAAATACAGAATAAAGACGGTGATTTTGCACCCCCAAAATCTAATCACTTGATCCAATTCCCATTTCCGACATGCCCTGAAATTTTAATCACAATCCGCCCATAAAGTTTAGAGTTATATTGCTAACGAATTAACAGAGAAACAAACCTCAGCAAATCAAAGGATAAATGAAATAGGCACGTCTGTGCATGTTTGTTTGTTTTGTTCATTTTCAAACAGGCTGCAAGGGAGTTCACTCTTTGCATAGGTGTCAACATTTGGGGATGTTTGCGCTATAACAGAGTGGAATTAGTGAACCCTCTTGTCAGTCACACTGTCTTTTTCTCTTTGGATGTAGCATAAACACAGAAAAGTAATGTAAACGTAAGGTAACGTAAAATAAATGATCTGGATCACCCCCAAAATCGAATCACTTGTTCCCCATCCAATTTAACCTTTTCTGGCAGTTTCATCAAAATCTGCTAATAACTTTTTGAGTTATGTTGCAAGTAACTACTGAACTAAACCAGTGGTCCCCAAACTTTGGCCCGCCAGCGTCCAAAATCCGTCCCGCGGGAAGTCTCAAGTTTTTATTTTTTTTAATTTGTCCTTTCTAATCCATTGTCTACCGCTTGTTACTCTCGGGTTCTCCTAGCCGCTCAGGCAAATCATAATGTCAAAAAATGCATTTTCCCATCGATAACATGATATCATCGCGGCAAGTGGTCTTTTAGTCAATTAGTGTCGAGGAATATATATATATATATATATATATATATATATATATATATATATATATATATATATATATATTAGAGATGCGCGGTTTGCGGACACAACCGCGGAGTCCGCGGATTATCCGCGGATTATCCGCGGATCGGGCGGTTGAAATTAAAAAAAATTTGATTTTATCCGCGGGTCGGGTCGGGGGGTTTAAATAAAAAAAAAAAAGATTTTAAATAGATTCAGCCGGGTGGCAGTTAAACCAATTCGGAAATATATATATACATAGTTAAATGTTGTTACCCACATACGAAAAACGAGCAGGCACCTGCAGCATATGCCACAACAGAAGAAGAAAAAAAAAAAGAGATGGACACTTTTACGGAGCGGAGAAGGGACGCCTCGCCGGGGTCAGGAACCGAGGCCCCTTCCCCCGAGAGGGCCCCACCGGGAGCCGTAGCTGAGGTGATCCGCGAGAAGGGCCCGACGCACGTCCAGGGTCACCACCGCGCCCACCGCACCGACACCCCGCCTCGTCCGCCTTCGCCGCGGCCGGTGTCACGCGCAGCAGGTAAGCAGCTTACCTGCCCGCCACCCCCGTGGCCGGAGGCTCGTAACAGGGGTCACTCCGCGCGCTCCGCCCGCGCAGCTTACCTGACCGCCACCCCCGTTGCCGGGGGCGCGTAACAGGGGTCACTCCGCGCGCAGTGCGCTCACGAAAGGGGTGGGGCTCACCCTGGTTGATATAGACAGCAGGACGGTGGCCATGGAAGTCGGAACCCGCTAAGGAGTGTGTAACAACCCACCTGCCGAATCAACTAGCCCTGAAAATGGATGGCGCTGGAGCGTCGGGCCCATACCCGGCCGTCGCCGGCAGCGAGAGCCGCGAGGGCTAGGCCGCGACAAGTAGGATGGCCGCCGCGGTGCGCGCTGAAGCCTCGGGCGCGAGCCTGGGTGGAGCCACCGCTGGTGCGAGGGACATCGCACCTCCACGCGTTTGGAGGTGCGCTCAGCGCGGCTCCCATATGATTGCGCACTGGTGTGCGTCTGGGCCGTGACAGCGTGGCACGCATTGAATGTCTGTGCTGCATTGGATCAGTCTCCTTTCTTTAACAGGCAAAAGCTTTATAACCTCACTAATGCCTTGCATCGTCTATATTAGATATATAACAACGGGCGGGTGCGGGCGGGTGCGGGTTTGATTAAATGTTAGATCGGGTGGATGGCGGATGGTTGACGACTTTCTGATGCGGTTGCGGATGAAATAATTGCCTATCCGCGCATCTCTAATATATATATATATATATATATATATATATATATATATATATATATATATATATGTATATACACACACACACACACACACACACACACACACACACACACACACACACACACACACCCACACAGTCCAGCCCCCGGCCAAATTTTTTTAACTCAATGCGGCCCCCGAGTCAAAAAATTTGGAGACCCCTGAACTAAACCAACCCTGGCTATTACATACACCTGATGGCAGAGGTATTTACTTCATAAATACAACAAAGAAATCAATAGTAACTTTAACTTTTACTTCATAAGAATTCGTTTTTAAGAATAAAACGTTTATTACAGACAGAATATGTTATATAGAATAGTTTAAATTAAACAATTAAAATATTTAATAATAACAGCCCCACGGCTCAGTGCCGTCACGTTGAAGTCATTAGCGTTATGTTTTGAATATTTTCTAAGTAATTCATTAATTGAATTTGTTTTTGTTCTGTGTGTATTAATTATTAATGGGGTTGTATTGTTTTGTAAAAATATATGCATATTATTTGTGTATTTATTTGTCCACAAACACCCTGCATAGTGTAGGTCAGAAGCAGTAATGTCAAATCAAGCCTCATTTTAAATTTTATCTAAAAATTCTAATTACTATGTTGATATATTTTACATTTCTGTCCATATTTCCATAGATACTTCATCACATGATGAAAGCCGGGAGAGGGTGAGGTATAATGCTTACCACTAGGGATGTCCGATAATGGCTTTTCGCCGATATCCGATATTCCAATATTGTCCAACTCTTTAATTACCGATACTGATATCAACCGATACCGATATCAACCGATACCAATATATACAGTCGTGGAATTAACACATTATTATGCCTAATTTGGACAACAAGGTATGGTGAAGATAAGGTCCTTTTTAAAAAAAATAAAAAAAATAAAATAAGATAAATAAATTAAAAACATTTTCTTGAATAAAAAAGAAAGTAAACCAATATAAAAACAGTTACATAGAAACTAGTAATTTATGAAAATGAGTCAAATTAACTGCTAAAGGTTAGTACTATTAGTGGACCAGCAGCACGCACAATCATGTGTGCTTACGGACTGTATCCCTTGCAGACTGTATTGATATATAATGTAGGAACCAGAATATTAATAACAGAAAGAAACAACCTTTTTGTGTGAATGAGTGTGAATGGGGGAGGGAGTTTTTTAGGGTTGGTGCACTAATTGTAAGTGTATCTTGGTTTTTTTTTTATGTTGATTTAATTTAAAAAAATAAAAATAAAAAATAAAAAAAATAAAAACCGGTACCGATAATTAAAAAAAAGATACCGATAATTTCCGATATTAAATTTTAAAGCATTTATCGGCCGATATTATCGGACATCTCTACTTACAACACTTTAAAAAGTTAGCACCCTCTAAGCATATGCGTAAAGGTTGCAAACAGCCCCTTTAATACAATCAAATATTTTCTATTACTTACCGGGATTTAATTTAGGCACAGGTAGCATCAACGCAATTTTGCCGATCGCTGATAAATGTAGATTAATGGTGTAGAAGCTGCCAAACTTGAGTTTAGCGTCATCCTCACTGGTGTCATTACCTCTTCGGCCAACAACATACCCCAAAACATCAAGTTTCTGACACATTTGGAACTTTCCTTGCTGCCGTGCGTTGAAATACAAAACTACATCCTGCGAAAGCAACATACAGAACACACCATTTGACTACAATACTGTGCTTTAACAACAACTCTTGGTATTACCTGACACTGTGCAGGGGCAATGGTGCCGGAGGAGGGTTCGCTGCTGAAATGCGCTAACCTGCGGAATCGAAAGTTGACAGAAAGGTGTGGGCATAGGTTCTGCAGCACACAAAGGCGTTCTGCACGATGGCCCACATTGCAGGTGGAGAAGTCAAAACTCTCTGATGGATTTGGACGCAGAGCAACAGGCAGCCCGGAGCCTGTCACTGCTAGCTCAACAATGCTGCTACCTGTCGAGAGACAAGCCAAGAGAACGTTTGTGACAAAGTATATCCTCCTGACACCCAATGTCCTTTGCAATGGACCCTTTGGCTATTTTATTTCCAAAATGTGTAACAAACAAATGTCTACTGCAGTGGACACTGTTTTTTACCGAAACCCTTCAGGAACTAGTTCAGATGTGGGTACCTTTGCACAGTCTAATGAAAATCAACACAGTTTCTGTTACCAACCGTAAGAATGTAAAAATGTTACTGATAATAGTAAATACAGTGGAACCTGTTCATGTCAACGCCTTTCAAATTGGCTAATTAACAATTACATGAGTGGTTGTCAACATAACCCACACCAAAATACCCTGTTGGAATGGGTCCTATTAAAGATTTTTAACCAACGGTAGTTTAAAAAATTGCTGGCATTGTTTTACATCATTTGTGCATGTTTTACTTTGATTTTTGTGTTTTCATATTTCATAGTGTCATATGTTATACTCTAACAGAGTGGTTCTCAACCTTTTTTCAGTGATGTACCCCCTGTGAATTTTTTTTGAATTCAGGTACCCCCTAATCAGAGCAAAGCATTTTTGGTTGAAAAAAATATATAAAGAAGTAAAATACAGCACTATGTCATCAGTTTCTGATTTATTAAATTGTATAACAGTGCAAAATATTGCTCATTTGTTGTGGTCTTTCTTGAAATATTTGGAAAAAAAGATATAAAAATAACTAAAAACTTGTTGAAAAATAAACAAGTGATTCAATTATAAATAAAGATTTCTACACATAGAAGTAATCATCAACTTAAAGTGCCCTTTTTGGGGATTGTAAAAGAGATCCATCTGGATTCATGAACTTAATTCTAAACATTTCTTCACAAAAAAATAAATCTTTAACATCAATATTTATGGAACATGTCCACAATCTAGCTGTCAACACTGAATATTGCATTGTTGCATTTCTTTTCACAGTTCTTTTTGACAGACATTTAAAAAAAATCCCACGTACCCCTTGGCATACCTTCAAGTACCCGCAGGGGTACGCGTACCCCCATTTGAGAACCACTGCTCTAACAGAGCTGCTGCGGTAATGTTTTGTATGTCAACAATACAATAACAATAGAGTTAAATACATGCACAAATCTTACTCACAGTGGCTAACAATCCAGAATAATACTACCATGCTTTCATTTTTAAACTTACTTTGCATTGAATAGGAAGTAAAATGTCTGTCAAATTTAAATGTTTACAAAAGCACCAAAATAGTACTTTAATTTGCGTACCATTTGGGTGAGTGAAGCCATGTTTACTTCTAACTGAGTCAAAGTGCAGAAAAAGACAATAGTCCTGCCGGGTTGCTTGGCGATCACTCTTCTTCTGACGTAATCTGAGGAAAGGAAATTAAAAAAGGTTATTTTCATCTCCTTGATAATGTAATGGTGAGTGTGTTTTCACTACTCATTTTCAAGTTTACCTATGAGCAATGGGACTGAAGCGGACTGCCACAGTAGTTTTCTTATATGGTCCCAGGTGGCCTTGGTTTGGAATACACTCCAATACCGAAGATAAGATTGGGGTGGCTGGACTGAAATTTTGAATTTTGGCTAGCAGGGCGGCGTCTGTGCTCTTGTCAAGATTTTCACCCTAAAAAGAAGCATCACATTCATTTCAACTGACCCATTTCCTCACTTAGAGTAGACAGGTAAGTATTATTCAGAGGTCTTACCATTCAGTTTCAGTGAGAACCCATTAATTTAGAACTTGATAGAATAATGCTGATAATTTCTCAAATGTTATGTCATTCATCTTATGTCACCTCAGTTACGTCAATTCCTTTGTACAAAAGTTGGCTACTTCATGCACATGTATTGGTGCATAATATCATACAAACCCCGTTTCCATATGAGTTGGGAAATTGTGTTAGATGCAAATATAAACGGAATACAATGATTTGAAAATTCTTTTCAACCCATATTCAATTGAATGCACTACAAAGACAAGACATTTGATGTTAAAACTCATAAACTTTTTTTTTTTTGCAAATAATAATTAACTTAGAATTTCATGGCTGCAACACATGCCAAAGTAGTTGGGAAAGTGCATGTTCACCTCTGTGTTACATGGCCTTTCCTTTTAACAACACTCAATAAACGATTGGGAACTGAGGAAACTAATTGTTGAAGCTTTGAAAGTGGAATTCTTTCCCATTCTTGTTTTATGTAGAGCTTCAGTCGTTCAACAGTCTGGGGTCTCCGCTGTCGTATTTTACGCTTTATAATGCGCCACACATTTTCGATGGGAGACAGGTCTGGACTGCAGGCGAGCCAGGAAAGTACCCGCACTCTTTTTTTACGAAGCCACGCTGTTGTAACACGTGCTGAATGTGGCTTGGCTTTGTCTTGCTGAAATAAGCAGGGGTGTCCATGAAAATGACGGCACTTAGATGGCAGCATATGTTGTTCCAAAACCTGTATGTACCTTTCAGCATTAATGGTGCCTTCACAGATGTGTAGGTTACCCATGCCTTGGGCACTAATGCACCCCCATACCATCACAGATGCTGGCTTTTGAACTTTGCGTCGATAACAGTCTGGATGGTTCGCTTCCCCTTTGGTCCGGATGACACAATGTCGGAAATTTCCAAAAACAATTTGAAATGTGGACTCGTCCGACCACAGAACACTTTTCCACTTTGCATCAGTCCATCTTAGATGATCTCGGGCCCAGAGAAGCCGGCGGCGTTTCTGGATGTTGTTGATAAATGGCTTTCGCTTTGCATAGTAGAGCTTTAACTTGCACTTACAGATGTAGCGACGAACTGTATTTAGTGACAGTGGTTTTCTGAAGTGTTCCTGAGCCCATGTGGTGATATCCTTTAGAGATTGATGTCGGTTTTTGATACAGTGCCGTTCAATGTTGATTTCCGGCCATGCCGCTTACGTGGAGTGATTTCTCCAGATTCTCTGAACCTTTTGATGATATTATGGACCGTAGATGTTGAAATCCCTACATTTCTTGCAATTGCATTTTGAGAAACTTTGTTCTTAAACTGTTTGACTATTTGCTCACGCAGTTGTGGACAAAGGGGTGTACCTCGCCCCATCCTTTCTTGTGAAAGACTGAGAATTTTTTGGGACGCTGTTTTTATACCCAATCATGGCACCCACCTGTTCCCAATTAGCCTGCACACCTGTGGGATGTTCCAAATAATGTTAGATGAGCATTCCTCAACTTTATCAGTATTTATTGCCACCTTTCCCAACTTCTTTGTCACGTGTTGCTGGCATCAAATTCTAAAGTTAGTGATTATTTGCAAAAAAAAATGTTTATCAGTTTGAACATCAAATATGTTGTCTTTGTAGCATATTCAACTGAATATGGTTTGAAAATGATTTGCAAATCATTGTATTCCGTTTATATTTACATCTAACACAATTTCCCAACTCATATGGAAACGGGGTTTCTATATTGGGCAACTAATAGGGTCCATGTGACTGTGACAACAGCTATCGTTGGCCAACATGCGTCTGACATTGGCGCCGATTTGTCGACTTAGCGTAGAAGTTATATCTGGTTTTGAGTCTCGGCCCCATTGTCATAGAGTTACCTGTCTGTACCTGTTGAAGATGTGATGTTCACAAACAAGTGGTGTCTTTTAAACGGCTATTTTAAACAATGAGAACCGATTCGCAGTTGCGAGTCGATCGTTTGCAAGATCGTGCAAAAGTGGTTTAGTTTCAATTCCGAAAGAGACCAAAATTTGTTTTGATTAGAGCAAGAACCAGTAATTAATTTTAAACTTTTTTCATTTTTCAGCCTTGAAATAATCCAATGTTTTTAAATTTATGTTTTAATGATGTTTAAATTGTTTAATACGCTAAACTTCAGCATAGTATTTTTTTTTTTAAGTGGATTGTTCATTGCGTTGCTCAAATATTATTCATATGGTGCTGGGATGCCCATGATTTCAGCGTGATTTTAACCTTGGTATTTGTGAAATCCTGGTTACGGCCCTGGTCCAGAGGCAGGATAATACGAATATGAATAAGGGATATATGCGCATAGATAAACACTTGGGAGAATGGGAGAATAGGACCTTAACTGATGTTATTATTTTTTTGTCTTGCTTCCTTCATACCACATGACTTACGTTTTCGGTCCCAGCAGCAGACTCCTTAAGCAAGCAAACCCAGTCACATGCATCAGGCCCGTTGTTGTTTAAGACCACACGTTCCACACAAGATGTCCCAAAGTAGGCGGGTCCGAACCACAGGCAGGACAGAGATACTCCCTGTAGAATGTTGCAAAGCAAGTATATTCACACAATGACAAAATACATAACAGTAGGGCTGGCTGTGAATAGTCGGAGATTCAACGATTCTAATCGTAGGAGTCTGATTTGACTATCAACCTCGCAGTCGAATCGTCCAACATTAAACCCACTCCTCCCTCCAAGAGAGTTTGGGGTCTATCAGTGTGGTTTTGCCTTTTATGAGGTAAAAAAAAAGTCGCAATTGAGATCTTTGTTTTGCTAAATTCAATGAAAGACAGTATTCGTTATTTATTCGAATAACGTTGGAAAAAATACCTTACAGCGGCTAGATCTGCATGAGTCACCTTGACTAGACCGTAAACAGTACTACACATCATAACAGTTTATTTCTCCCTTTAAAAAACTAAATCTAACAAATCAGATTTGACTATGAAAATCCTTAGTCAAAGACAGCCCTACATCACAGTAAACACAATAACTGGCTGTAGTACCTGTGTGTCCAAGATCTCAAGATGCTGGTCAACCACCTGAGCCTTAATATTGAGAGCCACAGGAGAGCAGCCTTGAAGCCTGACCCTAGAGACGCAAAATTAGAAACATTTATTTATTCTAACAAGACGGTTACGTTTGTCAATAGTGCGTTTTAGTAAATGCATCACATTGTGGTGCAGAGCCATGTAAAAGGTGCATATACAGATATATACAATGTGATATATCTGGTGATATAGCATGTCTATTCGGTGGGCTTCTCATCAAGTGACCTGTTTTCAACTTTGGTCGTAAATTACATCGCCATTTTTAACAAAGAATTTTGACAAATTATAACACATTTCGAATAGCACACTTCTCATCAGGAGACCTTTCCAGTGATATAACATGTGAGGGTTTGTCCTGCATTAGTTGCTGCAGATATAATAATAATAAATAAGAGTAATATTAGGATAATGTATTATTTATTATAGCATGTTAAAAAAGTGTGTGCAGGGGCTTCCCAGCATGCCTTGTGTTTGTGTTGATCACACCGCGAGAGATAGTGGTCTGAGTTGATGACCCAACGTTATTTTCTGCGGTGTGATTGACTGTTTGCCAAACACACATAGTTTACAAATTGAGATTAGCCTGGCTGTGACAATTTCCTGTGTGACTCAAGATCGCCACAGTATGGGTGTGACTATCCACTTTATATGAGCAGCATTGTGGGCGGTATACCACATGTATAGGGCACCAAATGAGCGCTGAGCATAAAAAAACAGGGACCCCATACAGAAAGCCTCCCTAGAAGGAGCATTGTGCGTGTCACTGTGCAATTAACTAAAATTAATAACCTGCAGAAACTGTTGAAATGTAGCAAAAACCAAATCTTACATTAACTTCTCATCAACGTTTTTGGGTCTGTCAGCAAGTAATTCAACTTTCAGCCACTTGGTAGCACCAGCCGATACGACTCCAGTGCAGGGTGAGAGTCGGATGGAAGAATCTCCACTGTGCAGCACATGGAATACACCTTCAAAAAACACACACACACGCACACGCGCACACACACGCGCACACATGTGAAGAATATCGCAGAATAACCAACAAAAAAATATTCTAGCGACAGCAGTATTGTGTATGGTTCTGAGTTTTGTTTCAGCGGCTGCAGAACAGGTTAAAAATACAAGAACAAGATAAAAAAATAATACAAATTAAATGTAAATAAAACTACAATTAAAAAAAGACATGTCTGTGCAGTTTTCTTTTCGGTGAGGCTAACTGACATAGGTTTCACAGCCCCAGTAAACGGCTAAATTGTGTTTTCTTTGAAGTTTCCGTTATACAATAATACAGTAAGGAATCAAGGGAACATACACGCTTTCTGTATCTCCAGCTGAATCAGAATATTAATATAAGCCTACTCTGTATTCCCACATCATGTTGACACCACCATGGCATTATTTACATGTCCCTTATTTTGTAGTAAAGTTGGCAACACTACAAGTGTGTACGAACAATTGGAAGCATGTTTATGAGGGGTCATTCGGGACATTATTCAGAAATACCTCTCTAACACACTACTGATATTTTTTTGTCTCTCATGCACGCTACTGAAATCCTCTCACACACTACTGAAATTCTCTCAATTTCCTCTCACACACACAACTGAAATTCTCTCAATTTCAGTTGTGTGTATGAGAGGATTTCAGTTGTGCGTATAAGAGAAAAACATTTCAGTAGAGTGTGTGAGAGGATTTCAGTAGTGTATGAGAGGATTTCAGTAGTGTGTACATTGCCTTTCCCCTCCCGACAACAAAGCAACATTCAGCTCATGGACATCAGGCAAGAGAGGGAAAAGGTAATTAGAAATTTCCAAATTATTGTTTAATCCAAAGAAACATAACGCAACATGGCATTGTTGGTAGTGAGCTAATCAGTTAGCCGTCTGCTCCTCCACTACAAACAAGCAAGCAACTAGTGATACAGAGTTTCCGCGGGTCTTAAGAGTCTCAGATCTATTGCAAACTTGGCGCATGTCTTGCAGGGAGCCCAGAAAGCACACTGTCGAATCAGCTAGTACTGTTTGTAGAGTTGTAGTTTTGTAACTATGGTGTAACATGCCGGAATGTGAGTCACGTGGTGGTACGGCAGTAGCTAATCAAATCAGCTGTTCTTCACCTGGTGTGTAAATTCAGAGCGTGAAAACAAATCTTACAATAGGTGTTGGTCACTTTGGAGAAGCAGCAGGAGCACCACTGCAGGTAGCTAAGTTATAAATGTAACGTAACTGCTGTGTGAGAGGGCAACTCGAACTTAACATATTTATACACCAAAATGTAACTAAAAGATGATAATTTCAAACGTGTACTTAGTGCATCAAACAATTAAAGTTTGTTTATATAGCCCTTAATCAAAGGGCTTCCATCTACTAAATGTTTTTTAATCCCTTCTATTATTATACAGGTCATTTCTGCACTGCTGTCGCACCAGCCATATTCTATTGTTGTTATTTGGCTATATTGGTTGTGAAGTGAATTAGTGAAGTGAATTATATTTATATAGCACTTTTCTCTAGTGACTCAAAGCGCTTTACACAGTGAAACCCAATATCTAAGTTACATTTAAACCAGTGTGGGTGGCACTGGGAGCAGGTGGGTAAAGTGTCTTGCCCAAGGACACAACAGCAGTGACTAGGTTGGCGGAAGCGGAGATCGAACCTGCAACCCTCAAGTTGCTGGCACAGCCGCTCTACCAACCGAGCTATACCGCCCCAAGTGCCATGATGCCATTTCTTAAAACTAACATTACTGACTGTTGTTACATTCTGTTGCGAACATGCTAATTAGACACTCAATTAATTTAATCGATAAATTATTTTGAATATTTGTTATTTTGTTCAAAGTACATTTGTGGTACTAAGCACAAACAAGTGTTAAGTTGAGTTATTTTCAAGCAAGAAATACATTTACCATGACTGGTTAACCTACAGTGAACAAAAATATAAACACAATACTTTCGTTTTTGCTCCAATTTTTCATGAGTTGAACTCAAAGATCTAATACTTTTTTAATATACACAAAATACCTATTCCTCTCAAATATTGTTCACAAATATGTATTAGTGAGCATTTCTTCTTTGCCAAGATAATCCATCCCGCTTCATAGGTGTGGCATATCAACAGTATGATTATTGCCCAGGTGCGCCTTAGGCTACCCACAATAAAAGGCCACTCTGAAATGTGCAGTTTTATCACACAGCACAACACCCCAATGTCGCAAGTTTTGAGAAAGTCTACAGTTGGCATGTTGACTGCAGGAATGTCCACCAGAGCTGTTAACCGTGAATTGAATGTTAATTTCTCTACCATAAGCCATCTCCAAAGGCGTTTCAGAGAATTTGGCAGTACATCCAACCGGCCTCACAACCGCAGACCACGTGTAACCACACCAGCCCAGGACCTCCATGATCATCTGAGACCAGCCACCTCGACAACTGCTACAACAATTTCTTTGCATAACTAAAGAATTTCTGCACAAACTCTGAGAAACCGTCTCAGGGAAGCTCATCTGCATGTTCATCGTCCTCATCGGTGTCTCGACCTGACCGCAGTTTGTCGTCGTAAACGGCATGTTGGAGAGGTGTTTTCTTCACGGATGAGTCCCGGTTTTCACTGTTCAGAGCAGATGGCAGACAGCGTGTGTGGCGTCGTGTGGGAGAGTGGTTTGCTGATGTCAACGTGAATCGAGTGGCCCATGGTGGGAGTGGGATTATGGTATGGGCAGGCGTACTGTATGTTATGGACAACGAACACTTATGCATTTTATTGATGGCATTTTGAATGCACAGAAATGCTGTGACGAGATATTGAGGACCGAGACCATCACCTCAAGTTGTAGCATGACAATGCACAACCCCATGTTGCGATGATCTGTACACAATTCCTGGAAGCTGAAAACATCCCAGTTCTTGCATGGCCAGCATACTCACTGGACATTTGACCCATTGAGCATGTTTGGGATGCTGTGGCTCGGCGTATATGACAGCGCGTTCCAGTTCCTAGCTGCCAAAATCCAGCAACTTCGCATAGCCGTTGAAGAGTGGACCAACATTCCACAGGCCACAATCAACAGACTGATCAACTCTATGCGAAGGAGAAGTGTTGCACTGCGTGAAGCAAATAGTGGTCACATTATTAATGTGGACAGCCTAAGGCACATCTGTGCAATAATCATGCTGTTTACTCAGCATCTTGATATGCCACACCTGTGAGGTGGGATAGATTATCTTGGCAAAGAAGAAATGCTCACTAACACAGATTTAGCCAGATTTGTGAACAATACTTTAGAGGAATAGGTCTTTTGTGTATATAGTAAAAGTTGTACATATTTGAGTTCAACCCATGAACAATGTGAACAAAAACAAAAGTATTGTGTTTATATTTTTGTTCAGTATGTGTAACATTCCACATATTTGATATCTATGCACACAATTGTGTTTCTTTAAACATGTTTTATAATGGATTAGATTTATATAGCGCTTTTCTAGACACTCAAAGCACTTCACAGAGAAGTGAGAACCCATCATTCATTCACACGTAGTGGTGGTAAGCTACTTTCATAGCCACAGCTGCCCTGGGGTAGACTGACGGAAGCGTGGCTGCCAGTTTGCGCCTGCGGCCCCTCCGACCACCACCATTCATTCACCAGTGTGAGCGGCACTGGGGCCAAGAGTGAAGTGTCCTGCCCAAGGACACGGCAGCGATTTGGATGGTAAGAGGCGGGGAGCGAACCCACAACCCTCAGGTTTCTGGCACGGCCGCTCTACCCACTACGCCATGCCGCCCCCAAATGTGTACCTCTTGGTCTGTGGTATACTTTATGTACCAATAGGTCTGGGTTCTAATGAGTTTCTATTGTCCCCAAAGATGACGTAAAAATTAAGAAAGTGGTGAACTCTATCTACCACCGAAAGAGTTTATATTAAGAGATCATTTACCTGATGATGAGCCTTTATTGGTTATAGGAAGACGTCTGCTCATCATCTGGCCGCTGGCAGAAAGGAAGCCAAAGTCTAATTTCAAATCCATGGATAGAGCGCAAGCCCTTGGATAACTACATGAACACAAAAAAGTAGATGTCCACAAATATTGTATATTATTTGGAAAAATGAGATGCTTTCTTACACCCAAAGAGGCACTTCGATGGTTTGTGTAACGTCTATGTGAATGTTAATGCAGTCTCTGATCTCCTCTTCTTCCTGCGGGGTGAACTCCAGCACGCCACTCACAGACAAACCTGGAGCTACGTTCTTAGCAGATCTGGGTGCTGAGAATTTAAATATCTGCAAGAAAGCAAGAAGAGAAAGAAACACAGGAATGTAATCACTTATTTTTTAATGTATATAAAGATAAATATAAAATAAATAAACGTATACATACTGGAAAGTATTTGCACGTTTCTAATAGACATAATGACATCGAATTTGCACAAATGGTCATTAGTCGTTTGCAAAAAGTGAGTAAGAAACATGAAAAGCAAAACAAAAATGTACAAAATAATACTATTTTCTCACTATGGTTTCCACCTTTCAGAACTAGAAATAAGGAACACTCCTCACGGCGGCACGGCGAAACTGCACAGCCGAAAGAAATTTGAGGGTTTGCTCCCCAAAACCCGGAAATGCATAGAAACATGTGTATCTTGTACCGATTTTTCGGACTATAAGTCGCATTTTTCATAGTTTGGCCGGGGGTGCGACTTATACTCAGGAGCGACTTATGTGTGAAATTATTAACACATTGCCGTAAAATATCAAATAATATTATTTAGCTCATTCACGTAAGAGACTAGACGTATACGATTTCATGGGATTTAGCGATTAGGAGTGACAGATTGTTTGGTAAACGTATAGCATGTTCTATATGTTATAGTTATTTGAATGACTCTTACCATAATATGTTACGTTAACATACCAGGCACGTTCTCAGTTGGTTATTTATGCGTCATATAGGGTTGCAACAACTAATCGATTAAATCGATCAAAATCGATTATAAAAATAGTTGGCGATTAATTTAGTCATCGATTCGTTGGATCTATGCTATGCGCATGCGCAGAGGCTACTTTTTTTTTTTTTTTTTTTTAAACCTTTATTTATAAACTGCAACATTTACAAACAGCTGAGAAACAATAATCAAAATAAGTATGGTGCCAGTATGCTGTTTTTTCCCCCAATAAAATACTGGAAAGGATAGAAATGTAGTTTGTCTCTTTTATCCGATTGTTAATCTCTTTTATCCGATTATTAATCGATTAATCAATTAATAATTGGCAGATTAATCGATTATCAAATTAGTTGTTAGTTGCAGCCCTAGCGTCATATAATGTACACTTATTCAGCCTGTTGTTCACTATTCTTTATTTATTTTAAATTGCCTTTCAAATGTATATTCTTGGTGTTGGGTTTTATCAAATGAATTCCCCCAAAATATGCGACTTATACTCCAGTGCGACTTTTGTATGTTTTTTCCCTTCTTTATTATGCATTTTCGGCCGGTGCGACTTGTACACCAGAGCGACTTATACTCCGAAAAATACTGTATATGACAAAACTAAATGCTTTGATTTAATTGACATTATTTCACACGCCATATTAGCCTCTGGACCCTGGCCCCTTGGGTCACATGGTGGTCAGTAAGCAAGGGGAAGTCAAGAAAGCATTTAGTCATACTTAAAGTTTAAAGTGCTTTATTAGCAATGAACATAGCTAAAGTGCTGTAAATTAAACAAAGATTTGCAGTTTAACACCCAAAAAACTAAATGAAACACTTGAACTTGTGTAGACATGTTTAGATAAATTATTACATCCATGTATTGTAACTTGACTCAACTTGAGCACATAGGCCTGGCCTACTGTATTCTATACATATAAAGTGCTGTAAATTAAACAAAGCCTGTCTGGGGACACCTTTACTGAAAGAGGACAATACTTAAATGAAATGTAAGTATATAAAGTGCTGTAAATGTAACAATTGGGGACACTTTTACTTTAAGAGGAAAGAAATGAAACACTTGTGTGTATACATGTTAAAGGCTGAATAGACTGAATAGGCTGAATTTAAGCATATACTGTATTACAGGTAAAAGCCAGTAAATTAGAATATTTTGAAAAACTTGATTTATTTCAGTAATTGCATTCAAAAGGTGTAACTTGTACATTATATTTATTCATTGCACACAGACTGATGCATTCAAATGTGTATTTCATTTAATTTTGATGATTTGAAGTGGCAACAAATGAAAATCCAAAATTCCGTGTGTCACAAAATTAGAATATTACTTAAGGCTAATACAAAAAAGGGATTTTTACAAATGTTGGCCAACTGAAAAGTATGAAAATGAAAAATATGAGCATGTACAATACTCAATACTTGGTTGGAGCTCCTTTTCAGGAAACAGAGTGGACCGACACCAGCAGATGACATGGCACCCCAAACCATCACCCAACCATGCAAATTTTGCATTTCCTTTGGAAATCGAGGTCCCAGAGTCTGGAGGAAGACAGGAGAGGCACAGGATCCACGTTGCCTGAAGTCTAGTGTAAAGTTACCATCAGTGATGGTTTGGGGTGCCATGTCATCTGCTGGTGTCGGTCCACTCTGTTTCCTGAGATCCAGGGTCAACGCAGCCGTCTACCAGCAAGTTTTAGAGCACTTCATGCTTCCTGCTGCTGACCTGCTCTATGGAGATGGAGATTTCAAGTTCCAACAGGACTTGGCGCCTGCACACAGCGCAAAATCTATCCGTGCCTGGTTTACGGACCATGGTATTTCTGTTCTAAATTGGCC
Source organism: Nerophis lumbriciformis (assembly GCF_033978685.3). Taxonomy (NCBI): domain Eukaryota; kingdom Metazoa; phylum Chordata; class Actinopteri; order Syngnathiformes; family Syngnathidae; genus Nerophis; species Nerophis lumbriciformis. Next base: position 25,221,050 of record NC_084548.2, on the reverse strand, counting down.
CGCCAACTCCCCTGACCTTAGCCCCATAGAAAATCTGTGGGGTATTGTGAAAAGGAAGATGCAGAATGCCAGACCCAAAAACGCAGAAGAGTTGAAGGCCACTATCAGAGCAACCTGGGCTCTCATAACACCTGAGCAGTGCCAGAAACTCATCGACTCCATGCCACGCCGCATTAACGCAGTAATTGAGGCAAAAGGAGCTCCAACCAAGTATTGAGTATTGTACATGCTCATATTTTTCATTTTCATACTTTTCAGTTGGCCAACATTTCTAAAAATCCCTTTTTTGTATTAGCCTTAAGTAATATTCTAATTTTGTGACACACGGAATTTTGGATTTTCATTTGTTGCCACTTCAAATCATCAAAATTAAATGAAATAAACATTTGAATGCATCAGTCTGTGTGCAATGAATAAATATAATGTACAAGTTACACCTTTTGAATGCAATTACTGAAATAAATCAAGTTTTTCAAAATATTGTAATTTACTGGCTTTTACCTGTATATGCATATAAAGTGCTGTAACAAAGCCTGTCTGGGGACACTTTAAGAGAACTATAGTAAAATGAAACACTTTTTTGTGTGAACCTAAATGAAAAGATGAAGAGGAAAAAAAGGAGAAAAAGTGCATATTTTTGGAGGTGTTTTCTCTTTGGAGGTTGAGAACGCGGTGGAGTATCTGCTGTAGACATTTTTTTAAACGCGGTGCACCCTGCTGGGGTCAGCAGCGTAACTAGGCAACCATCATGACAGACAGCGCAGAGGGGCGGGGCTGTGTGCAGGCAGACAGACAGAGGGGAGGGGCTTCGTGCTGCGTGCAGGCAGACGGAGAGGATTTGACACAGAGGAGAGCAAACCAGATGTATCATGTACAGTCACACTCAGGGGCACTTGCCAACCCTCCCGATTTTACCGGGAGACTCCCGAATTTCAGTGCCCCTCCCGAAAATCTCCCGGGTCAACCATTCTACCGAATTTCTCAGAATTTCCACCCGGACAACAATATTGGGGGCGTGCCTTAAAGGCACTGCCTTTAGCGTCCTCTACAACCTGTCGTCATGTCCGCTTTTCCTCCATACAAACAGCGTGCCGGCCAAGTCACATAATTTATGCGGCTTTTACACACACATAAGTGAATGCAAGGCATACTTGATCAACAACCATACAGGTCACACTGAGGGTGGCCGTATAAACAACTTTAACACTGTTACAAATATGTGCCACACTGTGAACCCACACCAAACAATAATGACAAACACATTTCGGGAGAACATCCGCACCGTAACACAACACAAACACAACAGACCAAATACCCAGAACCCCTTGCAGCACTAACTCTTCCGGGACGCTACAATATACACCCCCGCTACCACCAAACCACCCCCCGACCCCATCTCCCGAATTCGGAGGTCTCAAGGTTGGCAAGTATGTGCGCACCTGAGTGAGGACAGCCTGTCGTCACGTCCGCTTTTCCACCATATAAACAGCGTGCCGGCCCAGTCACATAACATCTACGGCTTTTGGAGCTCAGTGCACAACTGCACACACAACAAGAAGGAGACGAAGCAGACAAACGAAGAAGAGACATATATATATATATAAGAAATACTTGAATTTCAGTGAATTACAGCTATATATATTTACACCCCCCCCCACCTCAAGCCACTTTAATTTATTAGTAGATTGCACAGTACAGTACATATTCCGTACAATTGACCACTAAACGGTAACACCCGAATAAGTTTTTCAACTTGTTTAAGTCGGGGTCCACTTAAATCAATTCATGGTACAAATATATACTATCAGCATAATACAGTCATCACACAAGTTAATCATCAGAGTATATACATTGAATTATTTACATTATTTACAATCCGGGGGGTGGGATGTGGAGAGGGGTGAGGGGTTGGGGCGGGGGGGTTAGATTTGGTTGATATCAGCACTTCAGTCATCAACAATTATATCATCTGAGAAATGGACATTGAAACAGTGTAGGTCTGACTTTGTAGGATATGTACAGCAAGTAGTGAACATAGTGAGCTCAGAAAGCATAAGAACAATTATATACATTTGATTATTTACAATCCGGGGAGGTGGGATGTGGTGGGGGGAGGAGGTTAGGCTAGGGTTGTAGTTGCCTGGAGGTGTTCTTTTAGTGCGGTTTTGAAGGAGGATAGAGATGCCCTTTCTTTTACACCTGTTGGGAGTGCATTCCATATTGATGTGGCATAGAAGGAGAATGAGTTAAGACCTTTGTTAGATCGGAATCTGGGTTTAACGTGGTTAGTGGAGCTCCCCCTGGTGTTGTGGTTATGGCGGTCATTTACGTTAAGGAAGTAGTTTGACATGTACTTCGGTATCAGGGAAGTGTAGCGGATTTGATAGACTAGGCTCAGTGCAAGTTGTTTTACTCTGTCCTCCACTCTGAGGCAGCCCACTTTGGAGAAGTGGGTAGGAGTGAGGTGTGATCTGGGGTGGAGGTCTAGAAGTAATCTGACTAGCTTGTTCTGGGATGTTTGGAGTCTAGATTTGAGGGTTTTGGAGGTGCTGGGGTACCAGGAGGTGCAAGCGTGATCGAAAAAGGGTTTAATGATGTGCCCTCGTTCGTGTTCTTGATGTTTCCCTCTTGTTTTCATGTCAGTTCTGCGCTGCTTTTTGGTGGACATTTGGATCTGCATCAGGGTAGCCTTTTGATATTACTGTATTTTTAGTTAAACGGAGAAGAAAGATTTGAATGGGAGCCGATTGTAGTTCTTACTTTTGTTTATTTAATTGTGTTTGTCCACACAGTCATGGGGAGAACATGCAAAGGCAGTGCCTTCAAGATTTATTGCCGCTCTGTACTTCTTCCTACGTCCGTGTACACAGCGGCGTTTTAAAAAACAATAAACTTTACTTTTTGAAACCGATATCGATAATTTTGAAACCGATACCAATAATTTCCGATTTTAAATTTAAAGCATTTATCGGCCGATATTATCGGACATCCCTAATTAAGAGTGTTCATTTTGTCAGCCATATTTATAATATATCTCAACAATAATGTTTTTTGTTTTTTTACAATATACAGAAGGCCATTAAAAAAGGCGCTGCGGGCCGAAAATGGCCATCGGGACACATTTTGGGCACGTCTGAATTTAAGTCAGGCACAAAGCATATTAATGGCTTCTTACGGGTGAAGTTACATAGCTGTGTGCAGAGAAGAATCAAACGTATGAATTATTCAGTTTTCATTATTTCAGTACACAAACTACAAACCCTGTTTCCATATGAGTTAGGAAATTGTGTTAGATGTAAATATAAACGGAATACAATGATTTGCAAACCATTTTCAACCCATATTCAGTTGAATATGTTACAAAGACAACATATTTGATGTTCAAACTGATAAACTTTTTTTTTTGGCAAATAATCATTAACTTTAGAATTTGATGCCAGCAACATGTGACAAAGAAGTTGGGAAAGGTGGCAATAAATACTGATAAAGTTGAGGAATGCTCATCAAACACTTATTTGGAACATCCCACAGGTGTGCAGGCTAATTGGGAACAGGTGGGTGCCATGATTGGGTATAAAAAGAGCTTCCCAAAAATGCTCAGTCTTTCACAAGAAAGGATGGGGCGAGGTACACCCCTTTATCCACAACTGCGTGAGCAAGTAGTCAAACAGTTTAAGAACAACGTTTCTCAATGTGCAATTGCAAGAAATTTAGGGATTTCAACATCTACGGTCCATAATATCATCAAAAGGTTCAAAGAATCTGGAGAAATAACTCCACGTAAGCGGCATGGCCGGAAACCAACATTGAATGACCGTGACCTTCGATCCCTCAGACGGCAATGTATCAAAAACCGACATCAATCTCTAAAGGATATCACCACATGGGCTCAGGAACACTTCAGAAAACCACTGTCCCTAAATACAGTTCGTCGCTACATCTGTAAGTGCAAGTTAAAGCTCTACTATGCAAAGCGAAAGCCATTTATCAACAACATCCAGAAACGTCGCCGGCTTCTCTGGGCCCGAGATCATCTAAGATGGACTCATGCAAAGTGGAAAAGTGTTCTGTGGTCTGACGAGTCCACATTTCAAATTGTTTTTGGAAATATTTGACATCGTGTCATCCGGACAAAAGGGGAAGCGAACCATCCAGACGGTTATCGACGCAAAGTTCAAAAGCCAGCATCTGTGATGGTATGGGGGTGCATTAGTGCCCAAGGCATGGGTAACTTACACATCTGTGAAGGCGCCATTAATGCTGAAAGGTACATACAGGTTTTGGAACAACATATGCTGCCATCTAAGCGCCGTCTTTTTCATGGACGCCCCTGCTTATTTCAGCAAGACAATGCCAAGCCACATTTAGCACGTGTTACAACAGCGTGGCTTCGTAAAAAAAAGAGTGCGGGTACTTTCCTGGCTCGTCTGCAGTCCAGACCTGTCTCCCATCGAAAATGTGTGGCGCATTATGAAGCGTAAAATACGACAGCGGAGACCCCGGACTGTTGAACGACTGAAGCTCTTCATAAAACAAGAATGGGAAAGAATTCCACTTTCAAAGCTTCAACATTTAGTTTCCTCAGTTCCCAATTGTTTATTGAGTGTTGTTAAAAGAAAAGGTGATGTAACACAGTGGTGAACATTCCCTTTCCCAACTACTTCGGCATGTGTTGCAGCCATGAAATTCTAAGTTAATTATTATTTGCAAAAAAAAATAAAGTTTATGAGTTTGAACATCAAATATGTTGTCTTTGTAGTGCATTCAATTGAATATGGGTTGAAAATGATTTGCAAATCATTGTATTCCGTTTATATTTACATCTAACACAATTTCCCAACTCATATGGAAACGGGGTTTGTACCTCTAACTTGACATTCTGTAATCATATACAACAATTTTGTTTTATTTGACATCAAATGTGATTGTATACAGATGGCATTTGACAACAAACTTGAGTTAAGCTCTGCTTCTTCTACTCCTTTTCAGAATGACAAACTGTAAATATAAATACATGTGACTGTATGCATGTTCCAAATAAAGTAATACCAACACCAGTATTAACTGCACTGATTAGTGGTCATATGGGAAAAAAACACAGTTGAAAACCGTATAGCTTACTTTACCTTTCGCTTGGGCCTTTCAAACCATATTTCCCTCATTGCTTTGCCAGCATTAGTGGCCATGATGGTGGTCTTGTAAACTTTGCCCACCTGCACGTCTTTGAATTCAACGAACGGCGGATTGACTTGAACACAATTATCAGCCATGATTGGCACCCGTAATGCATGTGCTTGTCGAAATGGCAACGCGCTTTGTATTGAGCTGTTTCCAGCGTGTTGCCGTCCCAAGTTACTTCCGTCGCCATTGCCATGGTAACAGCAATGACGTAACTGATCAAATGGTTACACGTGGACGCACAGTTAAAATGTTTTAAAGTGAGTTACGCAGTGGTACGTAGCACCTGACGTTTACAATTAAATGTTTAGCAAGGACTTCAGGGCGCCTATTTCTTGTTGTAAAAGTATATTTCTGCTGAGTTAAACAGATATATGGACTTCCAGCAGCACTGGGGGCGGGGCGACTTCACCCATAAAAACCCAGCTCAAATTCCGAGTTGAATTCAACCAGAACGGTAATTCAAACTAATTCAACTAAGTATACCGTATTTATTGAGTGACTAATCAGCAGTTTTGCTCTTGGGACACAATATGTCACGTCTAGCTTTCCGTAGTTATTCTAAATATATTGGTCAGGTCACAGTGTAACAGATGGACAAAATATAGGAAGAACAGTGCAAGTATAGCATTCAACACAGAAAATAGTATTTGTTTAAAATGATCTTGAATTGAATAAGGCTCCGAGAGGGACAAGCGGTAGGAAATGGATGGATGGATAAACAAAACAAGCTTTTGGAAATGAACAAGCTCCTTCACCTGACTCGCGGCCATTTTGTGGTGGGCGGGTCGTTGCAAAGGTATCAATAACGGATAAATACTTGCGTGGTGATATCAAACTATTCAGGACTCGTCCATTTTTTCAAAAATGTTTCTGTTGTATTGTTCATATTGTTACTATTATAGTTTGTATATTATTTCACTGTATGTTATTTCAGTATATTGATTCATTTGTATGGTGTGCAGGGTGACCATTTCCATGACACCAAAAAGGAGGACATTATGCGGCATATCAATAAATTACTATGGTGTACATAGGACTCTGGTATACCTTATTTATAGTACAATTTTGAGTGGTTTAAAGATGATGTTTGTGTGGCTGAATAGGAAAAAATATTAAAGTCAAGTGTTTGTTAACAGTATTTGTATTTATTCAATACATTGTGGTGTTCAAAAAGTGACCACTGAGATGAATCTTTTCAAGTGCAGAGTGCCACAAAGCATAACATGTGTGGACTTAAATGTAGTTAACATATATAATAAAAAGAAAAATGCCACAAAAAAATTTCCACATCAACATCAAGGCTGCTTGCTGCATATCTGGTTGCGTTATGCAGAATATGGGCCAAACAGTTTGCAGGGAGCACATCTTTTTGGCTCAGTTTCAGCTTCTGATACACACTGTTATGTTTGCCACAATTGACACTGGCATTGTCTGCTGCATATGCAGACATGTTTTTCACCTCTAAGCCAGACATCTCAAGTTTTGCCAGCAGCTGGTTTGTTATGGCTTCTGACGTTTCGTTGCTGTCACTATAAAAATCCAACAGGACATGTTGGATGCCTTCATCAAAGTGAAAATACCTTACCACAATGGGAAAACACTTGTTTGTTCCTTTATTTGAGGCGTCGGTTGCCACGGAGAAGGGTAGGTTGTTTTCTTTTATGTAGTCGGTATGTTCCTGTACTGAATAGTGAGCGATGACGTTCTCACACAATGCCTTGGCTTTTGTTCGGCCACAGGCCATCCCTTTAGCTGTGGGCTAGTCACTGAAAATCTCCCGGTCCACTTTCATGCCGCAGTCTAAACTTCTGTAGGACTGATGATGCTTTACAGCAGTGGTTCTCAACCCTTTTTTCAGTGATGTACCCCCTGTGAACATTTTTTTAATTTAAGTACCCCCTAATCAGAGCAAAGCATTTTTGGTTGAAAAAAAGAGATAAAGAAGTAAAATACAGCACTATGTCATCAGTTTCTGATTTATTAAATTGTATAACAGTGCAAAATATTGCTCATTTGTAGTGGTCTTTCTTGAACTATTTGGAAAAATATATATAAAATAACTAAAAACTTGTTGAAAAATAAACAAGTGATTCAATTATAAATAAAGATTTCTACACATAGAAGTAATCATCAACTTAAAGTGCCCTCTTTGGGGATTGTAATAGAGATCCATCTGGATTCAGGAACTTAATTCTAAACATTTCTTCACAAAAAAAGAAATCTTTAACATCAATATTTATGGAACATGTCTACAAAAAATCTAGCTGTCAAGACTGAATATTGCATTGTTGCATTTCTTTTCACAGTTCTTTTTGACAGACATTTTAGTGAGGGTCAAACCATCATGGCATGGGGGGAAACTCTGGGTTTATGGTAATGAATGGAATAGCCTACTTGATTTGATGTTCAGTTTATGAACTTACATTACATTACATACCCCCAGGGGTACGCGTACCCCCATTTGAGAACCACTGCTTTACAGCATGGTACACCTTGCACAGCTCCGCAGCGTTTATCTTGTCATCCAGGGGCGACGAAACTTCACGAAAAAATGTCCTCATTGAAGAGGTACCTGCCGCACGTTTATTACTTTTATGTTTATCCGTACCCGCATGCCGTTCAATTGCAGCGTTCCCCTGACTACTTACGTCGACATCACATCGACAAAGTGTGCAGAAGCCATGGAATGAGTCTCGACTGCTTTTCGTTATAAATTCGTTCTCTTTTATCCATTCAGAATTAAACGAGGTCTTGCGTTTTGGCATGATGCTAACTTTCTGTCAATGCCGCAACAGCACATGGACCCTTGTTTACTTTTTTAACCAATGATAAGCAGATTTGTATCCGACACAGCTCTTAGCCAATCATTTGATACGTTACTGCGTTGGGGGGCATTTTTTACGGTCTTTGATTGGCTATTGCGCTGCAGCCCAGCAAAGATGAAAAAACTCCGCTCTTAAAGCCTAGTGCCTCAAAAAGGAGGACAAATACGTGTCCGGCTTGAAGCTGCGCCGGACGCCGGACATGGCATTAAAAATCCGGACTGTCCGGCCTAAATCCGGACACCTGGTCACCCTAATTGGTGTGTTGGAGTATGGCATTTACCTAAAAGCCCAGGAAATTAGCAGGCCCTAATAGACAGATTTTACAAACCCAGGGAATACACAGCATATGGATAGTATTGACAGCGCTTCACTTTTCCCCCTTTTGGTTACGTTATAGCCTTATCCTGAAATGATATAAATTCATTTTTGTCCTCAAAATGCCCCTTGATAACGTGAAAATGTTTTATAAAAATGTACAAATTTATTGTAAAATTTTTTTTTAACAAATCACACATACTTACTTGAGTATTCCTAAGCAATTGTTCAATACTTTGTTGATGTACCGTTGGCCGCAATTACAGCCTGGAGTATTTTTGAATATAATGCCAATGCTTCCCATCCAACCTGGGAAGCTTGAGAGGTGCTGCAAAGAGAAATGAGTGAAACTGCTGAAAGATAGGTGTGCCAAGTTGGCGGCATTCAGGGAGGTGACCAAGAACTCGATGGTCACTGTCAGAGCTACAGCATTCCTCTGTGGAGAGAGGAGAACCTTCCAGAAGGAAAACCATCTCTGCAGTAAACCACCAATCAGGCTGATATGGTAAAGTGGCAAGACTGAAACCATTTTCTTCGTAAAAAATGTTTTGTCAAAATGCACCTGAAAGACTCTCAGACCATGAGAATCAATTCTCTGGTCTGAAGACACAAGGATTAAACTCTTTGGCGTAAATGTCAGGCAACATGTTTGGAGGAAACCTGGAACCGCTCATCACCAGGCCAATACCATCCCTACAGTGAAGCATGGTGATGGCAGCATCATGCTGTGGGCATGTTTTTCAGCGGCAAGAACTGGGACACCAGTCAGGATTGAAAGAAAGATGAATGCAGCAATGTACAGAGACTTCCTGGAAGACTAAGATGAACGCAGCAATGTACAGAGATATCTTGAATAAAAACCAACACCTCCCATCCAATCTGAGGGCGCTTGAGTGGTGCTGCAAAGAGGAATGGGTAAAACTGCCCAAAGATAGGTATGCCAAGCTGGTGGCATCATATTCAAAAAGACTTGAGGCTGTAATTGCTGCCAAAGATGCATCAAGAAAGTATTGAGCAAAGGCTGTGAATACTTATGTAAACATTTCGTTTTAATACATTTGCAAAATAAAAAAAATAAAACCCCTTTTTCACATTGTCATTTTGGGGTATTGTCTGTAGAATTTTGAGGACAAAATTAATTCCATTTTGGAATAAGGCTGAAACATAACAAAATGTGGAAAAAGTAAAGCGCTGTGAATACTTTCCAGATGTCCCTGGGCAGTTCGAACTTAAAATTAATGACAACAAAAAACTACATAGCTCTGATTTGTTAACATTTATTTTTGGAGAAAAAATATATTTTATCAATGTATTTTACAAAATATAAATCATGCAAAATTATGTCATAATTCAAATTAAGCAAAATAAGTCTGAATTTTTCGATGAATATCAATTTTCCGTATTTCATCATCATGAATCATATTGATAACAGACGCTGTTTTGTCACTTGAAATTACTCTGGTGAAAGTTTGGTCACCAGAGAATCCACAGCAAGCGTGACCACATGGGGCATCAAATAGACTATAGCTATACTTTTCCTCAAGGAGTCCATAAACAGCTTTGTCACAGGGTGAACCAGAGCCATCTTTGCAAATAGCCGGTTCAGAATTAGTTTGGTCTCCTGGTGAGCCAGGACCAGTTTGGTGAATCACAGCCAGTTTGGTCGTTTGGTGGTCCAGAGGAAGCTTGATAACCCAGGGCCAGTTTTCTCACTTAAAAGTCTATAACATGTTTGCTCACAAGGGGGTCTGAGGCCAACTTAGCAAACTTTTTACCCTGGGAGTCCATAAACAGCTTTGTTACATGGTAAACCACAACCATCTTCGTAATTAGCGGTTTCAGAGACAGCCTGGTCTCCTGGTAAATCAGGGTCGGTTTGGCCATCTGTCGGTCCACAGCCAGTTGAGTCACCCGGCTGTCCAAGGGCAGCTTGGTGACTAAATGGGTACTGAGCCAGATGATTCTGTGACGAGCAGTGATTAACAGCCAAGTTTATATCCGCGTTAGCTTGACTAGTCTCCATCTCCTCCTTCCTAACCCCTGGCTTTGTGGTGGCTCTTTGAGACCCGGTCCCATCCTTGACAGAACAGGAGGAAGAGGAAGACAAAGTTCTGACTTCCACTGATGGCTTTTCATTTTCAACTTCTTGATCTGTACTTCCGATAGCTCGTCTCAGGTCAATCCCTGGTTGTAGTTTAGGTTGGTTCTCCACCTTAAAGAAGTTGTTTCGGACCACGTATCGAACACACTGCAGGAGGATGTTCCTCTCATGGCGGATGTCTGGTGCGAGGAGCTACACCAATCAAAACAGAAGGTAATCTCAAAATTTCTTAGGAATAAAAAACCTAGGTCTGTACAATCTATGCCGGCTTCTCACCATCTCAAGGAGAGTGGGCCTCCGTCTCAGCAGCATATCACAGTGTCCACCTCGACCGCGCCTTCCTCCTCTCCCTCTTCGTCCTCCTTGTCCTCTTAGGTTGTTTGCCATGTTCCGATTAGACCAGCGATTGGAGACCCCGGAAGCTTGTGCGTGCTGATTTTGCAAAACCTTGTTTTCTTGGAGCAGTTCTTTGGCTTTTTGCACAATTGGGACTGAAACAGAGAGAACCCCTTTTTTATTTTTAGAAAAGACCACTGTCAAAGACTTAAAAAAAAGAACATACATTTCACTCGATACTGCAACTATTATTGTGCACTGCAAAAACTGAAATCTAAGTAAGATTAAATATCTCACATAAGGGTGATATTTGCTTATTTTCTGTCTGATAAGATAATTCTTCTCACTAAGCAGATTTTATGTTAGAGTGTTTTACTTGTTTTAAGGGTTTTGGTCCTAAATGATCTCAGTAAGATATTACAGCTTGTTGCTGAGATTTTATGACCTATATTGAGTAAAACATGCTTGAAACTAGAATATCAACTGTTGCAAAGCTGTCTCATCAACACTCACAAGTATAAAACTACTTTTTAAAAGTAATAATTTGTTATTTCAAGCATGAAAATAAAATCATGGTGCCAATATGTCAAGATAATGGCACTAGCATTTACTTAATTTTAGAATATTTTTCAACATATTGAGCAAAAAGGTCTCGTTTTTTTTTTCTACCAAGAAAAGTGCACTTGTTATTAGTGAGAATATACTTATTTTAAGATATTTTTGGTCATTGAAGTTAGCTAATTTTACTTGTTTTGGAAAGTCTTGACGAGCTGAATTTTCTTGTTCTATTGGCAGATAATTTTGATTAGTTCAAATAAAATACCCCTAATTTTTGTATTTTTTTTTTCTTGTTTTTGAACACTGACTTTTTGCAGTGTGTTCAGTACTTAATTGTGTGAATGCCCTTCAGCATATTATTCTGCACCAAAGTTCCTCTATTTATTATTTTTATTACAACTCATTTCTGGTGCTCAACTACTTCCACATTTCTCAACCATTACAACATTAAAATAATTCGCTTCTGTGAGGAGGTAGCATTTTTGTCATTTAAAATGGTATTTAAAAGCACCTATGAACTTTTGTCAGAACAAAACATGCCCGTTTTTTCACCACATCAAAGCCCATTTCGAACTAGAGGAATTACCCAGGATGTGACAAAGTATTTCCAAGTAGTAGAGATTTTTATCGAATTTAAGAGCTTAAATTCACATGATTAGATTTCAGACTTCTTAAGACCCCGCATTACCCTGATTTCAGAGTTGATCGGCATCACCATCTGGATTCCAGATTTTTTCTAAAGCATTCTCTACTATTGGGAGATGGAGTCAAGCTTTTTCAGTTATATATATGTAACTGAGAGTCTTGTAAGATTACCGCTGATGTACTGCAAGTGCACAATGAAGAAAGCACAGTAGCTCTAACTCGGGAAGTACCGTTTAAAAAAAATCCCCGCACACATCATCAAATGTGCCAAAAAACCCGGAGCACACTTCCAGCATCCACAATAAAATCTCAAAATTACATCCAGTCTGACTGCGCTAGCAAAATAAGGGTCACAAGAAACAGCTTACATGTTTACTGTTATAATTTTGCACTTGAAGAAACAGTACCTTAACAAAATTCACAGAGATGGAATTGCACTTTTTAGAGTCTTGTTTACAGTTCAGGTTTAAAACTATCTAATGTTAATGGTGAAGAGAAAAGATAAAGTATGTTTGTTTTTTGTAACAGAGTTGAGACATTTTCATTGTGTAAGTGCAGAATCGGGATTGATCGATTTAGACAGTGATTTCCAAATAGGCACAAAAACTACATGCAGAGGGACAGATGTACAAACTCAGAACTAAGTCGATAACGAAGTGGTAAACTCACTCTGCGCTCCATCATCACTTTCACTCTCACTCATGGAGCCATAGTTGGCCACAAGAGACCCCAGAGCTGAGCTCATCTGCTTCGGGGCCACAACTAGGCCAGCACCACTGGAGGTAGCCGCTGCATCTTCTTTCTCGGAATCTGAAGGAAATGTGAGGGAAGACAATTACAATACACAGTACAATACAACAGTGTCATCAGGAGACAATGGTCATATCCAAAGCCACAGTCTGAGCCTCCAAAGGACCCAGCACAACCACTCAACAGAGGCCACTTATTAAAAGAGCGGTCGTGCTTCACCTTAATGCAGCGTGGTGACGTCTACAGCTCACAAATGCATGAAAACTGCTGAGGATGCTAACCTCGGATTTTGACACGGCCATGGTGTTGTTCCTTCACTAACCATTGTCACTTTTGACCAACACTCCCAATGGATCACAATCCTGGTTGGACCGTGTGATGGGTAGGAGTTGTTTTGCTGCAGTGCCACTGTCAATTGGATGAAGACTTTGGGGATGTTGCCGCTGGAACCCTCTCCCACGCCATTGGCCACGTCCTCTGCCTCTCATTCGTCTTAATATCAGAACACAGTACAATAGGGTTGTCAAATAGTTTGACTTAAGCAACAATACAATGAAGTCCCACTGACACTATTGACCCAACTGCATTAATACTTGGCCAAGTAACTAAATCTGATCAGCACCAAATTCTTATTTTCACAAATGTTGTCGTCTCTCCTGTCCTGCTGCAGTGCGCATACTCACTGCTCAGCGCTGTCCTCTGTGAAACCCAGAGCTCATATGAATGACAGGAACAAGCAGTCTATCGGTACACCAGTTTTTGTGTGTTTAAAGCCAATTAGAAGTAGAGTATGGCGGGTCAAAACTTTGCTAGCAAATTGGTGTTTCTAAGCTCATATACTTGTCCAATTAAGGATGAAGTTGTCAAAAAGTCTTGGAAGAAAAAAAAGTGGATTAGAAATGAGACATTAAAGAGGAAAATACCGGAAAAAAAATGTCATTTTATTTTAAATAAACACAAAGCTAATGTGTTTGATTTTTACTGAAACAATTTTACTAGTTAACAGTGCCACTGCCAATGTAAAACATCACTATGTAATAGGGCTGCACGATTTTGCCAAAACAACCTAATTGCGATTTTTCTCTCCAAAATTGCCATTGTGATCATTTTGGGATTTTTATATTTTATACATAAAACTGCAAAAATAACAAAAGAAGGACATGTTACCTTTAGACTGCAAACATATTTTTGTCTCCAAGTGCCACACATTAAAACAAAAGATTGTCTACATCATAATATTACACTGAAAAAATAACCAATAAAAACTATACAGCAATAAGGTAATGTAATCATAATATATAATAATAATACAAGTAATCATTTAAAATTATATAATAAACATATTCCTCATTACTGTAAGATAGTTTACCATTGTACTGTAATTGGAAGGTAAATAACTTTATTATCCTAAATAAATACACAAACAAAAATTAAATGGACTAATTTTTGTAACCCTAATAAATATTGAACATCTTAAGGTTATTTTTTTTTACCAGTTGTAAAAGTGAGGTCGGACGTTGTCTTTTTGTTTACTGCTATCTCATGATCACGGCGAAATTTTCGCTTGTCCATCCGTGTTGATGGGCATGAGCATCAACAGCTCATATTTGAAGCTGAAATATTCCCACAATAGCTTGGCTTTACAATCTTATGTTTTTCCTCCTAATTTGTGTTACTTTGTGGAACTTCTCACTGGCGAGTTGCAAGGCTCTCTGTACTGTGAGTGCGCTGGTGGCGGCGCCCCCGCTGTCGTCTCTGCCAAGACAAAGATTGTGAATGACTGAAAAGAGGGGTCACTCTGTTCAGTTTATTCCTCTGGTAAACAAACACGCTCAGGTGCTAAGAGCAATGCACAGTCAGAGTCAGACGTCTTTCTTTCTGTTTGAAGCGAGAGACGAACAAACGCGAGGCTAAAAAATTCTGATTGGGGAACATGGCTGTCACTCACACACTGGTGACGGCAGGAAAAATTTTTTTTGATTATTTACCGTATTAATAAAAAACAGCCCTGCTTTGTAACAAAGCATGATGATTAACAGCTATAGCATCCATCCACACACTACACTGTCGATGACAACAAAACTTTAACAAGTCTTCATTTAAACAAATAGTTTGTAAAATAAATGACAAAGCAAAACCAATGTAATTCTGTATTTTCCAAAGTAAGTTAATTTAAGTAAAGTTATTTGTTTATTGTCATATTTGTTGTATGTTGTTGTAACATGGAAAAAAATAACATCGATAAGCCCAATAAATGTAATTTTATACAGTGCAACTTTGATTTACGATACCCTGTATTTGTTAACTTTTCGATTTACGAACTTTTCGATCGAGCCAAGTATGCCTCAGTGTGCGAACCATGTCTCTGTATATGAACACTTCTTTCAGTCATTCGTTTTGTTTCACGCTTGCAGGTAAAAAACGCCCTCATTGTAGTAGTAGCAGGGCTTTCCACGTCACTTTCTGCACTAGACACACACTCACGACTGTGTTGACACTTAAGAAACATTTGAAAACTATTTAGTAAAGCTTTTAGTTAATGCACCTTTTAACTATAATTTTTAATCCACTTTGTATCATTTTTATGATGTTGCCCCTGTTTTAATTGAATTGTTGTTATACTTCACCTATGTTTTGTAAAGCGCTTTGTGATTTTTTCTGTAAAAAGCACTTAACAAATAAAATTTACTTAATTACTTCTCAGCGCTTCAGTGTGTGTACCTTTTGTGTGTTTTTTTCCCCTTTTGACAAGTCTTGTCCATTTTTCTCACTACCGGTAATTATAAGTCCCAAAAAGCCAAAAGACTGGCATGGAAAGGAGGAGAAAATCGCTGTGGAATTAAAAAAAAAAGAAGACTATTTGCAAGGAGCACTGTACATTAATGGTGCTCAAAAGTGTGGAAGAATTGACGAAACAGTGGACTTTTGTGGAAAAATATGCCATAGTAAACTTATTTCACAGTGGATGAGAAGTTCTTACCATCTTCAGGTTGACTCTTTCAAAGCATACACATTCACACACATTTAAATACTATAGTCTACATAACACGTAACGATGGTTATTGGGTCAAAATTTTACATATCGTATTTTTCATACTATAAAGCGCACATAAAATTATTAATTTTCTCAAAAATCAACAGAGCGACTAATATAAATAGTAAATCTGGTTGTGCTTACCGACCTCGAAGCAATTTGATTTGGTACATGATGTAATGATAAGTGTGACCAGTAGATGGCAGTCACCTATAAAAGATATGTGTGGACTGCAGATTGACACCTGTTCAATAAATGACATTACCAGTAGGCAAGCAACACCACAACATTGATGTTTCATTGAGAATTTAGTATATTACCCACGGCGCTCAAAAATCTGTCAAAATGTTTTAATACGACTTTGGTAAGCTACGAAGCCGCACCACTTGATGGAACACAGAGCATTACAGCTACTGTACTCTGATATACTGTGCTTCAACATACGGGTATTATTATGGTGTGTGTATAAGGACCCCAAAATGGCACCTATAAGGAGACATTATCTGGCGTTTTGTTGCTCAATATTATGCAAAACCAACATTTCTTTACTATTGGTGGGATTGTGCGGTATACCGGTACTAATAAAGTACAGCGATACTAATTGATTGAAATCGGTACTATACTGCCTTTGAAAAGTACCGGTACCGTTCTTTCATCTGCAGCGATGACTACAGAGCCGAACCGCATGATGTTGAGTGTGTCAAAACGTACACACAAAGTGCATACAAGCAATAACATCTTGGAGAGGATGAATGGCAAAAAATGACAATTCTATTGGTTAAGCTGTTGTGCCCACCTGCTTCAAGACGACCACCATTGTGCCCCTGCCAAAGAAAAACACTATGACCTGTCTGAATGACTATGGCCCCGTTGCACTCACCCCAATAGTGATGAGGTGCTTCGAGAGGATAGTCATGTTACACATCAAGAAGACCATCCCAGACACACTGGAACCTCTACAGTTTGCCTACCGGAAGAACCGGTCCACTGAGGATGCAGTCAACACCGTCATCCACACCATCCTCACCCACTCGGAGGGCAAGGACACCTATGCTGGGCTATTATTCATCGACTACAGCTCTGCTTTTAACACGGTCATCCCACAAAAACTCACTGCTAAACTCCTCACTGTTGGTCTGACACCGGCTCTCTGTGACTGGGTGCTGAACTTTCTCACAAACCGGCCCCAGTCAGTCAGAGTCGGCAACCAGACATCAGGCACAAAGGTTCTAAGCATAGGGACCCCCCCAAGGCTGCGTGCTGAGCCCCCTGTTGTACACCCTCTTCACACACGACTGTGTGGTCTCCCAGAACAACACCAGTATCATCAAGTTTGCAGATGATACTACGGTCGTCGGACTGATCACCGGGGGAGCTGAGGCAGCGTAGGGAGGTAGCGGAACTGGTGGCCTGGTGTCAGGATAATAATCTCTCCTTGAACACACACAAGATGATTGACCCACGGAGAAGGAGTGCACAGCACATACCAGACAGAGGTGGACAGGGTGAAAACCTTTAAATTCCTCGGGACCCACATCAGCGAGGACCTCACCTGGGCTCACAACATCCAACAAACAAAGAAAGCCCAACAGCGACTGTACTTCCTAAGAAGGCTGAGAAAATTTGGCATGCTACCCAAAATTCTCAGCAACTTCTATAGAAGTACGGTTGAGAGTGTCCTTACCAGCTTAATCACGGTCTGGTATGGAAACTGGGCTGTTAAGGACAGGAAGGCACTCCAGCGAGTGATTAAAACTGCTCAGTACATATCAGGAGCAGCCTTACCCTCACTACAGGACATGTACTCTACCAGGGCCACCAGGAGAGCACACAACATCATAAAAGACAGTACAAACCCCCAGCACAGTCTCTTCAGCCTCCTACCATCAGGCAGACGATACAGGAGCCTGAAATCCAGGACTACGAGACTGACAAACAGTTTCTACCCACAGGCCATCAGGATTGTGAATGCTAACTTGTGAATGATAGCTACCCCCCCTCTTTTTACTTTTATCTTTTGAACAAAAGACAGCTACCATGACCACCCCCGAACTGTGAACCATCACCGTAGACACTTTTCACCTTTGATCACTAAAGACACTTTAAACTGCTGCTGTGACCAAATGTCACCTCCATATTTATACTGTTGACTGTGAATCAGAATGTGCAATTATGTAATGTTACTCACTGTGCCTTGTATGTAAAAATGTTTTATTTTATTTTAGCTAAGTACCGTGTGACTTGTTGAAGGGTGGACTAGCAAAGTAAGATTTTCATTGTACGGCAAACTGTCTGTTTAACTGTGCATATGGACAATAAACAATCTTGAATCTTGAATACAGAGTGAAGCTCAATATGGAGATATTTGGGCTTCAAAACTAACGGTAAAGGTGACGCTTTAAACAAGGAAGTGTCGCGCTTCAAGTGTTGCTTTAAAACACGCCTCGCCAAACGTGGCGATTAGTATTACCACCTTTGCTTCAAACTCAGGTAAACATTTAAATAATGAACATTCAGATCTGCACAATGAGTTATAAATAGTGACAGGTAATAATGTAGTAGTTACACCTTTCCTGCTGTTTGGCTTCAGTGCAGACTGTCGTCAAGAAGCACAGGGCAGACGTTCCCTTCAGGGTCAATGTTTTACTATACAATGGGTCTGCTAAGCTCTGCTTTCGGGTCAGAATTTGAGGCCACCGATTTGTGACATTCTGGTTGCTACAATCTACCGGTCCAGCAAAGACAACATGCTGTCCAAGTGGAGACACGTAAATAAGACTGCCCACAAAACGACACATCCTGAAGAGACGGTCAGAAAGCGGCTTGAAGATGGTCTGTAAAACATAATTTATGCAGCATTTTGACCAAAGAACCACCATTACAAGTTATGTAGACCACAAAGAAGTGTTTTAAATTAAAATAATAATATAATATAATATAATATAACCCGTTTAGTGCGTCTTATTTCTGAAAATAGACCTGAATAGACCCGCTCATCGGCAGTGGGCTTTATAATCCGGTGCGCTCTATGGTCCGAAAAATATGGTGGATTATGTTTTACAGACCATCTTCAAGCCGATTTCTGACCGTCTCTTTAGGACGCACCTATTGTGGGCGGTCTTGTTTGCGTGCCTCCCCTTGGACAGCGTCTTCTCCCCGTCAGCCATGTTGTAGTTTTAGTGCTTCCATATCGAGTCTAGTGACAGATATAAGTTACAACTATACTGTATTTAGTATTCGAAATGGCAACAGCCAGTCTGTCACCACAACAAGAGGATAGGGAAAAAAAGGCGCTTGTTGAATCCCGCAAAGATTTCAGGGTAAATTTCTACCATATATGGAGACATCTGCTGAGGTCACAACTGGGAAAAATGTCACAAATGGGGAACATTCCAAACGGCTCGTTTGGAAGAAGTATGAAGGAAGGCGAAATTGTTCTATATATATTAGCGCAATGACTCCAAGGTTTGATTTCACTTTTCTGGACTTAATGCAGATCCAAACACACAAACACCGGTACCAATAGGTAAGAAAATTTGGTTTTGCATAATATATCCTTTTTAAAATGTGTACATGAGCGAGGACAAACAGATAGCTTGTGTAGGTAGCACATTTAGCACATTCATTTATCTGTGGCGGTCCCAATACAGAAAACACTATAATATTGATAGTAGTAATACACTTAGCCAACTACAACACAAAGCTGATATAAAGGCTTGTTTTTACTTTGAATAAATATAATCTCTTTGCATATGGGTTGGTTTTACAATTACAAAATTAAAAAGATCAAAATGGCCTGGGTTAGGACATGAATGGAAAGAAGTAAAAAATACCCAAACTGAGCTGTCTCCAGAACCGCTCCAGTCTTCTCTCGCCCTTCCATCAGTTTTTTCTTTTTTTCGACATGCTGCAAAGTCGGATAGTTCCTGGAAAGAAAAGGCAGAAAGTGTAAAGACTTCCAACGTAACATTTGCAATGCTCGATTTCTGAATACTAACTTGCGTCTTTCCTCTCTCCACTTCAAAATCTCTTCAGGGGTGTCCAGCTTGATTCTTTTCATTCCTGGTGCATGGGTCTAAGAAATGACCAAGCACTAACATTAGCAAAGGGCACAACACAACATAGGCAATAAAGACTAACTTACATTTTTCCAATGGATGTTGACTAGTTTCTCATGAGCCGTGAAGCTGCAGTCTTGTACAGAACACTACAAAGTTGGGCAACTTAACAAAAGAGTATGTGGTACTTCAAAGACAGTACTGTAACAAAAATACATTACCTTGACATGTTGAGCAACATGTTCCTCAAACTTCTCCTGGTTTTTAAAACCACGGTCACAGGTGTCACAAAAATGCAAAAAGGAAGGTCCATTGTTGCTCTGATCAAAAGGCAGACACATTTATCATTTGTAAAAATACAGCAAATTAAGAGCATGAAGTGATTAATAATTAAAACATGTACCTTTTTTCCACAGTTGTCTGTTGGTCTATAACCTTGATGTCCTGCTTGATACCATTCACGACCAGAATTATGGCCTACATGAATAAGTGAAAGGCAGTGCACATACACAAAATGACTAGATATTTGATGTGATTATTTCCTATAATAACTTAAAATACAAGGGAGGTATTTTTCACAGATGTCAAAATCCAAATGCAAAAAAACAGACATAGGCCATGTTTCAATACGCACACTTCCAATCTTACACTTCAAGATGTACACTATGTACCGATAGTAGGTACCCATGATGGGTAAATGATGGCTCAGTATGTATGTCGCTGCATTGACCTGCACTAATACTGTGTGGGTGTTTCACAATGGCGCCATCTACTGGACTACAAAAAAAAATTACTTTATTAAACCTGCAATTAAAATAATAGTTTGGTGAAGGCCACATGGAATTCACACATATGTTAAGTTAAAGTTAAAGTACCACTGATAGTCACACACACACTAGGTGTGGGGAAATTATGCTCTGCATTTGACCAATCCCCTTGTTCCACCCCCTGGGAGGTGAGGGGAGCAGTGAGCAGCAGCGGAGGTCGGGCTCGGGATTATTAGCAAATATAATCGTTTTTTAAACAAATAGCTGTGCTAAAAGGAATATGAAACGCGCAACTACTGTTGATAAATGGAATAGTAAACAGGAAAAGACAATTTATCTTGTGTGGCACTGTATAATCAAAATGTGGCATGTCACTCCCCGTGTTCACTCGCGAACTGAAAGAAGCGGTTCCTAACACATTGTGGTACAGAGGGACACAGCATCACTTCTTGTGTTTTATAATGCATCGCTGTTTCTGTACTGTTTGACTCGTTACTACAAGTGGCGGGCCGTGTATTTCTCACCTAGGCCTTCAGTGATGTCCTACTTAGTCCGACTTCACCTCTCAAAATACCGCAATTTATGTCACCACATGGACACGGCTGGAGATACTACTGGTCATTGAATCCACTCAACAGTGTACAAAACAGTCTATTTTTCGGCGCATTTTAAAATTCAATAAACTCGCTTCAGCAATTAAAACCTATCTTATGTGGTACTGTCAAAATTTAAAGAATTGTATAAAACAAATGAAACTTGAAAAAATTTTGAAATAAAATATTTAAACTCACAATTTGTAGCACCCATTCGACGCCGTATAAGTTAGTGGTACCGCTCGTAGTAGTTGGTCGTAGTCGGTTGATTCGTGTGAAAGTCGCGGGCAAACCATTTCACCGCCGCAATAGCTTCCAGTGTCGGCAGACCTCGTCTCACAAGATGTAGTTTCTCTTAAGTATCCTTCTTGAAAATGGCCTTGCAAATATATATCTGCCATCTAATCAACATTTTGCTCTCCTTCTTTGTGAGTACTGGTGAGTTTTCTATGGCTCCGGTGCCACTTCTTGTTTTCGCAACTTGTGATTGCATACTCACTTTGGACTCCCAAGTGAGTATCCAATCACAGGACGCATAAATGTCAGGGCCAGCGAGAAGGCCTTGCTGACAACAACTTGTGATCTGATTGGCTATGGCAATTGTCTATCACCTGTATGTGTCCGTTCACTTACAGTGCACAGACGCCTGCATTGTTGATTCTGAAGGCCCCAGGCAGATTTCATACAGCATCGCAACATAAGCTAGCTGAATATTGATTGGATACAAACTCTAATCTAAAAACAATAGCACTGGAAGGAGCATAATATGACATGTGTCCTGGGCATGACGTTAAAGTGCATCCGGCAGTGGAGGCTCCTCTATGGGGTCTTGGGGCACTAGGAGGTTAACCCCTTTACTACTGTTACCCCAGGTGGCCCTTGGCAAAGGCCTAGTACCTGACTGCCCCCTAGCCAGGGATACGGTGAAGACTTCAACGGCGGAGCAGGTGGAAGACGGTAGAATTAAGAACTACCACAACGGCTGCGATGGCGGAAGAAGGCTGCAGCAGAAAAGGGTCCCCAGTCGTCTGGGACTCCATGCCACTGGACCCTGACCCGATTCTGTCAAGGACCGTGTGGTGACTGTCTGTGCACCACACCACCACTGATTACTACTATGTAATCTTTGCAACGTAGTGCTGTCCCAAAACGTAAAATGTATCCACCATCTCATCTTCGCTCCTTTTAAATTGTGAATTGCAACCACTTAAGTCCCTCTCCTTCCCATATGTAGTAGCCATGATGGAGATGATTGGTGGTGGTGATGGTTAGTGTCAATCACTAGGTACCATTTGGGGAGTAACATCCGGGTACTGACAGCGCACTTCTATGTGTAAGTAAGGAAGGAAGTGAAGTGAATTGAAACACTGCCTGAGTAGAAGTTGAAGAACATCAAGAGAATTGTATGTAATACAATATTATACATTTAACATTGATGCTGACCGTATAAATATTGGGACCCATAGTTTCCTGAATGAGGACGGTAGCCTGTCGTTGCCCCGTGGTTCCCGGTAGCTTGACCGCTGTAGGCCGAACCGGGCTGGATAGGTGCCTCACTCCAGGTCCACATGCTGGGGTGGAAGCTGCTAGTCCGAATGAGAGGTTGCTGCTGCCATGGCAGTTGGAAGGAGTTTGGAGTAGGCGCGTCGAAGTTCGGCGCAGGGTAGTAGCCCGGTTTATCCATGCCCGTTTATTCACGGGAACTAAGATTTAAGAAGGTAATAGTCAACGTCTTACCACACGGTCCTCACATGTGCTTGTTTTGCCGGAAAAATCTGACGTCATTTCCGTCGCCACCGGAAATAGACGTCGATGGCTCAGAAAAATAAATAATTAAGTCTGATCAAAACACTTAACCGAATAATGTATAAAATACGGTGATCATACGCAGGATTCAACTCTTTTATACAATTAAATATCTGCATGTCGCGTGGAAGGAATTAGCTCGTGTCGTTCAGTTACATTTTTGTCCTGCAGATGGCAGGAAAAAACATTTTAAAGCGAAGAAGAAGTAGCAGCAGCACGGTTGCCAGACGTACGTTAATTACATAATCTGTACGGTAATTTCACAATTCACTCTATGTATGATCATTAAACCTCGTATAAATTACCTGAAGACACAAGTTGCTAAATGTGTTTGGACTGATGAGGAGATCATGTCATTTATTGAACACCAATGATCTGCTGTTATTATATCATTCATTTATTATGTCATATTTAAACTATAGTATTGAAGTCTGGGGAAATTGTTATAAATCCAATCTACAGCCTTTAGTCACTCTGCAGAAAAAGGCAATTAGGATTGTGTCTAATGTTCACTACAGACATCATTCAAATCCACTATTCGTGGAGTTAAAGCAACTTAAACTGCACGATGTGATCAATTTTAAAACTGCTCAATTTATGTTTAGGGCATCCCAAAACTCTCTACTATCCAATATACAGAACCTATTCCAGGATAGAGATGCTCACCATAGTTACAGTCTTAGAGGAAACAACAAATTTTGGACACATCTTCTCATTCAAAGCGTTTTCTTTATTTTCATGACTATTTACATTGTAATGTAGATTGTCACTGAAGGCATCAAAACTATGAATGAACACATGTGGAGTTATGTACTTAACAAAAAAAGGGGAAATAACTGAAAACATGTTTTACATTCTAGTTTCTTCAAAATAGCCACCCTTTGCTCTGATTACTGCTTTGCACACTCTTGGCATTCTCTCGATGAGCTTCAAGAGGTAGTCACCTGAAATGGTTTTCACTACACAGGTGTGCCAGGGTTGATTAGTGGAATTTCTTGCTTTATCAGTGGGGCTGGGACCATCAGTTGTGTTGTGAATGAGAAGGTGTCCAAACTTTTGGCCTGTACTGTATGTAAAAAAAAAAAGTTCAAAGTGACAATATTAAAGTTAGCCCTACAGTTCCAATCTCTGCAATACCAGCGTGGATGTACGATATCCAAGATGTAGATATGCAATTATTAGGTAATATAAGTTTAAATATTACTAGATACAACAACAGATTGAGGAAAGCAGTCATAATATATACAGATGCATCTCAAAAGACTGAAAACATGTTTTATATTCTAGTTTCTTCAAAATAGCCACCCTTTGCTCTGATTAATACTTTGCACACTCTTGGCATTCTCTCGATGAGCTTCAAGCACACATGTGAAGTGAAAACCATTTACGGATGACTCTCTCTTGAAGCTCATCGAGAGAATACCAAGAGTGTGCGAAAAAGTAATCAGAGCAAAGGGTGGCTATTTTGAAGAAACTAGAATATAAAACATGTTTTCAGCTATTTCACTTTTTTTTTGTTAAGTACATAACTCCACATGTGTTCATTCATAGTTGTGATGCCTTCAGGGACAATCTACAATGTAAATAGTCATGAAAATAAAGAAAATGCATTGAATGAGAAGGTGTGTCCAAACTTTTGGCATGTACTGTATATGAATTTATATGGCAGTTAATTGGGCAAAGGAAACTAAAGCAAGAAAAGCAGTCGTGTGCTCAGACTTCAGCAGTGCATTAATCAGCATAAAAAACATAGCTTCAGACACAGGACAACATTTACTACATGAAATAGTTCAGGCATTCTACAGGGTAAATAAAGTGGGAAGTGTGGTTAAAGTTATCTGGGTACCTCATGTAGGAGTTGTGGGAAAAAAGTTAGCGGATAAGTACGCAAAGCAAGCTACAACTAAAACAGAATACACATGGAGATTAACCACAGTAAAGAATAAGTGAAGAATATAGTTAAGATAAAACACAATGAAGAGTGGCAGTATAATTGGAATAAGGAAACAAAATGTAGGGAGTTTTACAAAAGGTGTAATGAGAGGAGGGAATAGAAATAGGAAGGAAGAAGACATTATTACTAGAATGAGATTAGGACATACTTATCTAAATAATTCATTGAAATTGATAAGGAAACATAACACAGGGCTGTGTGATTATATTGTCATCCATTAGAAAGTGTAGGGCATGTATTAATACATTGGAGTAAATATAATAGAGTTTGATTGATTTATTGATTGAGACTTTTATTGGTAGATTGCACAGTACAGTACATATTCCGTACAATTGACCACTAAATGGTAACACCCCAATACGTTTTTCAACTTGTTTAAGTCGGGGGTCCACGTTAATCAATTCATGGTATAAATATATACTATCAGCATAATACAGTCATCACACAAGTTAATCATCAGAGTATATACATTGAATTATTTACATTATTTACAATCCGGGGGGTGGGATGTGGAGGGGGTTGGGGAGGGGGGGGGTTAGGTTTGGTTGATATCAGCACTTCAGTCATCAACAATTATATCATCAGAGAAATGGGCATTGAAACAGTGTAGGTCTCACTTCGTAGGATATGTACAGCGAGCAGTGAACGTAGTGAGCTCAGAAAGCATAAGAACTCGGGATGTCCGATAATGGCTTTTTGCCGATATCCGATATTCCGATATTGTCCAACTCTTAATTACGGATACCGATATCAACCGATACCGCTATATATACAGTCGTGGAATCAACACATGATTATGCCTAATTTGGACAACCAGGTATGGGTTAGGGTTAGGGTTAGGTCCTTTTAAAAAAATAAAAAAATAAATTAAAATAAAATAAATAAATTAAAAACATTTTCTTGACTAAAAAAGAAAGTAAAACAATATAAAAACAGTTGCATATAAACTAGTCATTAATGCAAATGAGTAAAATTAACAGTTAAAGGTTAGTACTATTAGTGGACCAGCAGCACGCACAATCATGTGTGTTTACGGACTGTATCCCTTGCAGACTGTATTGATATATATTGATATATAATGTAGGAACCAGAATAATAACAGAAAGAAACAACCCTTTTGTGTGAATGAGTGTGAATGAGTGTAAATGGGGGAGGGAGTTTTTTTGGGTTAGTGTACTAATTGTAAGTGTATCTTGTGTTTTTTATGTTGATTTAATAAATTAAAAAAAAACAAAAAAAAAAAAAAAAAAAAAAACGATACCGATAATAAAAAACGATACCCATAATTTCCGATATTACATTTTAAAGCATTTATCGGCCTACAATATCGGCAGGCCGATATTATCGGACATCTCTAATAAGAACAAGTATATACATTTGATTATTTACATTTGATTAATTACATAGGGTAGGGATGGATAGGGTAATACTGGAAAATAGCGAAAGAGAAAGTTAGGTTAGTAGTGGAAGATATTTTCGGATTGCGCTCGGAACATGTATGGTACAAAGCATCACATACAGTTAAAAAAAGACAGGGTTAATAAACGAATGGAGAGTTGGTTTCAATCTCAGTCCACACTCCATATCAAAAGGTGGCGGTAAAGCACACCACAGGGTTGCTTGCCAACCGCCACAAACCAACGAAGAAGAAGAAAGTGTCGTTTCCTATCTGGCAACCTTCTGCACGCAGCAGCTTAAACCACGAGTGTAGCATCGCGTGCACGTGCAGTCGCAGCCAAGGAGCGAAGCAGGACATTTGGCAACTTGTCTTCAATGATCGCCACCGACAGACCAATCCTGTTGTAAAAGAGAAGGGGCGACCAAAATGCTCGTCTTATTTGAGACCGCTGCAGGATATGCAATTTTTAAAGTAAGTTCTCCATACACACATTTTTTACCCCCTGCGTATTAGTTTAAACGTGGCTAAGCAACACGAGTTAGCTTAGCTTAACGTCGATGCTAATTGCTAAGATCGGTTGTTGCTTCGATCGCTATTTGACTTTATTTGATATAATGTCTGATAGCACGATTATCAACACGTCATCGCGATTTTCATTCAGTACTCGAACGTTTAGAGCCTTGATTCTTTCAGGTGAACTGTCGGTCGACGGGCCCTCCAACCACGTGTGTGAACGCGTGGCAGTAACCTTAATGAAAACTCATTTAAGTCTTACCATTTCCACAGTGTAGGGGTTTTCCCCACTTTGAGGCACATATAGTATGGATTGTTTTTAACCAACTAGGAGCTAACCTGACCTGTCTCCTTGCGTCAAGTCTTCACATGTCGCCTCTTTTTTCCCCCCTCCAGGTTCTTGATGAAACCAAACTACAGCAGGTCGACAGTTTATACAAGGAGTTTGAAACTCCCGAAAAGGCAAATAAAATGTGAGTAAAGATGTTGAACATGCATGGTAAGTATTGAAATATAACATTTGAACTTACTGAACTCTTTATTATTTTTCAGCGTCAAACTGAAGCACTTTGAAAAGTTCCAAGACACGACAGAGGCTTTAGCAGGTATTGACTCACTAAACCAGGGGTCGGCAACCCGCGGCTCCGGAGCCGCATGCGGCTCTTTGATCACTCTGATGTGGCTCAGCTGCATACCTGCTGACCCTCCCGATTTTTCAGTGCTTCTCCCGAAAATCTCCCGGGGCATCAATATTGAGGGCGTGCCTTTTTAGCGTCTGATTTTACACTATCTGCGTGCCGGCTCAGTCACATGTTGTATGCGGGCTCTGCCCTTCACACATAAGTGACTGTAAGGCATACTTAGTCAACAGCCATACAATTCACACTGAGGGTGGCCGTATAAAACAACTTTAACACTGTTACAAATATGCGCCACACTGTGAACCCACACCAAACAAGAATGACAAACACATTTCTGGAGAACATCCGCACTGTAACACAACATAAACACAACAGAACTAATACCCAGAATCCCATGCAGTACTAACTCTTCCGGGCTACATTATACACCCCCAACCCTGCCCACCTCAACCGACGCACGGGGGGGGGGGGGGTTTGGTGGTAGCGGTGGTGTATAATGTAGCCCGGAAGAGTTAGTGCTGCATGGGATTCTGGGTATTTGTTCTGTTGTGTTACAGTGCGGATGTTCTCCAGAAATGTGTTTGTCATTCTTGTTTGGTGTGGGTTCACAGTGTGGCGTATATTAGTAACAGTGTTAAAGTTGTTTTATACGGCCACCCTCAGTGTAACCTGTATGGCTGTTTAGTAAGTATGCATTGCAGTCACTTGTGTGTCTGCAGAAGCCTCATACAACATGTAAATGGGCTGGCACGCTGTTTAACAGCCTGTAGAGGGCGCTTAAGATATTGCCATCACGGCACGCCCTTATTATTATTGTTTGGGTGAAAATCAGCAGACATACGAGAGAATAGTTGCCCTGATTTTCGGGAGTCTCCCGAAAAAATTGGGAGGGTTGGCAAGTATGACGCTGTCAAGCGCCAGTCATATAGAACTCGCGAAATAACGTCTCGCGACCCCGAAGGGAATAAGCGGTAGAAAATGGATGGATGGGCACAGAGATCCGACCAGCTCCTTTATTTTAGGGCACTTATGTTCCAGTTTTGCAAACATTTTCATTAATCTAATACATTTGGGAATTCATGTTTTTTTATCATAAATGCACTGTTTTTTTTAAAGCTGCAAGTGATAAACGCCTATTTAGTGAAATGAAATGTAAAACTGCATCAATATACATAAATTAAAGAGGCATCAATTTTGATGCCTTGTACATGATTGATTTTTAATTGAATTGCAGCTCTTGAATTGTAATCGAATAGTGAAGTGCCCAAAGATTCCCACCTATATACCTGACTGTAGTTTCTGACGATTTATGGCATTATGTGCTGGTTCTCATGGGAAATGTGGTCTTCCTTCAGGCAAAACACTACCGCTTTGGTCCACTGGCGTCGCCAAAATCAACCAAAACTGAAAGTTCCTAAAGTATCAGTAGAGTGGAAAGACAAATTGCCTCTATATTGAAGCTATTACCATATATATCTGACGTATGACACCGGAAGACTTACAAAGTTTGCGAGTAAATGGATATGATCAAAATAGTACCTCATGCAGATTTTTAAGCCATTTTGAGAGATATTGAGGGACACATCATCACGTCATAGTGGTAGGGACCAGTTTCCTTCATCACCAACAACAATGCAAATCATGCAAACTTTGAGAGCCAACAATTACTTTGGGAAAAATTATGATCTAGAAATGTATATTGTTGATCCTTAATATAAAGAGGATGAGGTACAAGTTTTAGATGCTCTGCTAAACAGGTCCAGATTTAATGAAACACTAAGCATCATGTAGCAGTATTGCTAAGTGCTAAAAAAGAAATACACACTATAAACATACATACAAACATAATAAAACGATAGCTCACTGTACAATGTCTGCTCTTACTTTGATGACAACTGATAGGATGTCCATATCTTCCAGTTTATGTGAAGAATTCATCATGATGCACACAAAGGGTTAACAAAGGAAAGTTTCTCTGCAGACACTGTCTTCGGTTGTGTCAAGCGGTAGAAAATTAATGATTTAATCGATGGTGATGCATATATATTTTTGGAATGTGGGAGGAAACCGGCGTACTCGAAGAAAATCCACACACAGGGAGATCATGCAATCGCCACACAACAGAACCCCCAAACGGAGGTTTAAAGACGCACACGCTGTAAAGTTAGATTACTGTTGATAGTAATATCAAAATTAGGGTAGTTTTTACATAACGTATTTTTCGGAGTATAAGTCGCACCGGAGTATAAGTCGCACCTGCCGAAAATGCATAATAAAGAAGGAAAAAAACATAAGTCGAACTGGAGTACCGTATTTTCCGCACCATAAGGCGCCCTTGGTTAAAAGCCGCGCCTTCAAAGAACGGCATATTTCAAAACTTTGTCCACCTATAAGCCGCCCGGTGTTGTAAGCCGCATCTAACTGCGCTAAAGGAATGTCAAAAAAACAGTCAGATAGGTCAGTCAAACTTTAATAATATATTAAAAACCAGCGTTCTAACAACTCTGTTCACTCCCAAAATGTACGCAAATGTGCAATCACAAACATAGTAAAATTCAAAATAGTGCAGAGCAATAGCAACATAATGTTGCTCGAACGTTAATGTCACAACACACAAAATAAACATAACGCTCACTTTCTGAAGTTATTCTTCATTCATAAATCCCTCGAATTATTCTCCTTCGTTGTCCGAATTGAAAAGTTGGGCGAATGTAGGATCCAAAATGTCGTCTGGCGCTGTCTCCCTGCCTCCCTGTCTTGGTGAACGTCACGTGTGTTCGCCTTCTGTCATCCACTGTTCCCACGCAGTTAGCAGTCTAGCTTCGAATGCCCTGTTGACACCAATATCTAGCGGCTGGAGGTCTTTTGTCAATCCACCCGGAATGACGGCGAGTATTGAATTGAATTAAGCGCGTAAGCGTGTCTCTTAATGTGATGTTATGAGCTAGCAAATATAACAACTACACTACCCAGCATGCAATGATAGTGACGAGCATGCGCGGTAGCCCTGAGAAGCGTTGTTGTATGCTGGGAGTTAGAATGTGGTTATGAGCACGCTGTGAGTAAACGTTGAGAACTCAGTTAACACGCCTCGTCTGCATTATTTATAATTAGACAGACAACACACTTAATAGGAGCCATTTTGGGGTCTTTACATAAACACACAAATGGAAATGAAACGTCACATATCCCAGCATGCACTGCGCGCTTCTTCTACGGGGGAAAAAGATGGCGGCTGTTTACCGAAGTTGCGAGACCGAAACTTTATGAAAATGAATCTGAATATTTATCCATATATAAAGCGCACCGGGTTATAAGGCGCACTGTCAGCTTTTGAGAAAATTTGTGGTTTTTAGGTGCGCCTTATAGTGCGGAAAATACGGTATAAGTCGCATTTTTTTGGGAAATTTATTTGATAAAACCCAACACCAAGAATAGACATTTGAAAGTCAATTTAAAATAAATAAAGAATAGTGAACAACAGGCTGAATAAGTGTACGTTATATGACGCATAAATAACCAACTGAGAATGTGCCTGGTATGTTAGAGTAACATATTATGGTAAGAGTCATTCAAATAACTATAACATATAGAACATGCTATACGTTTACCAAACAATCTGTCACTCCTAATCGCTAAATCCCATGAAATCTTATATGTCTAGTCTCTTACGTGAATGAACTAAACAATATTATTTGATATTTAACGGTAATGTGTTAATTTCACACATAAGTCGCTCCTGAGTATAAGTCGCACCCCCGGCCAAACTATGAAAAAAAAACTGCGACTTACGGTCCGAAAAATACGGTACTTAAACAAGACATGCATTAATTAGCTTGAAATACCTTTCTTATAAACTTTTTTCTCTCCATACTGTAGCGCTTATGCTGACAGGCGATTCAAATGCACAATTTTCAAAAGTATAGAGGAACATTTTAATATTTGAGATCTTTTTCAAACTAATTATGGCCAATAGTGCCTAAATAATAGATGATATACTGTATATCATTCATACAATATATTGCGTAAATTTGGATTCATGTTTTTATAAAAAAAAAAAAAACCACATTTTAAAGGTGTGGTGGCTTTTATTTTTCCATAGCAGTGTGGGTCACTTTTAGCTACCGTATTTTCCGCACTATAAGGCGCACCTAAAAACCACACATTTTCTCAAAAGCTAACAGTGCGCCTTATAACCCGGTGCGCTTTATTACGATTCATTTTCATAAAGTTTCGATCTCGCAACTTCGGTAAACAGCCGCCATCTTTTTTCCCGGTAGAACAGGAAGCGCTTCTTCTTCTACGCAAGCAACCGCCAAGGTAAGCACCCGCCCCCATAGAACAGGAAGCGCTACCGCCCGCCCCCGGAAGAAAAAGAAGCGCGCGGATATTTCGTTTCATTTCCTTTGTGTGTTTACATCTGTAAAGACCAGACTACAAAATGGCTCCTACTAAGCGACACGCTTATAACGCAGAATTTAAACTTAAGGCAATAAGTCATGCCGAAGAACACGGAAATAGAGCAGCAGCAAGAGAATATAACATAAATGAATCAATGGTGCGTAGGTGGAGGAAGCAAGAAGATGACCTGCGCCAGGTAAAGAAGACAAAACAGAGTTTCCGAGGGAACAAAGCACGATGGCAACAGTTGGAGGACGAACTCGAACAGGGGGTTGTTGAGCAGAGAGCAGCAAGCAGAAGTGTCAGCACCATCACTATTCGAATGAAGGCAACAACGCTAGCAAGCGAACTTCACCTGGATGATTTTAAAGGTGGTGCTTCTTGGTGTTTCCGGTTTATGAAAAGACGCAATCTCTCCATCCGCACACGGACCACTATTTCACAGCAACTGCCTAACGACTTTAAAGAAAAGCTGGCTACTTTCCGTGCATATTGTAAAAAGAAGATAGCGGAAAAAAAGATCCGGCCAGAGAACATTATCAACATGGACGAGGTTCCACTGACTTTTGATATTCCTGTGAACCGCACTGTTGATACAACGGGAGCACGTACGGTGAATATTCGCACCACAGGGAATGAGAAGTCGTCCTTCACTGTGGTTCTAGCTTGCCATGCTAATGGCCAGAAACTTCCTCCCATGGTGATATTCAAAAGGAAGACCTTGCCAAAAGAGACCTTTCCAGCCGGCGTCATCATAAAAGCTAACTCGAAGGGATGGATGGATGAAGAAAAGATGAGCGAGTGGTTAAGGGAAGTTTACGCGAAGAGGCCGGGTGGCTTTTTTCACGCAGCTCCGTCCATGTTGATATACGACTCTATGCGCGCCCACATCACAGATGGTGTCAAAAAACAAGTGAAGCACACAAATACAACACTCGCCGTCATTCCGGGTGGATTAACCAAAGAACTCCAACCGCTGGATATTGGTGTCAACAGGGCATTCAAATCACGACTGCGAACGGCGTGGGAACAATGGATGACCGAAGGCGAACACACCTTCACTAAGACGGGCAGACAGCGCCGGACGACATACGCCAACATTTGCCAGTGGATCGTAAATGCCTGGGCAGATATTTCGGTCACAACTGTGGTCCGAGCTTTCCGGAAGGCAGGATTCACAGAACTACTGGACAACAACAGCGACACTGACTCCGATGACTTCGAAGAGACGGAGCCGGCCATTTTGGAACCCACGCTTGCGCAACTTTTCAATTCGGACACCGAAGACGAAGAATTCGAAGGATTTACCGGTACGAATGAAGAATAACTTCAGAAAGTGAGCGCTATGTTTATTTTGTGTGTTGTGACATTAACGTTCGAGCAACATTATGTTGCTATTGCTCTACACCATTTTGAATTTTACTATGTTTGTGATTGCACATTTGTACATTTTGGGACAGAGTTGTTAGAACGCTGGTTTTCAATATATTATTAAAGTTTGACTGAACTATCTGACTGTTTTTTTGACATTCACTTTAGCGCAGCGTTTTTTTGACATTCACTTTAGCGCAGCGTAGGCGCGGCTTATAGTCCGGGGCGGCTTATTGGTGGACAAAATTATGAAATATGTAATTCATAGAAGGTGCGGCTAATAATCCGGTGCGCCTTATAGTGCGGAAAATACGGTACATGTACTGTAGAGGAAACCCTGCATGCTTTTTATGTCTTACAATTATGTTAGAAAGCCCACAATTGTTTTTCGTGAAGCAATAACATTCCCCACTTTGTTTGGAAGTCCTTGAACGCTCCACAGTTATTAACTTTGAGCTGCGTACTTGACACCTATACATACTTTTCTCTTTTTATGGCAGACCAGGTGCATATGGTGTATTTTACATCAGTGATCTTTTATAGTACTTTTATTTACCGTTGACATTTTTTGGGTGTTTGATCATTTTCTTCTGATTAATTTCTTCCTAAATGTTGTCTATCTCTTTTACTCAGCGGCCACAGCCCTTGTTGAGGGTAAAATTGGAAAGAGCCTGAAGAAGGTGCTGAAGAAGGTTGTCGCTAAGGAGGCGCACGAGCAGCTGGCCATCAGTGATGTAAAACTTGGTGGTGTCATTAAAGTAAGTTGCTCAACTGTTGTAGGAATAATCTTCCTTAAAGTAACAGTAGAGTGGGAAAACAAGTTGACTTTATATGCCTATTTGTGTTTCATTGTATCTATTAAACCAAATTCAATTGTATTTACAGTCCGCAAAATGTCACGAAATGACACAAACTCAAGTCAGCCATTTTTAATATTCCGCTTCGAACACCTTCGGAAATTTCCGTAGATTTTACATTACTGTAGTAACGCTTCTGCACTCTGACCAAGTTATCAGATGATTCATAGTGGAAATGTGCAAAAAATTTAAAAGGGATGTTTATCATTTGCAGTCTTTATGTAAGTCAAGAACACATATGCTTAGCTTTTTTATGCATTTGAAATTGTAAATAAATAGCTAACAATTGAGTCAACAGATTGAGGGTCCTCTGTTGCGCTCATTATACCCATTATAAAAACATCTGAAAACCGCTAACAGTACTCCATTTACATGTCCTGACCTGAAAATTAACCAAATATGAGTGAAATTGTTATTATGAGCGCCAACGCAGACAGACTATTTCCGCGGCACACTGATAGCAATGAGTTATGGCTAGCATACGCTGCTGATGTTGACACACTATAAACCAGCGGCTGCTTTTGCTTTGTCTCAAACCTGCTAAAAGTAAATCCACTTTTACGTCCCAGGGGTGGCAAAAAAGACAAAAACACGCTTGTTGCAGCAACTTTTTTTTAACCCATTGTGAAGTTTGTTATTGAATCTTTATCCAAACAGAATTATGTGAGCATCCCGTCGGTCGGCTTCCCGGCAAGAGTGGAGATATTGGTGTTTGTTGTATGATGGTTTAATATGGTTAGTTTGTATGTTTAGCACAGATGATAGTGTCACAAAAAAGCTGCAGCCGGGTAGCAGTCGGCTTTCTAAAACTTACTGCTCATCCTCTTGAGTTAGGGCTCAACAATATAAGGTCCTGGATCATGATTTTCCCAAAGTGATTGTTGTTGGCTCTCACAAAGTCTGCTTGATTAGCATTGTTGTTGATGGGGAACATCTCTACATCACGCAATCACGTGACTGGCTTCCTCATTATCTCTCATAATGGCTGGGGAATCTGAGCTTGATACTATTTTGATCATATCTTTTTTTCACAAACTTTGGCAGTCTTGTCATGAATCAGATATATTTGATAATAGCTTCAATATAGAGGCAATTTGTTTTCCACTCTCCTGGTGCTTTAACCTCTTGGTGTTCTGAAGAAGCTTTATCGCGCCCAATACTGTAAATTTGTGCCTTTATTTGTTCGCTGTCAAAGGATTCCAAAGCCAAGCTCTTATTCATATATTTCAGGGTTTCCCCTTAATGTAATTGAATGTGGCACGCCGCCATGGCATATTTACTACTGCCACAACTTGAAAATGAGGGCTTTTTTTAACTTGAAAACAAATTAAAGTAATATACTATTTTTTAAACTTTTATTACCAATTTTATGATAACAAACAATGACACAGTTTCAACAGATTTCACCTCCCATGAAAACCCTTTTGTCTCCTTGAGTCTTTGCTTTTCCGCCGGACACACAAACACTTACTCATTCTCTGCCAATCATCTTTCAGGCATGGACGGTGTTTGTAAACATGGTAAAAACTGACATCAAATCCAAACCACACGAACATAAAACATTAACATTAGCTGGTTGTTACAGTATGAATTGATAAATATATCCTATTCGCACACTATTGACAAGTGATGTCTCGAAAACTTGACCACTGAAAAAAAGACTTTCATCACCAAAAACCGCGCTACCGAACCGGATGTAAACAAAACGCACGCCATTGGAACGTTGTCTGCTATGTGGACGGGATTTTTATATATATATATGTATATATATATATATATATATATATATATATATATATATATATATATATATATATATTGCTGATATACCCCTGCGGACAGCCATCTTCAAAATGTGCAAATATTAGGACAGTGTTGGCTTTTAAAAAGAGAAAGTCCAACTAGAGCAACAGCGCGAAGCAAGTGTGACGTCGTGCTCGCTTCAGCCTCTTTAGTCAGGGACATCGAGGGACAGAAGTAGAGTCTCTAAACACGAGTACATTTTATAATAACACCAGAAGAAGATGCTAGATTTGATGCTAGTTGTTTTTAATAAAAAAAAATATTAAAAGTCAATAAACACTTGAAAAAATTCTCAACAAAGAATCTTGTACAAAAAGCAGCATCAATTGAAAATATGCCAAAACCATAAAAAGATATGTTCATACTAGGGGTGTAACGGTACGTTTTTTTTTATTGAACCGTTTCGGTTCGGTTCGGTTCGGAGGTGTCCCGAACGAGTTTCCACACGAACATATTAAGTAGCCGCCAAAGCTAGTCTTAACAAGCTGCTCCGCTTCTACTGCCTATATCTCTGTCAGCACTCCGCAGCACCCAGCATTGTCCCACCCACACAACCATCTGATTGTTACACACAATGCGGTAACAGCCAATCAGCAGTGCGTATTCAGAGCGGTAACAGCCAATCAGCAGTGCGTATTCAGAGCGCATGTCGTCAGTGCTTAGCGTTTAGCGGGTAAGCATCAGTCAGCGTACTCTCCCCAAATTATAATAAACACCTCCCAGTCAACTACTAGTAACATCACTATGAACCCGTTGACCTTCTAGAAATATAAACTGCAGCTCAGCTCGCTCACAGTCCTGGCTTGAGGTGAAGGCTAATTCGATTTTAACGTAACGTTAGCTCATTTTGGTGCGTGCATGCGTGCGTTACGGACAGCAAAGCCCTGTCTGTCTGTTATTTCACTTTACCTTTTTCTGTGTTGATTGAGCTGTGTTGAAGCAGCAAAAAGGACATTATGTTAAATGAAGAGTTTCCTGAAGCTGTCTCTGATAGTTGATATAATAATGTAACTGCATCATTAAGCCTACATGAACTCCATGGTGTTCAGGGATGAATAGTCTCTCCTATTGCTATTGTACTATTTTTTCAGCTATAGTTACATTAATCATTAGTAATGTATCAGCCTTGTTTTGAATGGCAGGGTCCCTGCTATCACATGTTTATAAAAATATTTACATAATAAAAATCAACTACAGGCTTCCCAAATGCTGTAATAAATTAAGCATGATGAGTTGACTT
Organism: Nerophis lumbriciformis; assembly: GCF_033978685.3. Lineage (NCBI taxonomy): Eukaryota > Metazoa > Chordata > Actinopteri > Syngnathiformes > Syngnathidae > Nerophis > Nerophis lumbriciformis. Next base: position 25,183,902 of record NC_084548.2, on the reverse strand, counting down.
GAAACTGTTGAATGTTGCACTTTTTATATGTAGAAGAAAAGTTTTGTCCTTTTATTTCTAATCTGAGCAACGACTTGAGGCAGTTTAATGTTGATTAACGTGGACCCCGACTTAAACAAGTTGAAAAACTTATTCGGGTGTTACCATTTAGTGGTCAATTGTACGGAATATGTACTGTACTGTGCAATCTACCAATAAAAGTCTCAATCAATAAAAAAAAAAAGCACTTTATATGTAGAAAGGTTTTGTTAAGAAACCATTCTGAGCCTTGTCTTATTTAGTTTTTATTTTATATATGTTGACCACATTAACCCTGGCAATGGACCCTATGTGTATATGTATGTTATGCCATTGTTTACAAATTTGGTAAATAAATAACCAAAAAATGTATATTTTGTTGTTTTCTTACTGTACCGAAAATGAACCTGACCTAAACCGAGGTACGTACCGAACCAACATTTTTGTGTACCGTTACACCCCTAGTTCATACTAATTAATAAAAAAATGTATTTATGTATACATTTTTTGAGCCGTTTTAAAGAAAATCATATAGCCATAGCAAATTACTTCACTCATTGTGACCAAGCCCCCACCGCCACAGGTATCTTGGCAGTTTAGGGGAAACCCTGTATTTACTTTGGGTATAAATTACTTTCAGACGGTTTAACCAAAAATAAACCTGGAATTAGAAGCGTTCAATGCATTTATAGTAAAACATCTGACTGACTGATTTTTCAGGAAAAGCTGGACCTGAGCTGTGTCCACAGCCCAGCTGTAGCTGAACTGATGAGGTGCATCAGAAATCAAATGGAGGCCCTCATCACAGGACTGCCACAGAAAGAATTAAGTGCCATGTCCCTAGGTTTGGCTCACAGGTGGGTGTTTGCACACTTGCGTCGAAATCAATTGAGCTGCTGTCTATTATTAGAACTTGCTGTCTGAACACCCCTGTAGATATTCCATCAGCATTTGTCACTACCACTGAGATAGCAGTAGCTCCCATTTAAAGCCTGAGAAAGTTGTTTTGATGTATAATGCATTCCTCACTGTTTGGTCTGCTTGTTTTCCCCAGTTTGTCCCGCTATAAGCTGAAGTTCAGCCCAGACAAAGTGGACACCATGATTGTGCAGGCCATATGTAAGTTGCATGTTTTCGCAAATGGAACTGTATAGGAGCGATCGCCAAGTCTAACCCCCAAAACAATTCAACGTAGACAAGTGCAACAACACATTTTAACTTTGAATCATCTCCATAATCCCTAATATTTTAAACTGTGGTGAGTGTTGGAATATTTTTTTCATCAAACAGAAATATAGTAGATCATTTTTATAAAATAAATAAAACAAACCTCAAAAGTCAAATACAATTTGTTAAAGAACATGCAGGTCATACTGATTTGCGCTGAGACATATGAGGATTTTCCACTTGCTTCCTTTTGTTCACCATGTTATATTTCACCTTAAAGGGGAACATTATCACCAGACCTATGGAAGCGTCAATATATACCTTGATGTTGCAGAAAAAAGACCATATATTTTTTTTAACCGATTTCCGAACTCTAATTGGGTGAATTTTGGCGAATTAAACGCCTTTCTATTATTCGCTCTCGGAGCGATGACATCACAACGTGACGTCACATCGGGAAGCAATCCGCCATTTTCTCAAACACATTACAAACACTGAGTCAAATCAGCTCTGTTATTTTCCGTTTTTTCGACTGTTTTCCGTACCTTGGAGACATCATGCCTCGTCGGTGTGTTGTCGGAGGGTGTAACAATACGAACAGGGACGAATTCAAGTTGCACCAGTGGCCCAAAGATGCGAAAGTGGCAAGAAATTGGACGTTTGTTCCGCACACTTTACCGACGAAAGCTATGCTACGACAGAGATGGCAAGAATGTGTGGATATCCTGCGACACTCAAAGCAGATGCATTTCCAACTGGACTGGACAGATCAGCTTTCAGGAATAGAGAGCGGATGAGGGTATGTCTACAGAATATATTAATTGATGAAAACTGGGCTGTCTGCACTCTCAAAGTGCATGTTGTTGCCAAATGTATTTCATATGCTGTAAACCTAGTTCATAGTTGTTAGTTTCCTTTAATGCCAAACAAACACATACCAATCGTTGGTTAGAAGGCGATCGCCGAATTCGTCCTCGCTTTCTCCCGTGTCGCTGGCTGTCGTTTCGTTTTCGTCCGTTTCGCTTGCATACGGTTCAAACCGATATGGCTCAATAGCTTCAGTTTCTTCTTCAATTTCGTTTTCGCTACCTGCCTCCACACTACAACCATCCGTTTCAATACATGCGTAATCTGTTGAATCGCTTAAGCCTCTGAAATCCGAGTCTGAATCCGAGCTAATGTCGCTATACCATGCTGTTCTATGCGCCATGTTTGTTTGTATTGGCATCACTGTGTGACGTCACAGGAAAATGGACGGGTGTATATAACGATGGTTAAAATCAGGCACTTTGAAGCTTTTTTTAGGGATATTGCATGATGGGTAACATTTTGAAAAAAACGTTGAAAAATAAAATAAGCCACTGGGAACTGATTTTTAATGGTTTTAACCCTTCTGAAATTGTGATAATGTTCCCCTTTAAGAAATTCATGTGGCGTATTGCAAAACGCGGAGTAAATTCTTTTGATGCTTGCCATGTTTTCCCCTGAAAATCTTAGTTGAGTTCTATAGTGTATAAATGATAAATAAATGGGTTGTACTTGTATAGCGCTTTTCTACCTTCAAGGTACCGTATTTTCCGCACCATTAGCCGCACCTAAAAACCACAAGTTTACTCAAAAGCTGACAGTGCGGCTTTTAACCCGGTGCGCTTTATATATGGATAAATATTAAGATTCATTTTCATAAAGTTTCGATCTCGCAACTTAGGTAAACAGCCGCCATCTTTTTTCCCGGTAGAACAGGAAGCGCTTCTTCTTCTACGCAAGCAACCGCCAAGGTAAGCACCCGCCCCCAAAGAACAGGAAGCGCTTCTTCTTCTACTGTAAGCAACCACCCGCCCCCGGAAGAAGAAGAAGAAAAAACGCGCGGATATCACCGTACGTTTCATTTCCTGTTTACATCTGTAAAGACCACAAAATGGCTCCTACTAAGCGACAAGGATCCGGTTCATGAAAAGACGCAATCTCTCCATCCGCACACGGATTACTACCGTATTTCACAGCAACTGATATTCCTGTGAACCGCACTGTGGAACGGGAGCACGTACGGTGAATATTCGCACCACAGGGAATGAGAAGTCATCCTTCACTGTGGTTCTAGCTTGCCATGCTAACTTCCACCCATGGTGATATTCAAAAGGAAGACCTTGCCAAAAGAGACCTTTCCAGCCGGCGTCATCATAAAAGCTAACTCGAAGGGATGGATGAAGAAAAGATGAGCGAGTGGTTAAGGTAAGTTTAAGTTTACGCGAAGAGGCCGGGTGGCTTTTTTCACGCAGCTCTGTCCATGTTGATATACGTATGTTTGTGATTGCACATTTGCGTACATTTTGGGAGTGAACAGAGTTGTTAGAACGCTGGTTTTTAATATATTATTAAAGTTTGACTGACCTATCTGACTGTTTTTTTGACATTCCTTTAGCGCAGTTAGATGCGGCTTACAACACGGGGCGGCTTATTGGTGGACAAAGTTTTGAAATATGCCGTTCATTGAAGGCGCGGCTTTTAACCCAGGGCGCCTTATGGTGCGGAAAATACGGTACTCAAAGCGCTTTGACACTACTTCCACATTTACCCATTCACACACACATTCACACACTGATGGAGGGAGCTGCCATGCAAGGCGCTAACCAGCACCCATCAGGAGCAAGGGTGAAGTGTCTTGCTCAGGACACAACGGACATGACGAGGTTGGTACTAGGTGGGGATTGAACCAGGGACCCTCGGGTCGCGCACGGCCATTCTTCCATTGCGCCACGCCGTCCCGTATGACATATTTATTATTTTAGATTTTTCATTGTCTTTGTTCATTAGAAAAATATGACTGTTAAAGTTTACTGTCCTGCTGTGGAAACAGAAAAGAGAAGGATAGAGGTGCCACGCAGTCATTATTGGTATTTGCACTCTCCGTAGCTCTGTTAGATGACCTGGACAAGGAGCTGAACAATTACATCATGCGCTGCAGAGAGTGGTACGGCTGGCACTTCCCAGAGCTCGGAAAGGTCATCACAGACAATTTGGCATACTGCAAGACGGTCTGCAAGATTGGCTACCGCACCAATGTGGCCGGCAGCGACCTCTCAGACCTTCTCCCTGAAGAAATTGAGGCAGAGGTGAAATTGGCGGCCGAGATTTCCATGGGAACAGAAGTGTCTGAACAGGACATCGGCAACATTCGTCACCTCTGCACCCAGGTATGCATTTCAGGGAAACAGTATTTGAACCGTTACCAGAATCCAAGTGGCTTTGGTGATGAACGACTTTCTTTTTCCAGAAACAATCATGTTGTTTTTTTGTCACTACCTCGTCTGAACGGTCACGTGACAGAACCTTTTGTGTGATAACAAAGACTTCTGCTTTTTGAGAGTCTTGCGTTTTTGTGCAGGTGATTGACATCTCAGAGTACCGCACGCAGCTGTACGACTATCTGAAGAACCGGATGATGGCGATCGCCCCCAACCTGACAGTAATGGTGGGCGAGTTAGTTGGTGCTCGTCTCATCTCGCATGCAGGTGAGTGACACTGAATTGGCCGTACCAGTCTAAGCCACAGCCATGATGATCTTGACGCCATGTCATTTTCCTGAAAACATTTGTGATGTTTTTAAGTCACTACCTCTTCTGAGCTTTTGTTGGAGTTGGACCCACCCCAAGAGGTTCTGCTTTAGCGCCAAACAGATCATTTGTATGTTTTCAAACCTAGGTTCGCTTTTGAATCTGGCAAAGCACCCGGCCTCCACGGTTCAGATTCTGGGGGCAGAAAAGGCACTGTTCCGAGCCCTGAAGACCCGCAAGGACACACCAAAGTATGGTCTCATCTACCACGCCTCTCTGGTGGGCCAGACTACTGCCAAGAACAAGGGCAAGGTGTGTTTAGAGTAACAAGTATACCTGAAGTATCCAAGCCACAAATGGTTTGTTAATAAGAAGTATATATATTTCTCCTTTTTCCCCTCCAGATCTCCAGAATGTTGGCAGCCAAAACATCCCTTGCTATCCGATATGATGCTTTGGGGGAAGACACAAATGCGGAAATGGGGGTGGAGAACCGAGCCAAACTGGAAGCAAGATTACGACAGTTGGAGGAGAAAGGAGTAAGTACCACTTTATATTTACAATGTGAGTGCAGCAGTGTTTCCAGTTCACCGTATATTAGCGGTGATGAGATCAGATTGCAATTTGTTGTGCGTACTTTTAGTTTTTGGCATTCCTTGGATCAAAACCACTATTGGGATCATTTTCATTATTTGATTTATGTAATTTACAAATATTTAAGTCATGCTCTTGTTTCTGAATACAATGTGTGAATACATTTATTTATTTTTTTTAGATCCGAAGAATCAGTGGTACAGGAAAAGCTATGGCAAAGGCAGACAAATATCAGCACAAAAGGTAAGTACTTGGAGTCGTCAAGTGATTTTATTTGTACCCGAAGGTAGATTTGTGTTGCAGTGTAAAATACAAGAGAATGACATATCCATATGCATATATACTAAAATAAACAAAGGTATTAACACAAAACAGAGATTTTCATTTGTTGCCACTTCAAATCATCAAAATTAAATGAAATAAACATTTGAATGCATCAGTCTGTGTGCAATGAATAAATATAATGTACAAGTTACACCTTTTGAATGCAATTACTGATATAAATCAAGTTTTTCAAAATATTCTAATTTACTGGCTTTTACCTGTATATAAGCAAACTGCAGTAAATCAAGAGCATGTTCAATGTTTTTTAAAAGTTCTGATCGCACCAGTCTTTAAAGGGTTTTCATTGGCAGATATGTCAGGACTACAAGTCTAAAATCACTTAAAATGTTAGGACGACTGGATTTAGGGACTGGGACAATTATAGCATCTTTCCAGACTTTGGGGACATGTTTCTAAAGATTGATTAAAAACAGATGTAAAAACTGAGCTCAGTTCTTTTGCACAAAATATAATATAATATAATCTGGTCCAGGGCTACCGTATTTTCCGCACTATAAGCCGCCCCGGGTAATTAGCCGCACCTTCAATGAATGGCATATTTCAAAACTGTGTCCACCTATAAGCCGCCCCGGACTATAAGCCGCCCCGGACTATAAGCCGCGCCTACGCTGCGCTAAAGGGAATGGCAAAAAAACAGTCAGATAGGTCAGTCAAACTTTAATAATATATTAAAAACCAGCATTCTAACAACTCTGTCCCAAAATGTACGCAAATGTGCAATCACAAACATAGTAAAATTCAAAATAGTGCAGAGCAATAGCAACATAATGTTGCTCGAACGTTAATGTCACAACACACAAAATAAACATAGCGCTCACTTTCTGAAGTTATTCTTCATTCGTAAATCCTTCGAATTCTTCGTCTTCGGTGTCCGAATTGAAAAGTTGGGCAAATGTGGGATCCAAAATGGCCGGTTCCGTCTCGTCGAAGTCATCGGAGTCAGTGTCACTGTTGTCCAGCAGTTCTGTGAATCCTGCCTTCCGGAAAGCTCGGACCACAGTTGTGACCGAAATATCTGCCCAAGCATTTACGATCCACTGGCAGATGTTGGCGTATGTCGTCCGGCGCTGTCTGCCTGTCTTAGTGAAGGTGTGTTCACCTTCGGTCATCCATTGTTCCCACGCCGTTCGCAGTCGTGATTTGAATGCCCTGTTGACACCAATATCCAGCGGTTGGAGTTCTTTGGTTAATCCGCCCGGAATGACGGCGAGTGTTGTATTTGTGTGCTTCACTTGTTTTTTGACACCATCTGTGATGTGTGCGCGCATAGAGTCGTATATCAACATGGACGGAGCTGTGTGAAAAAAGCCACCCGGCCTCTTCGCGTAAACTTCCCTTAACCACTCGCTCATCTTTTCTTCATCCATCCATCCCTTCGAGTTAGCTTTTATGATGACGCCGGCTGGAAAGGTCTCTTTTGGCAAGGTCTTCCTTTTGAATATCACCATGGGTGGAAGTTTCAGGCCATTAGCATGGCAAGCTAGAACCACAGTGAAGGACGACTTCTCATTCCCTGTGGTGCGAATATTCACCGTACGTGCTCCCGTTGTATCCACAGTATCCACAGTGCGGTTCACAGGAATATCAGTTGCTGTGAAATAGTAATCCGTGTGAGGATGGAGAGATTGCGTCTTTTCATGAACCGGATCCTTGTCGCTTAGTAGGAGCCATTTTGTGGTCTTTACAGATGTAAACAGGAAATGAAACGTACGGTAATATCCGCGCGCTTTTTCTTCTTCTACGCGGGCGGGTGGTTGCTTACAGTAGAAGAAGAAGCGCTTCCTGTTCTATGGGGGCGGGTGCTTACCTTGGCGGTTGCTTGCGTAGAAGAAGAAGCGCTTCCTGTTCTACCGGGAAAAAAGATGGCGGCTGTTTACCGAAGTTGCGAGACCGAAACTTTATGAAAATGAATCTTAATATTTATCCATATATAAAGCGCACCGGGTTAAAAGCCGCACTGTCAGCTTTTGAGTAAATTTGTGGTTTTTAGGTGCGGCTAATGGTGCGGAAAATACGGTATTTAATTTTGTGTGTGAAAAGGCTATCAACATCTTTTTGATTAATGGGAAGGTGTTAGATACTGTGAAGTTTGAGACTGAGTTCTTGTATTTCCTTACTTAAATCAAGAGTGTCAAAACGGTTAAAAAACACTTAAGAGCATTATCGAAATCTGAGTCTGAATTAAAAGGATTGAAAGTGAAATGTGCACTTGTGTTTACGTTATGGGCGCCAGCTAAAGTTTTCATACTGGACCGTGCAATTTTTCTTTTCTGTATGCTGGACTTTGCTGACTTTGTGACCCATGGCTTGTTATTGGGGTAGATTTGAACCCTTTTGCTAGAAATAATAATATCAAATTACATCAGTACCCTGCCTTCCGCCCGATTGTAGCTGAGATAGGCTCCAGCGACCCCAAAGGGAATAAGCGGTAGAAAATGGATGGATGGATGGATCAGTAAGTTCTTCCAAGGATTGCTCGAACACATCCCAGTCAGTGCAGTCAAAGCACTCCTGCAGGGAGAGAACAGATACTTCTGGCCATACTTTCACCTCCCTGGTTTGCACTTTTTCCCTTTTTATAAGAGTCTTGTAGACGGGCAGAAGGTGCACACAGTCATGAGCTGCTGATCCCAAAGGGGGAAGGGGGAGAGATTTAAAAGCGTCTTTAATTAACCCATAACAAAGATCCAAGGTTTTGTCACGCCTGGTTGGACAGGACACATTGATGAAAGTTTGTTGGACTTTTTTAGGCTTACATGGTTAAATCCCCCATTATAAAATTGGGAGCATCCGGCGAAAAACTGCAGTTTATGAATGACATCAGAGATGATGCTTGGAGCAGAAGTTGAGAAAACTCACGTGGCAGATAAAAGAGGGGGAGTGTGGAGCTTTTAAAAGTGATGGACCCAGCATTGATCTTTCCAAGATTTCCGGAAATTTCACCTGTATTAAAAATGTACACATTGTGACAATTTTGTGAGGATATCAAATACTCAAGTTTATCAATCAAATTGTGAAATTAAAAAAACGTGTGGATGTTTATTTTAAGCTTGTGATCAAAGCACCATTGAAGACAGCCCTTCCCCCCCCCCAATTAAAAAAAAGGGGGGGGGGCAGCTATGGCTCTGTGTACTGTCTTAGTGCGACTGCCGAGGACATAGCATCAATTGCTTGCAAGAAAATTTGCTCTGACAAGCACAAAAGACAGGTGAAATGAAGCGAATCCAGCGCTGTTTCAGACACGTCACACAAAACTATTTAACTGGCCAGCTGAAGGCACAAATTGCCTATGACAGATTTAAAAAACTTGCTAACATTTCAGCAACGGAATACTAAAACATTTATATTTTTGTTTTTACAGTAGGCCTATAAGGAAAATTGCCCTTTTTTTAAAAACAATATTGCTCGACAGAAGCAGTTAAATATTTCACCAAACCTCTTCATGTCTATAGGGAAAGCTGAAGCCTCTCGGGTCATTGCTTCGTGACAGCTTTATTTAGCCAGGTTAGTAACATTTAGGTCTTAGACGTACTAGGTTAACAACACCAGCCATTATGAGACCAACTTACCCCTAACTCGCTTTTGTGTTTTGTGTGGCGAGACAGCAGTGAGTGACAAGCCCAAACGCCAGACTAATTCCTTGGACCGACATTATAAGCTATTATTTTTATTTAAGTTGCAAACAGCCTCTTTATAGTCATGTAACTTTGTGGGGAAAATTGCAGCAGGAATGCAATTTTTGCTTTTTTGAAAGTCTATAATCAATAAAAAAAATGTAAGACCTCTGCGATAGAGTAAAACAATTTTATCCATCCAACCATCCATTTTCTACCGCTTGTCCCTGTCAGGGTCACGGGGGAACTGGAGTTTTCTACCGCTTGTCCCTGTCAGGGTCACGGGGGAACTGGAGCCTATCACATTGTTTTCCCACAAAATATAAATGTAAAGGCTGTGAACATGTTTTTCTCCCAATAGTGAAGTGAAACTATATGACCCATCGGGGGATTCTACAATTCCATCCACCTCTAAAAAGAGAAAGTTAGAAGAGATGAAGGAGGAAGAGGACGAAGAAATCATAACACCTGCCAAGAAGGCCAAAAAACCCAAAAGAGAACCAGAGACTGCAGGTGAGTACAATCAGTGCAAAATGCAATCCGATGGGCTGTATCATTTGATTATTTTTTTTGCATGATTTCTAAATTTGGCTTACATTTTTATCAGAGGTGGAAGGGGAAACATCCACAGCTGCTAGTGAGGAGCCACCCAAAAAGAAGAAAAAGAAGCAGAAGAAAGAGTTGGAAGAGAGCGTTGAGGTCACAGAGGTATAACACACTTTCAGCGCTGCTTTCTAAAAATGTATTCATTTTCTTTATCAAACGTAAATGTTTCCATCTCCAGCCAACAGAGAAAAAGAAAAAGAAGAAAAAGAAAGTTAAGGAGGAAGAAGACTGAAGAAAACCTGATGTGTGTATATATATATTTGTTTTTCCTCATTTTTTAAAATAGTTATTTTATCTTAAAGAGGGCTAAATTGTATTTAGTGCCCGATAGAATATCTCACTTTGAATCTGCAAATCGATAGTTGGATGTCTGCAGAGGTTTGTCTCGACAGAACAAAGTGTATTATTTTTTTGTTTCTGACGTTTATTTTAGTGCAGTCTTTAAGATGACACCCGAAGACAGAAAACACATGGAATAAATGACTTTTGCAGAACCAGTGTTTCCTTTTTACGTCATTAGTTGAAAAACAGTTACGGATAAACATAGTCATTGGGAATGAAGATACAGGCTTACATTTTAATGGGTTTAAATCTACTAAGGAGAGACTTAACGTTCGCTAATGAGTCGGGTCTTTTGAACGGCTCTTCAAGTTTACGAGGAAAATCCAGTCACAGTTGTAATTAGTTTGTGAGAGAGCCGTTTTTTATGCAAATTGCCCAAGCTGCCCTCTCAGAATTTGAATCGAAATCTGCATTGTTATATGAGTAATGACCTCACCGAGTTAAGTCAGCCACATAGGTTGCTTATTCATGTGAAATGCGCACCCACTCATGTAGATAGTTAGCTCAGTGGAGGAGTTTAATAGGCACCTAAATCTACTGAAGCTTTTTATGTTGTATTTACAATTGGAAAAATAAAGAATGGGGAAAGGGCACCATCTTGTTGAATGTTTATGAAAACCCAAATTAGATTATTATTAATACATGTATTTTAAAGTAATGCTCACAATCCATCCATACATTTTCTACCGCTTGTCCCTTTTGGGATCGCGGGAGGTGCTGGAGCTTATCTCAGCTGCACCAATCGTATCTATATTGGTGTAATGCAGAGAGTTTCAAACTGTGGTACATGTACTATGGTACACCTCTGGTAAGCCAAATAATTGCCCAATTAAATATTCAGTGTTACTGTCCAATCTGTGGAATTTTACAGTGGCAAAAACAATTAAATATACTTGTTAAATAAAACCTCCGCCTTGTTTTTAATGAATATTTTGGCATATTATGCTTCTGTGTTTAAATGTTTGGGCACTATGGTGGTACTTTGAGAGCAAAGTGTTTTCTGAGGTGGTCCTTGTGAAAAAAAGTTTGAGAACCACTAGTGTAATGTATACATAAGCAGGGCGAAACTTTCTCATGGCGTGCAGCAACAGAGCGGCCTGTGCTGTGCCACTCGGGCGGGCATTAGCCCTTGAGTGCCCGGTAAAATAGTAAATTCCGGCGTCGCTAAGTGTCTACGTTGGTGTGGCTCGTTTCTAGCCTAGATCCAAGTTGCACTGCAGCCGGGCTCGGCTCACCTTCAGCCGTGGCCCAGGTTAGGATGGGTCCGAAGCCAAGTAGAGCGGTTAGCCCCCCTGAGGACGACATGGAAGAAATTAAGAAATCTCTTGAGTTCTTGTCGGCTGAGATCGCAACAATTGCTGACCAGCAAAAGAAAATTGTGGATCTGATGGGTGACATTCAGTCACTCAAAAGACTGAACACGGAGAAAGACGAAGCCATAAAAGTTTTGGAATGTCGCGTGGCTGACTTGGAGCAGTACTCCCGCATAAACAACGTGATCGTCAGCGGACTGAAGACCAAACATTGGTCATACGCCAGTGTGGCAGCCCGGGAGAACAGTCCCATAGGGCGGGAGGGAGTTCAATCGGAGTCGAAGGTGGAATCACGAGCAGCAGGTGGTCAGCTTTTTGGGGAGCAGGAGTATCTCCGTGGAAAGGAGCGACATTGAAGCCTGTCACACCCTGCCTACCAGAACCAAAGGAGCGACACCAGTGATCATCATTCGCTTCACCAACAGAAAGAACAAGATCGGGATTCGCAAATTAAAAGGAATGGAGGTGTACATTAACGAACACCACCAAAAGGAATGGTGGGATCGCCAGGCGCGCACGAATCCTGAGGAAGCAAAGCAAAATTCAGTCGACATGGACTGCCATCTGTAAAGTGTTTATCAAGCTGAATGGTACGACCCCAAAAGAGGAGAAAGTCATGGTCATCAACGACATCAGTGATTTGGACAAATTTGATATCTGAGGAACTATCTGCGGCGAGGTAGGACCCGTGTCTACTCATGGACACTTCACACACGCATCATGACTGTCACTCATTGTTTCCCTTTTTTATTCTTTAGTTTTTTTTTTATTCTTTAGTTTTTTGCTGCAGTTGTAGATGTCATGCCTATGTACTATTTGGGCGTTGTTATATATGTCTACCTGTACGGCCTTTTATGCCTCAAAGCAGGCCTACACTACTGTGTTTCAGGGTCAATTGTAATTAGCAATATGTTATCAATCGCTCTCTCTTCATGGTTTCATACAACCTTAAACTACCCGGCAAAGGCCTGCGGATAGCTCACTTGAATATCTGTAGCTTAAGAAATAAAATCCCTGATTTATGTATGATAATGAAGTCTAATGATATACACATTATGGCAATATCTGAAACCCATCTTGACTCCTCTTTTGAGGATGTTGAATTAGCTGTAGATGGACACACAATTTTTAGGAAGGATAGAACAAGATATGGTGGAGGTGTAGCTGTGTATGTGCAGAGTCACATTCCTGTGAAAGTAAGACATGATTTAATGTTGGCTGATATTGAGGCCCTGTGGATCCAGGTTCACCTGCCACAGACCAAACCCATACTGGTTGGGTGCTGCTATAGACTACCTAGTGCCGATATAAAATACCTGGATTTAATATGCAAGATGTTGGATAAATCTAGTGATGAGAACAGAGAGATATATTTTACTGGGGACACAAACATTGATTGGTCTGCTATGTGCCCGCCGAAAAAGGAACGTATTGCTGTAACTAATGCCTGTAACCTCACACAGACCATTACACTACCAACCAGATCAACTATAAATAGAAAAGGGCTAAAGTCATCCAAATGCATTGACCACCTATTCACCAATGTTCCTGATAAATGCACTAAAACAGTATCAATAGCTCTTGGCTTTACGGATCACAACTTAATTGCAATAAGGAGGAAGACCAAGCTCTCCAAAGCTCCCAGTGTGACTATACATAAAAGGTCTTAAATATTTTAATGAAGCAAAATTTATAGATGATGTGAAACATGTTAACTGGGAAATTGTGTGGCTTGGGGAGGATCCTGAAGCTGCTTTGAGTACATTCATGAAGTTATTTTTGCAGATTGCAGATAAGCATGCTCCTGTCAGGAAAACAACTGTCAAGTCAAATGGCGCCCCCTGGTTAGGGAATGAGCTCAAAGCACTTATGAAGCAACGTAACCAGGCCAAAAAGTTGGCAGACTCTTCTGATCTACTTTCTGATGAGAGGATCTATCGTAAATTAAGAAATCGTGTAACTAAAATAAATAGAAGTAATAAAAAGGTATATTATCAGACAAAGATCTATGACTTTAGACATGATGGAAAACAATTGTGGAAAATTTTAAATCAAATAATGGGAAGATCAGCATCGTGTAAAACAAATTCATATATAGAAGTTGATGGAGCTTACCTGACTAAGCCAATGGAAATTGCCACATATTTTAATAATTACTTCACAAACAAGGTGGAAAATCTGAGAGTGAATATGATGCCTTCTGATGGCTCCTCCTCATGCACGTTAATTGAAAATCATATAATGAAGGGTAAAAACTGCAGGTTCGATTTTGTACCAGTTAGTAGTTCTGATATTGAGAAATTATCACTGCCATCTGATAAACCTGCTGGGACAGACATGCTAGATGGCAAATTGTTAAGAATTGCGGCATGCCATGTATCAACTCCGATTTGACATATATTTAATAAATCATTAAGATATGGAGTCTGTCCTGGGGTTTGGAAGGAGGCTAAGGTCATCCCTCTACCCAAGGACAAAAATAAAGATTTTACTGGTAAAAACAGTTGACCAATAAGCATACTTCCTGTTCTTAGTAAATTGATGCAAAAAGTGGTTTTCAAACAAATTCAAGATTACTTTATCTACAACAAACTGATGTCGGGTTCCCAGCATGCTTATAGACAAGGTCACTCAACATCTACTGCTCAAGCTCAGCTGACTGATGACTGGCTGTCACAAATGGATGTCAAGAAGATGGTTGGTACTGTGCTGATTGACTTTAGTGCGGCATTCGATGTCATAGATCACAACATAATGATCTCCAAACTGAGAAAATATGGTTTTAATAGTATGTCACTTTCTTGGTTGTTGAGCTATCTATCAGGAAGATCACAGAGAGTGTGTTTTAATGGTAGCTTATCCGAACGCAAGTACAATTACTGCGGCGTGCCTCAAGGAAGCTGCTTAGGTCCTTTACTTTTTATTATTTTTACTAATGATCTTCCCTGTGTTACAACAAACACCAATATGGTTATGTATGTAGATGACACAACTCTATACAGTACTGCCTCTACCTTAAATGACATACAAAATAACTTAAATCAGGACCTGGAGAGAGTGTCACGCTGGGTAAATGATAGTAAACTTGTGAATATTGACAAAACAAAAAGCTTTCTTTTTGGATCCAGGCATATGCTTGTTGATGACCCACAGCTTCATATTTTAATGTCAGACATACGTATTGAGCAGGTCAAAAAAGCAAAACTGCTTGGTGTGCTATTAGACAGTCAACTGTCATGGTCCGATCATATTGATGGTATTTCAATGAAAATGGGAAGAGGTTTAGCCATGGTCAGGAAGTGCTCCACCTTCTTGACATCCTCAACAATGGCTCAAGTCATACAGTCCTTGGTTTTCTGTCATCTTCATTACTGTCCTATAATATGGTACGCTACGACTAAGCCTGACCTGAACAAACGGCAACTTGTTCAGAACAGAGCGACTAGACTGGTACTTAAATGTTCTTTGCGCACTAATATTTCATTTATGCATTCACGCCTGTCCTGGTTGTCTGTTGAACAAAAGATGCATTGTAGTCTCATTATGTTCTTTAGAACTATCATTTTAGATCAATCACCAGATTACTTTTACAGACAGTTTTTAAAATCAACTAACACACATATTCATGACACTAGGAATGCCAGCAATGGCTATTTGGCACTTCCTGCTCCCAGGACCAATCTCCTCAAACATACAGTCATGTATAGATGTACATCATTCTGGAATGGGTTGCCATCTCACATTAATCTCTCACAAAGTAAATTGTCATTCAAGACAGCTTTGAAGATACACCTATTGCAGCTGCCCACATGACGTGAATTTTTAATACTGGTTTTAACTAGCTTTTTATCTTATGTTGTATTTTTCCATTGTATAATGTCTGGTAATGCATGTATTCTTTGTATTTTAATTTTGTATGCTTATATATGGACCCCAGGAAGACTAGCAGTCGCCTTGGCGTCAGCTAATGGGGAGCCATTCAATAAACAATAAACAACAATAAACATCTGATTTACTGACAAAATGCATCTTATGACTGCCACAAGTGATTGTTTCCTAGATGAAAACAAGGTCCTTTAAAAAAAATAAGAACGAGTCAGTCTTTGCAACGGTTATTTTAAGAATGGCTCTTCAAGATTCAGCTTCCTTCAAAAGAGCCATGAATCCCATCTCTACCACTGAAACTTAAGGATACAGAGTGGCCATAGGTATATGAACAAAACTTCTACATAATGTCATGGCTGTCTTGAATTTCCAATAATTTCTACAACTCTTATTTTTTGTGATAGAGTGATTGGAGCACATACTTGTTGGTCACAAAAAACATTCATGAAGTTTGGTTCTTTTATGAATTTATTATGGGTCTACTGAAAATGTGACCAAATCTGCTGGGCCAAAGGTATACATACAGCAACATACATTATCAATTTTGGTGATGTAGAAAAGTTACAATCAAATCAAATTAGCTTTATTGCATTACCTCTTAACTTCATGTGAGCGATTATGTTAGACGACATCTGTTGACTTCTCTGAGCTCATTTAAATAGAGCTCATGTGATGCAGTCATTAGACTCGGTTACAAACGCGACAATGGGAAAGTCAAAGGAACTCAAAAGCCATTTCAAAGCAGCTTAAGGTCCCAAGAGCAACTGTGCAGACAATTGTTAGTAAGTATAAAGTGCATGGCACAGTTTTGTCACTGCCACGATCAGCAAGAAAACGCAAGCTATCACCTGCTGCTGAGAGAAAATTGGTCAGGATGATCAAGAGTCAACCAAGAACCACCAAAAAGCAGGTCTGCAATGAATTGGAAGTTGCTGGAACACAGATGTCAGTGTCCACAGTCAAGCTTGTTTTGCAAGAAGGAAGCTCTTTCTCCAGAAGCGACACCTTAAGGCTTGTCTAAAGTTTGCTGCTGATCACATGGACAAAGATAAGACCTTCTGGAGGAAAGTTATGTGTTCAGATGAAACAAAAATTGAGCTGTTGGGCCACAATACCCAGCAATATTTTTGGAGGAGAAAAGGTGAGGCCTTTAATCCCAGAAAGACCATCCCTACCGTCAAGCATGGTGGTGGTAGTATTATGCTCTGGGCCTGTTTTGCTGCCAATGGAACTGGTGCTTTACAGAAAGTAAATGGGACGATGAAAAAGGAGGATTACCTCCAAATTCTTCAGGACAACCTAAAATCATCAGCCCGGAGGTTAGGTCTTGGGCGCAGTTGGGTGTTCCAACAGGACAATGACTCCAAACACACGTCAAAAGTGGTAAAGGAATTTTTAAATCAGTCCTCATGAATGTTTTTGTGACACACAAGTATGTGCTCCAATCACTTTATCACAAAAAAATAAGAGTTGTAGAAATGATTGGAAACTCAAGACAGCCATGACATTATGTTCTTTACAAGTGTATGTAAACTTTTGACCACGACTGTATGTATTTATATAAATATATATATATATATATCAGTGACGTGCGGTCACTAGAGGCAGGTGAGGTGGGGCCTCACCTGCCATCATGGAAAGAAAAAAAATGTAAAAAGAAAAACAATTAATTAAATTGTTATATGTATCCAGTGATTATACTATAAAGTTATTTTCCGTTTAACTTCACCAGTTTTAGATTATTTTTATTCAAAATCGCTGAATTTTCACATTTGCCGTTCAAATACTGAGAAGAGACGGTGCGGTGATCAGCAGCCAGTTGAGGCACGTCACTCAATTGTGCCTCAACATGGATTGTGGACTCGACTAACTGCTGGCCTGCTGTGCAGTGAGACCGTATTGCTATATGAATTATATTATACATTTCCATAGTTTAGTTAGCTGAGGTATATAATGTGCAGTGTATTTTGTCAACAACTGTATGTGTGTAAAGTATTTCTTGTGCTGAGCAATCATAAAACTGCTGCGAAGACGCACTGTGTGAGGCTCGCGTAACCCCGCCTCCTGGTGCCGGTTATTGCACCTCCGCCGCAGACTGCACCCCCCGACCGGAGCGCCACACCAACCAAAGCCCACACCCAAACCCTCCACGTGCAAGACCGAATCCACCCAAAAAAAGTAACTTAACAAGAAGCCAAAAAGTGCAAAAACAACATTGCTCGCGCCGGAGGAGCCGTGAACGACTGCAGGGACACAACATTAGGTACACCTGCAGACTGCAGCACGGATTTCATATTTCATTCATTCACAACTCCTCCAACACCAACACCACTGTTCCCGCACTTATAAGTAAAGGTAAGACCATAATAACGTTTTTTTTTAATTAAATGTGCTTTTTTGTGTGCTACAGTTTGCATGTGTAAAGTTAAAGTTAAGTTAAAGTACTAATGATTGTCACACACACACTAGGTGTGGTGAAATTTGTCCTCTGCATTTGACCCATCCCCTTGATCACCCCCTGGGATGTGAGGGGAGCAGTGGGGAGCAGTGGGCAGCAGCGGCGCCGCGCCCGGGAATAATTGTTGGTGATTCAATTCCAAAACTTGATGCTGAGTGCCAAGCAGGGAAGAATGCTGGTATGAGCTTTTAAACATAACCCGTTAACTGCTGCCAATCAAATGGTGAATAAGATACTCTTTAGGGTTCATATGTTTGTAAATCTGACTGTGATGAAGTCAGTGCCTCACCAGCCATGAACCTCACCGCACGTCACTGATATATATATATACGTACATATATACATACATATACAGTATATATAGATACATATATATATATATATATATACATATCCATCCATCCATCCATCTTCTTCCGCTTATCCGAGGTCGGGTCGCGGGGGCAGCAGCCTAAGCAGGGAAGCCCAGACTTCCCTCTCCCCAGCCACTTCGTCCAGCTCTTCCTGTGGGACCCCGAGGCGTTCCCAGGCCAGCCGGGAGACATAGTCTTCCCAACGTGTCCTGGGTCTTCCTCGCGGCCTCCTACCAGTCGGACGTGCCCTAAACACCTCCCTAGGGAGGCGTTCGGGTGGCATCTTGACCAGATGCCCGAACCACCTCATCTGGCTCCTCTCGATGTGGAGGAGCAGCGGCTTTACTTTGAGCTCCTCCCGGATGGCAGAGCTTCTCACCCTATCTCTAAGGGAGAGCCCCGCCACCCGGCGGAGGAAACTCATTTCGGCCGCTTGTACCCGTGATCTTGTCCTTTCGGTCATAACCCAAAGCTCATGACCATAGGTGAGGATGGGAACGTAGATCGACCGGTAAATTGAGAGCTTTGCCTTCCGGCTCAGCTCCTTCTTCACCACAACGGACCGATACAGCGTCCGCATTACTGAAGACGCCGCACCGATCCGCCTGTCCATCTCACGATTCACTCTTCCCTCACTCGTGAACAAGACTCCGAGGTACTTGAACTCCTCCACTTGGGGAAAGATCTCCTCCCCAACCCGGAGATGGCACTCCACCCTTTTCCGGGCGAGAACCATGGACTCGGACTTGGAGGTGCTGATTCTCATCCCAGTCACTTCACACTCAGCTGCGAACCGATCCAGTGAGAGCTGAAGATCCTGGCCAGATGAAGCCATCAGGACCACATCATCTGCAAAAAGCAGAGACCTAATCCTGCAGCCACCAAACCAGATCCCCTCAACGCCTTGACTGCGCCTAGAAATTCTGTCCATAAAGGTTATGAACAGAATCGGTGACAAAGGGCAGCCTTGGCGGAGTCCAACCCTCACTGGAAACGTGTCCGACTTACTACCGGCAATGCGGACCAAGCTCTGGCACTGATCATACAGGGAGCGGACTGCCACAATCAGACAGTCCGATACCCCATACTCTCTGAGCACTCCCCACAGGACTTCCCGAGGGACACGGTCGAATGCTTTCTCCAAGTCCACAAAACACATGTAGACTGGTTGGGCAAACTCCCATGCACCCTCAATGACCCTGCCGAGAGTATAGAGCTGGTCCACAGTTCCATGACCAGGACGAAAACCACACTGTTCCTCCTGAATCCGAGGTTCGACT
Organism: Nerophis lumbriciformis; assembly: GCF_033978685.3. Taxonomy (NCBI): domain Eukaryota; kingdom Metazoa; phylum Chordata; class Actinopteri; order Syngnathiformes; family Syngnathidae; genus Nerophis; species Nerophis lumbriciformis. The sequence continues at coordinate 25,164,373 of NC_084548.2, read as the reverse complement.
ATCCGGTGTAGCCTCCTCTCCAGTACACCTGAATAGACCTTACCGGGAAGGCTGAGGAGTGTGATCCCACGATAGTTAGAACACACCCTCCGGTTCCCCTTCTTAAAGAGAGGAACCACCACCCCGGTCTGCCAATCCAGTGGTACCGCCCCCGATGTCCACGCGATGCTGCAGAGTCTTGTCAACCAAGACAGCCCCACAGCATCCAGAGCCTTAAGGAACTCCGGGCGGATCTCATCTACCCCCGGGGCCTTGCCACCGAGGAGCTTTTTAACTACCTCAGCAACCTCAGCCCCAGAAATAGGAGAGCCCACCACAGACTCCCCAGGCACTGCTTCCTCATAGGAAGACGTGTTGGTGGGATTGAGGAGGTCTTCGAAGTATTCCCTCCACCGATCCACAACATCCGCAGTCGAGGTCAGCAGAACAACATCCTCGCCATACACGGTGTTGATAGTGCACTGCTCCCCTTCCTGAGGCGGCGGATGGTGGTCCAGAATTGCTTCGAAGCCGTCCGGAAGTCGTTTTCCATGGCCTCACCGAACTCCTCCCATGTCCGAGTTTTTGCCTCTGCGACCGCTGAAGCCGCACACCGCTTGGCCTGTCGGTACCTGTCCGCTGCCTCAGGAGTCCTATGAGCCAAAAGAACCCGATAGGACTCCTTCTTCAGCTTGACGGCATCCCTCACCGCCGGTGTCCACCAACGGGTTCTAGGATTACCGCCACGACAAGCACCAACTACCTTGCGGCCACAGCTCCAATCAGCCGCCTCGACAATAGAGGCGCGGAACATGGTCCATTCGGACTCAATGTCCAGCACCTCCCTCGTGACATGTTCAAAGTTCTTCCGGAGGTGGGAATTGAAACTCTCTCTGACAGGAGACTGCCAGACGTTCCCAGCAAACCCTCACAATGCGTTTGGGCCTGCCAGGTCTGTCCGGCATCCTCCCCCACCATCGCAGCCAACTCACCACCAGGTGGTGATCGGTAGAAAGCTCCGCCCCTCTCTTCACCCGAGTGTCCAAAACATGAGGCCGCAAATCCGATGACACAACTACAAAGTCGATCATGGAACTGCGGCCTAGGGTGTCCTGGTGCCAAGTGCACATATGGACACCCTTATGTTTGAACATGGTGTTCGTTATGGACAATCTGTGACGGGCACAAAAGTCCAATAACAAAACACCGCTCGGATTCAGATCCGGGCAGCCATTCTTCCCAATCACGCCTCTCCAGGTTTCACTGTCGCTGCCAACAGGAGCATTGAAGTCCCCCAGTAGAACGAGGGAATCACCCGGGGGGAGCACTCTCAAGTACTCCCTCGAGTGAATCCAAAAAGGGTGGGTACTCTGAGCTGCGGTTTGGCACGTAAGCGCAAACCACAGTCAGGACCCGTTCCCCAACCCGAAGGCTGACGGAAGCTACCCTCTCGTCCACCGGGTTGAACTCCAACGTACAGGCTCTGAGCCTGGGAGAAACAAGAATTGCCACCCCAGCCCGTCGCCTCTCACTGCCGGCAACGCCAGAGTGGAAGAGAGTCCAGCCCCTCTCGAGAGAACTGGTTCCAGAGCCCTTGCTGTGCGTCGAAGTGAGTCCGACTATATCTAGTCGGAACTTCTCCACCTCGCGCACTAGCTCAGGCTCCTTCCCCCCCAGCGAGGTGACGTTCCACGTCCCAAGAGCTAGCTTCTGTAGCCGAGGATCGGACCGCCAAGTGCCCTGCCCTCGGCTTCCGCCCAGCTCACATCGCACCCGACCTCTATGGCCCCTGCTATGGGTGGTGAGCCCATTGGAGGGGGGACCCACGTTGCCTCTTCGGGCTGTGCCCGGCCGGGCCCCATGGGGACAGGCCCGGCCACCAGGCGCTCGCCATCGTGCCCCACCTCCGGGCCTGGCTCCAGAGGGGGGCCCCGGTGACCCGCGTCCAGGCAAGGGAAATCTGGGTTCCTTAATCGTTTTCATCATAGAGGTCTTCGTTATATGTTATATGTATTTATATACATATAAATACATATATGTATATGTATATATACATATAATAAAGCAGACAGTTGACTTTGGAATATTTAGGAGCGAGGAAATTTCACGACTATATTTGTTGCACAGGTGGCATCCTATGACAGTTCCACGCTGGATATCACTGAGCTCCTGAGAGCGGCCCATTCTTTCACAAATGTTTGTAGAAACAGTCTCCATGCCTAAGTGCTTGATTGTATACACGTGTGGCCGGGCCAAGTGATTAGGACACCTGATTCTGATCATTTGGATGGGTGGCCAAATACTTTTGGCAATATAGTGTATATACCATACTTGCCAACCTTGAGACCTCCGATTTCGGGAGGTGGGGGGCGTGGTTGGGGGCGGGTGACGTGGTTGGGGCGTTGTTAAGAGGGGAGGAGTATATTTACAGCGAGAATTCACCAAGTCAAGTATTTCATATATGTATATATATATATATATATATATATATATATATATATATATATATATATATATATATATATATATATATATATATATCCTGAAAATATGCAAAACTTTGTTTATATAATTGATACTTCAAACTTGCATAAATAAATCTTAAGGAATATAACATAACTTGGCTTCTGAGAGCTTCAAAATGTAATGAATAAAATGCTAAAGTTGTTGATAAACAAGCAATTATTTTTAATTATTTAATAGTTAAATATGGTCATTTTAAATGAATTATTATGATCATTTAAAATTTATTATTTCAAATATGTTTATTTTAATGTATAATTCTATGGCTGGATGTAATAAGGAGTCAGAAAAAATACAAAAAAAAAATACAATTAATTTTGATGATTTTAGCAAAATATATTAAAAATTTATGAATTTTTTTAATTCATAAAAATATTTATTTTTAGGTAAGATAAACATAGTAATACAATTAATCTCTCGTCTGGATGATTTAGTTATTGTCACCCTGTTGTCCTCCCGTCTCTTCCCCAAGGATGGCTCCATGAGCTGGGCAAACGCCTGGAGATGCCCTACGTCAACAACATGGTCGGCGGCCCGTCGGTGCGCAGCTCGTACATCGCCGCCCTCAACTTCACCCTCAGCAGCCTGACCAGCGTCGGCTTTGGCAACGTGTGTGCCAACACGGACGCCGAGAAGATATTCTCCATCTGCACCATGCTCATCGGCGGTATGCCGGACTCCTCATATGGAATAACGTGATTGGGCAGGCACGCTGTTTATATCGTGGGAAAGCGGATGTGAAAAAAGGCTGTCCTCACTCAGGTCCGCATGGAGCTGGAGGGGGCGTGGCCTCCAGCTCCGGGTGAAAATCGGGAGATTTTCGGGAGAACATTCCCGGAGGTTTTCGGGAGAGGCGCTGAATTTCGGGAGTCTCCCGGAAAATTCGGGAGGGTTGGCAAGTATGGTATGTACAGCATATTTATGTGTATATACATATATATGTATATGTACTGTATATATATATGAATGTGTATATATGTATGTATATTTGTATTTATATTCAAGGACCTTTGTCATACCAGCACACATGAGATGGCACAAAATGAGTACCAGATTTAGCCCAATGAGTACTACTTGTCCAGGGTGTATACCGCCTTCCGCCCGATTGTAGCTGAGATAGGCTCCAGCGCCCCCCGTGACCCCAAAAGGGAATAAGCGGTAGAAAATGGATGGATGGATGGAGTACCACTGCAACATCATTTATGAAGAAAGGTGACGAGTAGGGTATAAAAAGCATAGGTTATATGGTAAAAAGGTAAATATTATAAATCGAAGAGTGTCTGTACGTGTTTAAAGTGTTTGTAAGATACCTGTCTACACAGTCTAGTCTGAATATTGTATTATTGTTAATCCCACTGTGAATATAAAAATAGCTGTATCACATGTATGAAGTTTACATTAAAAACCTGCGTGAAAATCAGTTAAGTATTGAGAACGTTATATGATGGATTAAATGTGCTGACACTTCATTGATCCTGTCACTAGGTGAAGATGTTGACCGGTTTAAGATGGCGGCCCTCGCGCTCGTCAGCGCCAATAAGCTAGCGGTCGATGCGGCATCCTTATATAAGATATATCTATGGGCTAGAGTAGACCCAATTCCCAATTCATATTGCTCAAACCGCTGCTGGAGGACTCTTTCCAGGACCCACACTTCGTCGAATATCTTCTACCCTTACCGTCCAAATTCGTTGCCTCTTATGACGTCATTTCCCATCATGCATTTCGACTCCAGTGTTGCGCTCGACTGTGCTGAGCTCGACTACGTTCTTGCTTCCACCACATGGCGAGGCGTCTACAGTACATGCTCGGGAACTGTTATGAGCAGTCGTCTTAACGTTGTAGATAATTGTGTTATTAACCAGAAAAGTTGTAACCATGTCGCAGTTACAAGCGAGGTTTTACACGGAGAACCCACGGTAAGTTATTTAACAAGACATACGATAAAAAACACAAAGCTAGCTGGATGATACATAGCTAAGTCAATTTAACTTACCTATGACCGAGGTCAGTGTTTTTCAACCACTGTGCCGCGGCACACTAATGTGCCGTGAGATACAGTCTGGTGTGCTGTGGGAGATTATCTAATTTCACCTATTCGGGTAAAACATTTTTTTTGCAAACCAGTAATCATAGCCTGCAAATGATGTGTTGTTGTTGATTGTCGGTGCTGTCTAGAGCTTGGCAGCGTAACCGTGTAATACTCTTTCATATCAGTAGGTAGCAGCCGGTAGCTAATTGCTTTGTAGATGTCGGAAACAGTGGGAGGCAGAGTGAAGGTAAAAAGGTGTCCAATGCTTAAACCAAAAATAAACAAAAGTTGAGTGCCCCTAAGAAAAGGCATTGAAGCGTAGGGAAGGCTATGCAGAACGAAACTAAAACAACTGGCTACAAAGTAAACAAAAACAGAATGCTGGACAACAGCAAAGACAGCGTCCACAATGTACATCCGAACATGACATGACAATCAAGAATGTCCCCACAAAGAAGGATAAAAACAACTGAAATATTCTTGATTGCTAAAACAAAGTAGATGCGGGAAATATCGCTCAAAGGAAGACATGAAACTGCTACTGGAAAATACCAAAAAAAGAGAAAAAGCCAACAAATTAGGAGCGCAAGACAAGAATTAAAACACGACACACAGGAAAACATCAAAACACTCAAAACAAGTCACGGCGTGATGTGACAGGTCGTGACAGTACACCTACTTTGAGACGAGCTATAGTGATGCATGGTTGGTTATGGTTTAAAGTCATATCAAACAATTGCAACGACGACTTTTTACTGTCAACTGAGTTTTGTTTTTTAATGATTTCTGCTGGTGGTGTGCCTCCAGATTTTTTCAACGCAAAGAATGTGCCTTGGCTCAAAAAAGGTTGAAAAACACTGACCTAGGTAATTGAGAAACAATGCATTACCTTGTATTTACATTTAAATTGTGTAATTTATTTTGATATGCATACTGTCGGGAACTGTAAGGACACATTTTGTTTCAGGTACGTCATCGATGATGTTCCATTCTCCATCCTGGCCAGTTCTGAAGTTCAGGACCTCAGCATTCTCATCAACATGCTACTGGAGGCCAAAAACGGTTGGAAATGGCTTGATCGGTCATATATTTTATTTAGCATGTTTGACTAACATGTTCTGGTGCTTCTGTGGGTTTCCACTGCCTCAGCATCTCACAGCAAGGTGGAGTTTGACTTCCTGGTCAAGAGTCAGTTCCTGCGATCGCCGCTGTTCCAGCACATGGAAACAGAAGGCATATCAACGGTACGGCCGAGCCTGAGCGCGTCAGCAGTACTGTATTCATTCGGCTCTATCGTTCATGTTTGTTGTGTGTTTTGCAGGAAGAGGTTGTAGAGATCGAGTACGTGGAACGGATCACGGCGCCAGAACCTGAGGAGTGTATGATGCACGATGATTGGATCAGTGCCGTAGATGCAGATGCCGAATGGTAAGATGGCACTGTCTCAGCTAGACAACAGTGAAGTACCATTAGTACTGTTAGTGACTTTTTCTGTGCCATAATGTGGCAGGATCCTGACCGGGTGTTACGACAAAACCGCCAGTATCTGGTCTTTAGAGGGCAAGGCTATGACCAAAGTGACTGGACACACAGATGTGGTCAAAGATGTTGCCTGGGTTAAGAAAGGTGAGGACATACAATTATTGTCTTTTTTTGTTATGAATTTTCTTGAATTTGATCATGAAAAACAAGGTTATGTTGAGCAGTCACTGATATTAAAGCAGTGAAGGCCTCATTGAGCCCATAAGAACCCATACCAAAACAGTGTGCACCCTTAGTTGATCACCTTATGTTGACTTGTTTTAATTGGTAATATTTATTGTAGGTTATCATGTAATGTATGTATGATTTTGTCTGTAAATGTATGTCTGTTTTTATGGTGCCTGCTTTCGGACAACAGATTAATTTTAGCTATTGTAGCTCATTCTGGCAAATGTACTGTCATGCTTTTGCTCATATGTTGACCTCCAAAGACATGCACCTGGGGAAGGTTGATTGGCAACACTAAATTGGCCCTAGTGTGTGAATGTGAGTGTGAATGTTGTCTGTCTATCTGTGTTGGCCCTGCGATGAGGTGGCGACTTGTCCAGGGTGTATCCCGCTTTCCACCTGAATGCAGCTGAGATAGACTCCAGCACCCCCTGCGACCACGAAAGGGACAAGCGGTAGAAAATGGATGGATGGATTGATCAATATGTGTTGTCCTAATCAAATAGTTATTCAATTGAGTTCACTATTTGCCTTTAAAGGGAACTGCACTTATTTTTTTTTAATTTTGCCTATCGTTCACAATCATAAGAGACAAGAAGACAAACATTTTTTTTTGCATTCTAACAAAAATTGGCTCGTTCTAGGTAGCTAGCAATGCAGCTAATGGGAGCAATCAATTCTACCTCTAAATCCCTTTCAAAATGCATTCAAAAACCGTCATCAATACTTTATTTACAATCTGTAATCTGTATAATAACCAAACTGTAGCGACATTGTTATTGTAAAAGTGAAGACAGAGACACTTTTTTTCTATCGTAGTATACATCGGCATGCTTCGTTATTAGCCGTAAAAGCTAACTACGGCAAGAGATAAGCTAGCTTCTCCAACAATGCAAAATGCGTTTGAGTTTGTAATGTACAAAACTGCGATGGGACACCAATTTATACTGACTGAAAAACATCAACAATCAGCCCACATTTCTTAATTTGTTTGTACACAGCTAGCCAGACAATGTATGCACTGTAGTTGTAATAACACATGACGTGGTGAGTGTATCATGATCAATATAAAATGTGACTCATTCGACATTTTTGGCCGTTTATGTCGAAATAGCTTGTTTCCAAATTCCACATTTGCAGCTTTGTGTCGCTTTCGGCATCTGTCCACACCATTTCACCCTCTTCTTCGTGCTGGATTCAAGAAGCAGCAGTTTATCCTCTGTTCATTTGGGTTCAAAAAGATAATGTTGTGAATCCTCATTTGTCCAAAAATAGTCGTCTTAGTTGTTTACCATGTCTGCCATGATTAGAACACACACAAGTGTTTTTTTTATCCGGAAGTTGGACATTAATTTGTTGCTAGAAGTCGGACGTGTAAAAGGAAATCAATGCGTTGAAGAAGTCAGTCCCATTGATTAAAATGTTAAAAATACGGTAAGTATTGAACATATTACATATCGTTATGAACGTGTCTGTTACTACATTATATATAGACTTGTAGTGTGTATATAAAACGTTGATGGAAGGTTTTGAAGTTGTCTCAAGAGGGCGTGAAGGCTACAACAGTGACTTCCATTAGCCGCATCTTCCAAGTGTTTTTTATCATCTTTAAAATCTTAATGAAAGAAAAAGATGTGTGTAGCTGTAGCTTCACAATAGAGCTGGGCGATATGGCTTTTTTTTAATATCTCAATATTTTTAGGCCATATCGCGATACTCTATATATATCTCGATATTTTGCCTTAGCCTTGAATTAACACTTGATACATATAATCACACCAGTATGATGATTCTATGTGTCTACATTAAAACATTCTTGTTCATACTGCATTAATATATGCTCATTTTAAACTTTCATGCAGAGAAGGAAATCACAACTAAGTCTATTTACCAAAACTGTATTTATGAAACTGTTATTAAGCAGTGGCACAAAAGTTCATGTAATTTGTAAAACAGAAAGTGCAAGATTGTCAGAGACATTTTAAAACAAGCTATTAGTGCACTTTTGTGCATGGTGTCACTAAGATGACTTATCAAAACAACACTAAATTAAAGTGCACTTTTTGTACAGAACGCCACTACAATAGTTTAAAAACATGATGTCACACAAGGTATTTCAATGAGTGTCAAATAAAAATGAGCTACATAATAGGAAATCAAATAGTGTTCGTCCTTCGCTATGTGGTAGGTTCCTGCGGACATTATCTCCTTTTGTTGTCGACTCTTTTTTTCATACTTTGTTGATCTGGAAATGTTTGCCTCGGCATTTTGATGGTGTGGCACCGAACGGAGATGTTGACATGCGGAGTAAGCACTCTTGATTCTCTAGCAGGTGACTTTTCAAATGATGCTACATATTAGCAGTAATGCTACTTTTTGTAGAAACACTTTTGCCCCACACTTGACAAATTACGGTTGTCTGTTCGACATATTCCCACTTGAAGCCAAACCACCGCCAGAAGATGGACCCCCTGCTGTTTTTCTTGGGAATTAATTATTCCTTCATTTGTTAGCAGATTCGCACCTTCTTTCTCTCGTATTACCACTCGCACTACAGCTAACGTTACCCATGCCGCTACCTCTCTGCTCCGCAAGGGCGTATACATATGTGACGTATGACGTGACAGTATGTGACGTATGTAGAAGGAGCGCTTGCTGTCTGTGAGAAGGAGACACAAGAAGGATTGGGAAGAGCCTGTAGTGTAATGCCAGCAGCTAAAAGCAACTGCTTGAGAACGTATACTTGAATATCACGATATACGGTAGTCATTTTCTATATCGCACAGAGACAAACCCGCGCTATATCGTGTATATCGATATATCGCCCAGCCCTACTTCACAATCTTAATGATTGTGCTCGATAGGCAAAATTCCAAAAAATTGCAGTTCCCCTTTAAATGATTGACTGATGAGCTGCAGAGCCCAGACGATCAGTGCAGCTATGTCTCAGTGTTTACGTGGCTAAATATTGTACCTAGGGCTGGGCCAAAACTGATATCCCCATATTTCTAGGCTGAATGGCGATATACGGTATATACCGGTATCTTAAACAACACGTGCAAAGTGCTTAAGGTTGCTTAAGTGTTTTATGACTAGATAACCAGTGTTGAGAGTACTCAGATTATTTTTGTTGTAAGTAGTAACGTAAAGTATTGCTTATTCTTATAAAGTGATTAGTGAGCCGTTACTATGTCAAAGTAGTTTTCGTTTATTTTGTTCATTAACGTCAGGTTTATAGCCTCTCGCTTGTGCGCGGGAATAGATGGAGCTTCTACTCGCTCAATCTGGTAAAGGCCGCTGGCTGTTTAGTTTGTAACCACTTTTCAGCCACCCAGCCGCTATACTAGGTTAGTCTGCATAGGCTATGGGGAGAGGCACTTTAAAGCCGAGGAGTAGCTAAACATTTAACACACAGCGAGCAGCAGCTGTTACATCACTTAATGACTACCGCCCAATTGCCCTCACCTCTATCACAATGAAGTGCTTTGAGAGGATTGTCTTAGCACACATCAAGGACAACATCCCTGCAGACCTAGATGAACACTTTGATCCAGATGTTGATAGTACCGATACTTAGTATAGTATCAGTGCATAAACGAAACTAAAGTAATTAAATCGACATTTTTATTTTACTTGTTCTTATTATTGCTAAAAATGTTGGGTTGTTATTGTTTACAAACTCAGGGAGTATGTCACGACACAGGAAATCTTTGAGGGGAAAAACCCAAATGATTAAAATGGGAGCCAATACTAGTGTTGGCTTTTGTTTAGTTATTGCCACTTTACTTAGTAAAACAAATTGCATGCCGTAGTCAATACCACAAATGTATTATGTCCTCTTGATTTACAACATTAGCAAATTCCAAAAATGTGTAGATCGTTAGTTACTTGCTATAAAACATTTTCTGTTCTATAATCTATTGTCTAAGTATTGGATCAGGACTTAATATTGGATCTGTTCTGAGGCCAAAAATGTTCATTGGGACATCCCTACTTAGAAATAAATAGAAATAATAAATAGAGCATAAATAAATCAAAATAAATGAATAGGCCACAGTGGACATCCCAGATGACATCAACCAAGCTCCTGTCGGACCTCATCACCCCCGCTTCTTCAGATTGCTGGTCGCCACGGTCACCTAGTGGCCAAGCGGGACTTTAGTTCAGTCAGAGACTATAGATAAGATACATGCAGGTACGGGGTCTTACAATAATTAGAACAATTTGAATTGAGTGTAAACGTGACTATGTGGGTGTTAATGTACAAAACGCTTTCATAATGTTAAAAAAACGTATTTAGAAGGTCGTCAACAAGTTGGTTTTTTTACTCTTAACTGTGAAAAGAAAACTATAAACTTTGCGGAAATTCATTTATCACGGCCCAATTAACCGCGATAAGTGAGCGACGACTTTATTATCACTCTATGTAAAAGAGTTTCCAATTCTGATTTTAAAAGGTCTTCTTTTTGCAGAAGGCCTCAGTTCTCTGTTTTTGACTGCCTCGCTCGACCAAAACCTCATCCTGTGGGAGTGGAACTCGGAGAAGAACAAATTGGAGGCCAAGCATTGTTGCAGGGGACACACGGGGAGCGTGGACACGGTCGCCACAGACCCCACTGGATTGAAGGTATTTGCAATATATCCAAATGTCTTTTTTTTTTAAAAAAAAGCAATTTTGTTTAGATACACTGAAATCTTGTTGCTTTCTTTCAGTTCTGCAGTGGCTCTTGGGACAAAATGTTGAAGATCTGGTCAGCAGGTAAATTACATAATTATCAATAGAGTGCATAACTTTTTCAAGGTGGAACAATCCTAATTTGGATCTGCATTATGTAATCCATATATGGGGCCTATCTGTTTCTTGCATATGACTGATTTTTGTCATCAAGACACATAATTCAAGTAGAACAGTTGGGAAAACGTCAGGATCTTGCAGTGTTAACATAACTGAAAACAATTATTCAGTGTTTCCTACAGGACTGGAAAGTATTTGTGAGTGTAGGTTTCGAAGTAGTATGGGGTTCCCCAACCTTTTTGAACCCAAAGACCAGTCCGTGGTCCTGCAGAACTGTGGGGTCCCGGCGGAGAGTTGGTTACTAATAAGCAAAAGAAAAGACTCATTAATGTAGTGCTAAAATAAATACATTCTAACTAAATGAATAATATTTATTTCTGAAAGAAAGTAAAGATTAGAATAGAGCACTTTATCTCATCAAATATGAGAGCATGACAAAATTACAGGTGGCTAGGTGCAGTTAAAATACATTATTCCTTACTTTTTCAATGAGCTCATTTTGAATGTCCGAAGCCATGTCTGCGATACGGTGACTCATTGTCTCAGCACTTATCCACAACGGCAGGCAAAATTAACTCTTCCGCAACAGTGAAAAGTTGTTATATTGTGCCACTCGTCTGGCTACTAACTAGGTAGCTTGCTTTTTAAGCATATTTTTAGTCCCCAGTCAGTGACACCACACCTTTTTTGTATTTGCAGTCCATATTCCTTTCTGTTAATGTTAATGTTGGATGCTACATTTCAAGATTCTGCTTAAGTTTGAATGGCCTCATTTTTTCACAAGTGACGGTTATCGCCATATATGGTATAGCTTTACCCGAAGAGCTTTGCGCGAGTCCGCCATTGTAGTCCGACGCTCTAATCAGTAATTTCCTTCTTTTTCTCTTTCCTCTTGTTGTGGGGCAGACTGTCTCGTACATGCACATGCATCCTCCGCTGTTGCCATTTCTAATACAAAGTGGTGTATAGTTCAAATGTATACCTGTCAGTAGACTCGGTATGAAAGTGCTAAAATCTACAATATGGCTGGCAGGGAGAAGAAGCAGTGGAAGTGGAGTAACGTAAGTAAGATCACCCACAAAACGGTGGACCCTGAGGAGACGGTCAGAAAGCGACTTGAAGATGATCTGTAAAACATAATCTATGCAACATTTTGACGAAATATCCACCATTACATGTTAAGCAGAAGACAAGAAAGTGTTAAAAAAAAAAAAAATCATAATACTGTTTGACCCTTTTAAGAAACCTCTCAATGACTTTTGCTCAGGATGTCTAATTGATTGAGCTAGTCATGTGTGACTCAAGTCAACTGACTGACTACTTACTGCCACAAGTGGTGGAAAAGTGTATTACTGACTGCCCTCAGGTGAGAAAGTTATATTTTTTTGCTGCCCTTTAGGGGGCGCTTGGAGGCCAACTATGGTTAAGAAACTCTGGTCTGGATGAGTGATTGTCTTATTTTCTTAATTGGCTGTGATGCATATATCATTTTTAAAAATAGGCTATGTTATTAGTTTCAACAGTTAACCTTTTTGTGCTCTACGCCTTTTGATCTATTTTTGAAATGTTTTTGTTTTTTTTGTTTCAAAAGTATTTATTCTAGTTCTACGATGTACGAAAGACCCAAAATATTCAAGCCTAGGTCGTGCATTTTACACCCCTGGTTTATGTGTTCAATCAGGAAGCCGAAGTGTAATTAAAAAAAAGTGTCTCCAGGTGCTGTTTTATTAGCATTATCCCTAGTCATGACTCCTGCTAGTCTTGACTCCCGCTACTCATGTTGAAAAAAGTAGCTGAATTGGCAACAGTCAGTACGTGTCCATGCACTAAATGAATCTGTTTTCTCAAATAGTTCGGCTCTAAATAAGCATTTTACAACCCATGGAAAAACCTTTGTTTGGTTTTTGAAAAGTCGGATTAACAGGCCCCGATTATGCGATTGGTAAAACAGATCTCTCGAGTGGGTGTGTACTGCCGCAGGAGACCCTTTGTATGGCGCATGCGCCAGTCTTTATGCGCGGGCTATAACCCGGAAGCAGATCCTGTTCAATAAAAAGAAAGGCAACAATAGGAATAAGGAGCTGACTGTTTATTTGCTTCACAAATAAAAATAATGTGACATTTTGCAGTGCATCGATAGGAAAAAATAAAAGGAAACTTGAGGTCTATTTAAAAAGGTAGCGAAGGAAATGTACGATACCGGCTTCATTCGGACTCCCGACAAGTGTGACGTAGGATAATGAAGCTGGAATATTACAAGCCAAAGAAAGTGTACACAAACTTTTTTTATGCTGCTTTTGTGTACTCCAAAGTAGTTAGCAATAACTCTGTATTCCACACAACTGGCAAGCTTTTACACAACAAAGAGCAAGTTTGAAGTGAGCAACCTCCATTTAAAGCAGGCACTAACAGTATTTTCCTTTGAACTTAAACCTCCTTTCATCAACCCACAGAGCTTATTGAATAATCTTCTAGACCATGGGTGTCAAACTCTGGCCCGCGGGCCAAATTTGGCCCGCCGTGTAATTTCACTTGGCCCTTGAGGCGATATCAAATTAACACTAGAGCTGGCCCGCCGATTATATTCAGCGACGGTGCCGCGGTAACACCGCATTCACCGCTAATTCTCATACTGGCCAACCCTCCTGGGAGACTCAAATGTCAGTGTCCCTCCCAAAAATCGTCACGTCTGCTTTTCACCCAGTCCAGCGAATGCTGGCCCAGTCACAGGGATATGTGCGGCTTCAGCACGCACACACATGTGAATGCAATGCATACTTGGCCAACAGCGATACAGGTTACACTGACGGTTCCCGTATAAATAACTTTAACACTGTTAGAAATATACGCCACACTGTGAATCCACACCAAACAAGAATGACAAACACATTTTGGGAGCACATCCGCACAGTAACACAACATAAATACAACAGAACAAATACCCAGAACCCTTTGCAGCCCTAACTCTTCCGGGCTGCAATATACACCCCCGCCCCCCAACCCCGCAGCCTCAACCGACGCACGGAGGGGGGGTGTATATTGCAGCCCGGAAGAGTTGGTGCCGCAAAGGGTTCTGGGTATTTGTTCTGTTGTGTTTATGTTGTGTTAAGGTGCGGATGTTCTCCCAAAATGTGTTTGTCATTCTTGTTCGGTGTGGATTCACAGTGTGGCGCATATTTCTAACAATGTTAAAGTTGCTTATACGGCCACTTTCAGTGTAAACTGTATTGCTGTTGATGAAGTATGCGTTGCATTTACATGTGTGTGCGTACAGAAGCCGCTCATATCTTGTGACTGGGCGGGCGCGTTGTTAGAAGGGATGAAAAGCGGACGTGACGACAGCTCGTAGAGGACGTTAAAAGCAGTGCCTGTAAGACTGTGGTCCAGGTGGAATACGAGAAATAATGACTGATGAACACCTTCGTTCGATAATGAATGTTGCTTCAGCTCAAAGCCTGAGCCCCAACATTAATGAACTAGCATCCAAGAAAAAATGGCAGGTATCTGGCTTGGGCACATCAGATTAGATCAGTGTGTTGCAAACTGAGCAGTTTAAAGTCTTGAATGGTTGGTTTATTCATTGTTATTTTATTTTCTAATTTATTAGCCTGTGGAAAAAGTTAATGTTGATATTTACCTCAGAAGGCTGCAAATAGAAAAGAGGCATTACATTTTTATTTAAATTGTATTTGATATGCCATTGATAGTTTTTAATTATTATTATTATTATTATTATTTGAAACTCGATTTTGCATGTCACTATAAAGTTATACAAGCCTTGCTTGTTCAATATTCAATGCAAAACTTGTTTGGGTCCCTATTAAAAGGTTAATTTGTTCAACCTTGGCCCGTGGCTTTGTTCAGTTTTAAATTTTGGTCCATTCTGTATTTGAGTTTGACACCCCTGTTTTAGACATTCCAAATGTTTTTTTTCCATTCACCATCCAAAAATTAATTCAAAACAACTCTCTGAGTCTCTTCCACCAATCTTTGCTTCAGACCCACGTCCTCTAATACAGAAACTCTGAGACCTTTTTGGTAGTAATGTCATGTTTGTACGCAATCTACGAGCATTTCTTAATGCTGTCTGCTATTTAATATCAGCATAGCCATTAAAGATGCAATATTTGTCATCCGTGCCAGCGAACATCAAGCACAACAAGAACTGAGCTTTAGGGGTAAACATGTCTTATTTTGGTGTGATGTCATAGATCAACCGGAAAAGCAATACATTAATCCGTGCTAAAAGGAAATAAGCTCCCCCCAGTGTATGGGAGGTACACAGCGTATGACCAATAGTTACATTAGAGAGAGCGCATGGACACTGGGACTTCACATGTAGGTGTGAAAATACAGAAAACCGAACTATTTGACAAATCAGCAGAGGTGGGACCAAGTCATTGTTTTGCAAGTCACAAGTAAGTCTCAAGTCTTTGCCCTCAAGTCCGAGTCAAGTCCCGAGTCAAGACAGGCAAGCCCCGAGTCAAGTCCAAAGTCAAGACTGGAAAGTCTCAAGTCAAGTCCCAAGTCCTGCATTTTGAGTTTCGAGTCCTTTCAAGTCCTTTTAACCACAGACTAATATATTAACACAGATTGTGTATGCTTTTCAAACGCTGTATTTATTTATTAAAACAAGTGCATTTTAAATTGCAGGAAAGAAAATTGTGCTGACATTGCACTTTATAATAGCACTATTAACCAGTCATTTGAAACATTAACTAATTCCTTTACAGAATAAACACATTGAAAAATAAAGTGCAAATGTACTTATTTGTACAAAAGTGTTAACATTGAAAAAACATGACATATACGTGAACATAACAAAAAAGTTGTACTTTTTATATGTCAGGGCCCTATGCTGCATTGCATTTGCAAAAGACCAAATTAGCCAAGAGTCTGTCAGTCATTTGTGCACGATGGGGGCGTAGTATGATGCCACCATGGCTGAAAACTCGCTCCACTGGAGCACTGGAGGCAGGCACTGCCAAGACTCTCATGGCCACTCGGAACAGTGAAGGAAGAGTCTTCATGTTCAATGCCCAGAACAAAAGGGCATTCTGTCCTTCAGCTATGTCAAGGTAGTGACTTAGCTGTAGTGCTGGAGTAGTCCCAACATCCTTCTTCTGTCTCTTGTGGTAAGCAGCAAACAGCCCTTCTCCTTCTCCAAGGTCCCCTTGCTCTTCTTCATCAACAAGAGGCGCAGGTTGCTCAGTCTCTGCAGCATCTTGCAGGATCAATTCTGGTAAACATGTAAAAACAATAGCAGAAACAAGAGACCTTATTACCATTTGTGTTGGTGATGCAGTGTGCTAGACTGAAATACTTAATTATTGCTGCAGTCAGTTAGATCAGATTATGAGGAAAAAAGTTACATTAGACTCAGTTACATTTACCTTTAACCTGTTGTGTCACCTCTGCCTTGACGTCACGACTGACCAGCACATGGGGCTCCACCCACAACAGAGAAAAGGCTGGATCCAAGGCAGCTGCTTTGAGGTAGACTGGATCTGAAAAGGGAGCAGTGATCCCATCTTGTGTCCTGGTCATTTTCACATTGATGAAGATTCCAAGAAATCTTTTGTTCAGGGATATCTGGAGACTTCTGACCAGGCCGCTCAGGAAACAGACCTGAGGCTTCAGTTTCTCAAGGTGGTGGTTGAGGGACAAGATGGATGGAACAACAGCACTGGTTGTGATGACCTTCTCCCCCTGTGTCAAATCAGTTGCTTCTCCAAATGGCTTCAAGATGTCCACCAACTCTTTCAACAGATTCCACTCCCGTGCTGTGAATGACAACTCCCTGTGCCCAGCCTTTTCTAGAACAGCACAGAGCCTTACTTGATTGCACAGGAGAACAGCCTTCACTTGCCTCAGTGTTGAGTTCCATCTTGTGTTGACTGCAGCAGGGATGCCTTTCTGTTCCCCAAATTCAGCATCAAACATATCTTTGAATGTTGTGCTTGTGTGCAGCAGTGAGCTGAGTTTAGATAACTTCGAAAGAGAAGGAGATACCACTTTTGTTTCTTTCAAACCATCTCCCACCACCAGCTGAAGAGTGTGCGCAAAACACTGCAAGCGCTTTTTCTTTGCCAAAGCAACACCTACCGTTTGCTGATCTTCCACGGTTAAATCACACCAGAGCTCAGGGTCATCAAGATGATCTCCATCATCGTCATCCTCTTGTTCACTGGGGAAGCACACAGTGAATGCTTTTCGCATGTTAGCAGCATTGTCACTAATAATGTAGTCCAGTTTAGCTTTAATGTTGTATTCATCACATATTGCCTCAAATTTGTCACAGATTCGTTCAGCTGTATGTGAGCCTTTGAAGCGCTCACAAGCCAAGAGATTGGACTTGAGCTGTATCCTCTCTGCCTCTTTGTCCAACCAGTGCACAGTGACACCGAGGAATCCCCTCATCTTTCGGTCAGACCAAATGTCCACAGTCACTGAAACATGGTCAATGTGGCTCAATTGAGTTTTTAATTTTGATCGTCTTTCTTCAGCGAGGTTCTCTGTTTTTGATGTCAGTGTTCTGCGACACACTGGGCTGTACTTGCTGTCAAGTACTGTCAGAAAGTGGCGAAAACTCTTGTTTTCCACAATAGACAGGGGCAAGTTGCAATCAATAATCAAGTCAGACAGTATTGCATTGGTGATAGCTTTCTGCTGTGGATGAGTCGTACTGTAATGCCCGACACGATTGTCCAGGAACTGCGAGATTGAAGGCTGTTGTGGTTGATTTGTGATGCTTTTGTTCATCAGGTATTCTTGAAATCTGTAAGCATATTAAACAGATGTCAGAAAATCCCTTATAGCCACATATGAAAAGTACTGAAACTACTCTTTACTACTCATATTATTAATATCAATCTTAACAGTGTGTGTGTGTGGTAAACATTAGGTTACAGTTGCTGCACTAGTCATGTATTTTAAAACTTATTTCGAGTTGAAGGTATAGTTCAGGATTTGTGAAGTGGGGTTGTATGAGGGACTACACGGAAAATGGCAGGCAACCCACTCACAATAGAGAGAAGCAGACAGGCTACCAGCACACGACTTAGGCTTTACATTGCTGTGGACGGGGTCAGCAGCTATTGATTGATTGAAACTTTTATTAGTAGATTGCACAGTACAGTACATATTCCGTACAATTGACCACTAAATGGTAACACCCCAATACGTTTTTCAACTTGTTTAAGTCGGGGTCCACGTTAATCAATTCATGGTACAAATATATACTATCATCATAATACAGTCATCACACAAGTTAATCATTGGAGTATATACATTTAATTATTTACATTATGTACATTTTTTTTTGTCATAAAAAAATACAATCGTGTTCTTACGGACTGCATCCCTGCAGACTGTATTGATCTATATTGATATATAATGTAGGAACCAGAAATATTAACAGAAATAAACAACCTTTTTGTGCGAATGAGTGTGAATGATTGTGCGAATGAGTGTAAATGGGGGAGAGAGTTTTTTTGGGTTGGTGCACTACTTGTAAGTGTATCTTGTGTTTTTATATGTTGATTTAATTAAAAAAAGAAAGAAAAAAAAAATTTAATTTCTTGTGCGGCCCGGTACCAATCGATCCACGGACCAGTACCGGGCCGCGGCCCGGTGGTTGGGGACCACTGAGGTAAACAACCAACAGTATGTCAGAAAGCTAGCTAAAACGGTACACATATTCATAATATAGTATACATTTTAACTGACCTTTATTTTACTATTTTTGTCTTTTTTTAGGTGTCTAAAATACGCGGTGCTGCTGACCGCCGTATAACGTTACGTGTGATATGTTGACTAACGTAACCCTGCTTAAAAAAAAATCACTGAACAAAAAGTATGAATAAGGTAGTGAACTGCAACAGCTTCCCGTGTTTGCAATAACATTATAACGTTAGCAGTGAGTTTACAGCCTCACTGATTTAACTACACAGCAAATAAAAGTCACGTTACTTAGCCAAAACTTACCGTTCTTTGTGCAACTTCAAGTGTCGGACGAAGTTGGAAGTTGTTGCCTCTCCATCAGTAATTTTCGAACCGCATGTGTTGCATACTGCAAACCGTTTTGTGTTGACCACCTCGTAATTTTTATACCCAAACGAAATTATTTTAGGTATCATTTTTTGTTCACTGGCGTGTGGTTTGGACATGTCTTCTTCGTTGGTTGTCCTGCAATTTGATTGGATGAATGCTGTGCGATGAAAACAAAGTAGATCTAATTTGATTGGCTGTTGTACTGACAGCACACCAGCTGACACGCAACGCTGATAGACAAGTACACAATGAAAAATACGGAGCGCTCCCGAATAACTTTTTCATCTTTGGGTTTTGGGGAAAGTAGCAAGTCATGTCAAGTCATGTCAATTCAAAAGGCTCAAGTCCAAGTGAAGTCACAAGTCATTGATGTTAAAGTCTAAGTCGAGTTGCAAGTCTTTTTACATTTTGTCAAGTCGAGTCTAAAGTCATCAAATTCATGACTCGAGTCTGACTCGAGTCCAAGTCATGTGACTCGAGTCCACGCCTCTGCAAATCAGACTATTTAGTGCATGGAAACGGAGTGAGTGATTCCTCCTGCTTTGTGTTCTAATGAGACCACATAGTAAGAGCTGCGCTGAGAAAGTTAAGATACATACTGATGTTTGGTAAACAATGTTTTGGAATCAAGTAAAAAAGAATTTCAGGGTGACATGTTATTCTGCTTTCCAAAGTTCCCACAGACGAGGCAGACGTGGTCGAGGAGCCCACTGACAGGCCAAGAAAGAAACAGAAGACACAACAGCTGGGACTCACCAGGGTAACCTTTTAAAAACGCTGGACCCCTGTACAGGGGGCTGGGTGGTTGCATTTGTGTTGCTATGCTTGTATCAATATACACATGCACATGCTATACATTAATGGAGCCAGACAAACGCCAGCTAAAATCTTGGATGTTGTGATGCCTTTTTTCTAGGGTTTAAGAGGTCAAGAGCTGAGGGGGGGTATTTAACTCAATTTACCAGGGGGTTTGAGGGAGTAGAGTTTGGCCGATGCTTAAACTCATGTATTCACTTCAAAATCTAGTTTTAACCACATGACTGAATGTGTTAATTACTTCTACCAGAAGCTTTAGTGATCTTAAAATATGGAAGGCCTTCAAGGGGTCCTATTATGTAAAACCTACTTTTCTTTCCTGTTAACTGTTTTTGTGATCCACATAAATCCCAAAAACTTTAAAAAGTTACTGCACTTTTTTTTGGAATATTGCCAATTGTTCACAGTCTCATGAGGGATGAGAACGCATTTTTTTTTATTTTATTTTTTTTCTAACTTGTAATAATCAGCTCGTTTTAGGTGGTTAGCAATGCTGCTAATGGGAGCAATCCATTCTGCCGTTAAATCACTTTAAACTGCATCCAAAAACCACCAACAATACTTAATTTATGTTCCGTAACCTGTATAATAACCAAGCTGTAGCGACATTGTTATTGTATGAGCAAACAATGAGGATTTTTTTTTTTAGCTTAGTAACTTATCGGCTTGCGAAGGCATTCTACGGCATCACCTGTAAGCTATACAATTATTTGCAAATCCTTTTCAACCTATATATATATATATATATATATATAAAAAATCTCCTGACGATTGAGGGTACCCCCCTCATGAAACAGGCCTGTAGAGATGAAATAGTCTTGTGATTTTTTTTCCCCACACATACATATATATATATATATATATATATATATACTATATATATATATATGATATAGACATAATATAATATATCAGTATATATAATATACTATACATATATTATGTAAATATTACGTATATATGTTATATTTTATATCGCTCTATTTAGTCTATTTATACCTGCATTGTCCTTTCCAGCCTTACACTTTCCATCATTGGAACTGAGCTACTGTGTGGAACAATTTCCCTTGTGGGTCATTAAAGTTTGTCTAAGTCTAAGTCTATTCAACTGAATTGACTGCAAAGACAAGATACTTAACGTTCAAACTGGAAAACTTTATTTCTTGCAAATATTAGCTCATTTGGAATTTGATGCCTGTAACATGTTTCAAAAAGGCTAGCACAAGTGGGAAAAAAGACTGAGAAAGTTAAAGAATGCTCATCAAACACTTATTTGGAACATCCCACAATTGAACAGGCTAATTGGGTGCCATGATTGGGTATGAAAGCAGCTTACATGAAATGCTCAGTCATTCACAAACAAGGATGGGGCGAGGGTCACCACTTTGTGAACAAATGCGTGAGCAAATTGTCGAACAGTTTAAGAACAACATTTCTCAACAAGCTATTGCAAGGAATTTAGGGATTTCACCATCTACGCTCTGTAATATCATCAAAAGGTTCAGAGAATCTGGAGAAATCACTGCACGTAAGCGGCAAGGCCAAAAAACAACATTGAATGCCCGTGACCTTCGATCCGTCAGGCGGTACTGCATCAAAAACTGACATCAGTGTGTAAAGGATGTCACCACATGGGCTCAGGAACACTTCAGAAAACCACTGTCGGTAACTACAGTTTGTCGCTACATCTGTAAGTGCAAGTTAAAACTCTACTATGCAAAGTGAAAGCCATTTATCAACAACACCCAAAAATGCCGCAGGCTTCGCTGGGCTCGAGCTCATCTAAGATGGACTGATGCAAAGTGGAAAAGTGTTCTGTGGTCTGACGAGTCCACATTTCCAATTATTTTTAGAAACTGTGGACGTCGTATTCTCCGGACCAAAGAGGAAAATAACCATTTGGACTGTTATAGGCGCATAGTTGAAAAGACAGCATCTGTGATGGTATGGGGGTGTATTAGTGCCCAAGGCATGGGTAACTTACCGGTACACATCTGTGAAGGCACCATTAATGCTGAAAGGTACATACAGATTTTGGAGCAACAGATGTTGCCATCCAAGCAACGTCTTTTTCATGGACGCCCCTGCTTATTCCAGCAAGAAAATGCCAAGCCACATTCTGCACGCGTTACAACAGTGTGGCTTTGTAGTAAAAGAGTGCGGGTAATAGACTGGCCTGCCTGTAGTCCAGACCTGTCTCCCCTTGAAAATGTGTGGCGCATTATGAAGCCTAATATACCATAACGGAGACCCCGGACTGTTGAACAACTTAAGCTGTACGTCAAGCAAGAATGGGAAAGAATTCCACCTGGAAAGCTTCAAAAATGTGTCTCCTCAGTTCCCAAACGTTGACTGAGTGTTGTTAAAAGAAAAGGCCATGTAACACAGTGGTAAAAATGGCCCTCTGCCAACTTATTTGCAATGTGTTGCTGCCATTAAATTCTAAGTTAATGATTATTTGCAAAAACAATTGTTTCTCAGTTTAAACATTAAATACATTGTCTTTGCAGTGTATTCAATTGAATATAAATTAAAAAAGGATTTGCAAATCATTATATTCTGTTTTTATTTACGATTTACACAACGTACCAACTTCACTGGTTTTGTACAAGTATACACTTGCAGCGTGTATATAAAACGTTTATGGAAGGTTTTGAATTTGATTTGGAGGGCTTTAAGGCTACAATGGTGACTCCAATTAGCTGCATTTTGCAAGCGTTTTGGTTTAGCATCTCTCATAAGGATTGTGAATGATAGGCAAAATTCCCCAAAAAAGTGCAGTTTCTCCTTTAATTCAAACCATTATTTATAAAACATTGTTTTCTTCAAAACATGCTCCAAATGAGGCGTTTGGCATTTGAGACCACTGTGACGTATTTTTCCTTCGGTACGTCAGCCGATATCTACATATGTGGTAGAAGTTTACCCAAAGCGCTTTGCAGAGTCTGCCATTTTTATTCAAAGTTATAGTATATAAGTTTCTTATTTTTCTGCTTAAATCCTCCGTATTTCTGATATAAAGTAGCGTATAGTTCGAACTTATATTTGTCAGTAGACTTGATGTGGAAGCTCTAATAACTACAACATGGTTGACTGGGTGTATAAAATACAGGGCTGCGATTTTGAGGCATCTGCTCCAGACCTTGATGTGCACTTGTTATGCATTACTCTTCTTGTGCACAGACGCCACTGATGACGTTATCTGGGCACACCGAGGCTGTGTCCTCCGTGCTTTGGTGCGACAGCGAGGAGGTTTGCAGCGCGTCCTGGGACCACACGATCCGCTTGTGGGATGTGGAGACGGGAGAGATGAAAACCACTCTGGTGGGTGGATCATGAATAGAAATAAAGGAGCGATAAGACAACACTTAAATGAAACGGTGACAAGGGTACTATAAGTTGCTCAAATGTTTCTACAGACCGGGAGTAAGGTGTTCAACAGCATTTCCTACTCGCCGCTATGTCGACGGCTGGCGTCCGGCAGCACCGACAGACACATCAGGCTGTGGGACCCTCGCACCAAAGGTATTATCGTCTTTTAGGAATATTTCCAAGTTCTGTGTAATTTCACTCTTGTCCTGCTTCCCACCTCTCGTCCTTCCCCTCAGATGGCTCACTGTTGCTGCTGTCACTGACCTCCCACACTGGCTGGGTCACCGCGGTCAAGTGGGGGCCATTTCATGAGCACCAGCTGGTTTCGGGTTCCCTGGACCACCTGGTCAAACTGTGGGACACCAGAAGGTCTGATGAGTCAGATTTGATCTATCACATACACAGTTATGCATAGCAGACTGACCATGCATTGTTTGTAACCTGCTCGCATTTTGATCTTTGAATATGACTTTACGCTTCACTGCTCCCCAAGTACGCCTTCGTCGAGGCACCAGTGTAAGCTACACCGGCTCGCTCCTCCCCTGCGAACCCTCTTGACTATCGTTACGTGCATCTTAAAACAAAAATCTAATGTTGTACTCCAGGGATGCGGAATATAAAGGCTGCGATTGGTAGAGTTGTATTACATTGTTTCCTTTGCATTCAGCCCACCTCGAAGAAGGCCTTAATTCTCTGATTTTGGATCAATATTTGCAATAAAAATGACTAACATACTAAATACTCTATGGAGGTTGTGGCTGCTAACAGAGTTGATGCCTCAACCATGAGAAAGAGCTTTCAAAGCAGGGGTGTCAAAAGTGTGGCTAATTACTCCTATTTGGCCTGCAGCACAGAAATACACTTAAACCTTAAAAAACCATCAACAATTGAAAAAAACCGCAAATGGCCATAATTTAATGCGAAAAAGCAGAAGTGTTGATACTAATTACTGATAATATTAATGGGCATAATTTGATGTGAAAAAGCTGAACCCTAATAACACAAGGCTCTCTGTCTTTAAAAAAAAATCTCTGTTTTGTAGCTTTTTTGACAAAAATTATTTTTTTAAATCGTATAAATATTTTTTTAACATGTGATGGAAACCATTCGGACATACCGGTATAAAAAAGATCGATCCATTGTGGTGAAGAAGGAGCTGAGCCGGAAGGCAAAGCTCTCAATTTACCGGTCGATCTACGTTCCCATCCTCACCTATGGTCATGAGCTTTGGGTTATGACTGAAAGGACAAGATCACGGGTACAAGCGGCCGAAATGAGTTTCTTCCACCGGGTGGCGGGGCTCTCCCTTAGAGATAGGGTGAGAAGCTCTGTCATCCTGGGGGAGCTCAAAGTAAAGCCGCTGCTCCTCCACATCGAGAGGAGCCAGATGAGGTGGTTCGGGCATCTGGTCAGGATGCCACCCGAACGTCTCCCTAGGGAGGTGTTTAGGGCATGTCCGACCGGTAGGAGGCCACGGGGAAGACCCAGGACACGATGGGAAGACTATCTCTCCCGGCTGGCCTGGGAACGCCTCGGGATCCCCCGGGAGGAGCTGGACGAAGTGGTTGGGGAGAGGGAAGTCTGGGCTTCCCTGCTTAGGCTGCTGCCCCCGCGACCCGACCTCGGATAAGCTGAAGAAGATTGATGGATGGTATAAAAAAAAATCCAGACAGCATGGGACACCATAGTGACCATGCAGAAGCATTATAAAATTAATTTTCATTGTAAAATCTGTGAAGGAAGTTTACTGTGTAAAGTTTAATGTGTGGTGCCTTTGTCAACCTGCTCACACAGCTGTTGCAATTAGTGAAAACACGAACATCAGAACTGGTCTGTCCGCGTCACCATGTTATGCAAAGTTACAGAATGTTATACTGTAGTAATGAGAACATTGTTTCACCGTTTCCTGCTTGGCTGCTAGTTTGTTTGCTTGTTTATCTTATTTAAGAATAAGTCAATTCCAGGATGTTGTCATATTGTGTGTGGTTTTTTTTTATAGCCCGAAAGCCCCTCTCTATGACTTGGCTGCCCATGAAGATAAAGTGTTCTGTGTGGACTGGACTGAAAGCGGGGTAAGACTATTGAAAATGTGTAACCTTTACAAAAATGTATAACAACTGTTTCTTTTTTCCAGCTGATGTTAAGTGGAGGGGCCGACAACAAGTTGTACACCTACAGATACTCAGCTTGCCAGACGGATGCGGGGGCATAGTGTTAACAGAGATGTGGCACACTTGAATATTTTTTTTTACACAATTCCAGTTGGATTCTTATCATATAATTCCTCAAGCAATCATAAATGGATTTAGACTTCCAAGTGTTGTCTCTTTATTTCAACCAATGATGCAAACAATACAATATTTGATGTTTGTATGGAATTGAAACCAAAACTTAGATTTTTTGGCTGTAGCAGACAGAAATCGTAGACAATGTCTCAATTAGCGCACTTCTTTTGAGACTTTTAGTATTTTGAGTGCGTAAGTGCGTTTACTCTGCGCAAACTGAAGTCCGCTGTCAGTGCCCGGATGTGGGACTCAACGGCCAAAATGATTAAGACAAAAAGCAGTAAACCTTGAGATCAACAGCAGATGACATGGCACCCCAAACCATCACCCAACCATGCAAATTTTGCATTTCCTTTGGAAATCGAGGTCCCAGAGTCTGGAGGAAGACAGGAGAGGCACAGGATCCACGTTGCCTGAAGTCTAGTGTAAAGTTTCCACCATCAGTGATGGTTTGGGGTGCCATGTCATCTGCTGGTGTCGGTCCACTCTGTTTCCTGAGATACAGGGTCAACGCAGCCGTCTACCAGCAAGTTTTAGAGCACTTCATGCTTCCTGCTGCTGACCTGCTCTATGGAGATGGAGATTTCAAGTTCCAACAGGACTTGGCGCCTGCACACAGCGCAAAATCTACCCGTGCCTGGTTTACGGACCATGGTATTTCTGTTCTAAATTGGCCCGCCAACTCCCCTGACCTTAGCCCCATAGAAAATCTGTGGGGTATTGTGAAAAGGAAGATGCAGAATGCCAGACCCAAAAACGCAGAAGAGTTGAAGGCCACTATCAGAGCAACCTGGGCTCACCTGAGCAGTGCCAGAAACTCATCGACTCCATGCCACGCCGCATTAACGCAGTAATTGAGGCAAAAGGAGCTCCAACCAAGTATTGAGTATTGTACATGCTCATATTTTTCATTTTCATACTTTTCAGTTGGCCAACATTTCTAAAAATCCCTTTTTTGTATTAGCCTTAAGTAATATTCTAATTTTGTGACACACGGAATTTTGGATTTTCATTTGTTGCCACTTCAAATCATCAAAATTAAATGAAATAAACATTTGAATGCATCAGTCTGTGTGCAATGAATAAATATAATGTACAAGTTACACCTTTTGAATGCAATTACTGAAATAAATCAAGTTTTTCAAAATATTCTAATTTACTGGCTTTTACCTGTATATATAACAAAGTGCAAAGCCAAAGGCTCACACAAGTTCAGTAAATAATTTAAATTTGGAACACAACATCGTTTTCACAGCTTTTTGGTTGTTAGAGGTAGAGAGTGTGAGACTTGGCACTTCTTTCCTACTGTTCGTCATCTAACAGGTGTGGCTCAAAGATGCAAAAAAGGGAAGATCTCTGCGTGACTGGTGTGTTACTGTTGGTACAGGATCATGCCGTTTCGTGTTTTCATAACTACGACACAAACTTTAGAATTGTACATTTGTTATATACTCAATGCAAATGATACAATTGTTGGCAAAAAAGTGTTGACGTGACGCGGCGTGGCAAAATGGACGATCTTCGGTGTGATCTCTGCCCAAAGAGTGTCACTGCTATTTTGCATATCCTGTTTCTCTGACTCACCAGTCATGGCTATCGCGAGAGGAGGCTACGCGCTACTGTCATAAATGCTGGCTCAACGGGATAAACATAAAAACAGCCAAGTTGAATTTATATGAACTCATGATTCGCATATTAGGATTGGTGCGCTGTGTCTAAGGTGAGTTAACACAATTATTAACTGAATATCGCAACGTGTGCTAACAAGTTAGCTGGCTAGCTGGTGGTGCTAGCTCACCTCATTTTGGCAGGCGTCGACAACTATTACCTTATATCGTATATTATTCAGTGTTAGACGTGGATTTAATTACTGTTCTTTGTAGACCAATTGTATATTCATACATGCCCAAGTCAGAAGGACGATTATTGGCCATTACAGTAAGCAGCCTTTGCTTGACAGCCAGCTGTTGTCAGTGCATCTTAGCACACATCAACCACTTGTTAGCGTCAATTGTTGGACAACCTCTCACAATCATGTGGGTAACTCTAGTGATGTACTCATTTGTTATTTGTTATTGTGTAGTGAGACCTGGAGGTTCTGTCCTACTGAACAGGACTACAGAATCACATGTTTGCTGATGTCTTCTGTAAACAATAAATACAGTTGGTGAAATGATTGTAAACACCTAATCAGTAATGCATAAACCAGGGGTGTCAAACTCAAATACAGAGTGGGCAAACATTTGAAACTGAACAAAGCCGCGGGCCAAGGTTGAACAAATTAACATTTAACATACTCTACGAGCTATCCATTCTAACATCGTTCAGACCACAAGATATGAGCGGCTTCTGTATGCACACACGAGCGAATGCAACGCATACTTGATCAACAGCGATACAGGTTACACTGAGGGTGGCCGTATAAAAAACTTCAACACTGCTAGAAATATACGCCGCACTGTGAATCCACACCAAACAAGAATGACAAACACATTTCGGGAGAACATCTGCACCGTGACACAACATAAACACAACAGAACAAATACCCAGAATCCTTTGCAGCACACACACACACACACACACACACCTTGTAGCGTCCCGGAAGAGTTAGTGCTGCAAAGGGTTCTGGTTTGGTGTGTATTCACAGTGTGGCGTATATTTCTAACAGTGTTAAAGTTTTTTATTCGGCTACCTTCAGTGTAACCTGTATCGCTGTTGATAAAGTATGCGTTGCAAATTTAACGTGTGTGCGTGCAGAAGCCGTGCATGTTATGTGACTGGGCCAGCACTCGTTGGGCTGGCTGGCTGGCTGGCTGGCGTTTGGAAGACTCCCGGGAGGATCGGCGGGCCAGCTTTAGTGTTAATTTGACATCGCCTCAAGGGCCAAGTGAAATTACACGGCGGGCCAGAGTTTGACACCCATGGAATAAACACATACCTTGATTGAATAAAACCATAATAAACAAACAGAGAATGGGCAGGTACTTTATAAGTAATTATTAGAAATGTAATAGCTTGTATTAGTTAGAAACATTGACTGATGTGTAAATCCCCTTTAAAATTTCTAAATTGGCAAAATCCATCCCTTAGGCATGTGATCAATATGGTATCAGAGCAATTGATTCATGATCTCCCCCCACCCCCACTGTCCAGAAACCTATTATTTAAGACCCGACCTTAAATCAGAATGTCAATGTGGATTCATTGTCAATTATTGTAATTGCAGACAGAGTGAAAGACAGATATCCAATCATGGAAGGGTAAGTAACCATCTCGCATTCAACCTAAATAGAAACACATTAGTTGACAGAATGTTGCAAATAATACGGCCTTCAAAATTAAGATGGTTATACAAATGTATTATTCTGGATTATTTTATTTTAGTTTTTTGACTGACACAATTGCTGAATGGATTGCAAAAAATGCAGATGGATAAATTATAACAAGGCCACAGGCTTTACAAGAGTTTTGTAAATAAATAGCATATGAAGATGCATTGTACAGAGTGGTTAGGTTATTTCGACCATGTATTAAGTTTCAATACATATCACACACTTTTTTTTAACCCTTGCAACATGTCCACAAAGACTAAGGAAGAAGCAAAGCTTATTCAATTCCTACCCCCTTTCTAATCACAGCAACACATTTATTCACTTCTTGTTCTCAATTTGTACACAATTTTTCACAAGTGAATTCTAAACACAACAGTTCTCTTCATAAATAGCTAAGTCAGTTAGGATTCACCCAATGAAATGAAATGAAAGTTATATCATTTTCAATAAGTATAAGACATTTATCATAATTCTTCTTCTTTGTACTTTGGTAACACTTGTTGTTTGAACAGTTTCTTAAACTGGATCATATTAGTACATTGTTTAACTTCTTTAGTTTTAGGTGTTGTATGTGCATACAAATGTTTTAAGTTATATTTTCCTCCAAGGTTATATTTCTCTTCTTTTGTTGAGAAGAATTGTTGTACGTTCTTGGGTAGCATGGTGTAGTTTGCTTTGTACATAATTTTAGCTGTTTGCAAATGCACCAAGTCGTTGAATTATATTTCCCCATATTTCTGCACAATAACTGAGATATGGTAACACTAGTGAGCAGTAGAGAATATGCAGTGATTTTTGGTCCAGAATATATTTTGCTGTATTCATTCTTGAAATATTTCTTGCCACCTTATGTTGTATATTTTTAAATTACATTCCCAGTTCATTTTATTTTCTATTATTACACCCAAAAATGTGGTTTGTTTTACTCTTTCAATGTCATCAAGAACCACAATAATGACAAAAAATGTAAACAATAAAAACCCATGTAACCCAATGGAATACAGTGCTGCGGGCAGCAAGTAACACGCAACAAACTTGGCACAATTTGAGACTTAACCCTTAGCTGATCCAGCAGTGCAAGCATTATCATACAGTATATTACACTTCCATTTTTTATTTACACTTGTTAAAGGTTTGTCGGAGACCTACTCGGCGAGGACAGCTCAGTGATGGCACGCATGCAGAAGAAGTTCTGGAAGACCAAGCAAGTGCTCATCAAAGCCACTGGTAAAAAAGAGGACGAGTATGTGGTGGCCTCAGATGCTGACCTGGACGCAAAGCTGGAGGTATAAAAGGGAGGAGAAGTTTGCTACAAATCAAATTCAAAGGAGCACTGAGAGGATTTTTGTTTGTATGCAAAAATTAAGAAAGACTCTCAAAACTAATTTACTACTGCTGTAATTTCTATCTATAGTTTGTGAGATTTATATGAAATCTACTTGTCTGTCATCTTAGATTTTCTTTAGAAATGCTTTCATACTGTATACTGATCTATACTCTTTGGGGAAGATTTGCGCTCTACAGTCACTTTCTGTTTAAATTTGTCATATTCTAATTGTGGAATAACTTTTCTGATACAACTTGCTCTGTGTTAACAAGCATAGGTCCACCAGACTTGTTCTAATTAGATTTGGACCTGTATTGGCTAACTGGATTACATCTGGAAGGAAAGATAAGACTGTTAGCGCACTCTATTTATTCTATAGTAAATCAGTAGCTCAGTCGGACACATTTTTTTTTCATTTTATTTTTTTTATTTTTACAATTGGTCAGTCTTCTAGTGCAGCAGTCTAAGTAGAAAAAATATTACTGAGTTGTGATAAATTGTTGTAAATGTTAACTAGTGGTGGTGTACAGAAACGATGGGGAGTTGTTGCAATATGTTATAAAGATGTCATAATATTTTGATTTCTATTTTTCTTCTCCAGTTCTTTCGTTCAGTTCAGTCGACCTGCACCGAGTTGCTGAAAGTGATTGAAAAGTACCAGCATAGAATCACACGTGAGTAACAGTTCTAACACTGAGCAGTTTTATTTAGGTCCACACTAAGGCTGAACAAAAAACAAACAAAAAAAACATCACTGTCTCGATTCACACAGAATCTTTATCTTAATCCTTATTTGTTTAATGGGACAATGTACATTATTGAACATAAAAACATAAATGTGCCAGATTGTAGCAAGAGGATAATTTCCATCTGTAGTTCCTGGCAGGAAAGTTGATATTACGAACAATAAAGTCCATTAAAATGTTTTAATATATATATATATATATATATATATATATATATATATATATATATATATATATATATATATATATATATATACATATACATATACATATATATATATATATATATATATATATATATATATATAGCAATCAGACAGCATCAGACATCATAAACGGTACAGCATAATACACAGACTCAGATATACCAATACGATGGAGAGCCACACATTACAGTAGGGTGCTGCGTTTCCTCATCTTAAAGGGGTCATATTATGATTTTCTGTCTACATTTAAAACACTTCCTTGTGGTCTACATAACATGTGATGGGGGTTTTTATAGTCAAAATTTTGCTTTGACTATGTTTAACAGACCATCTTCAAGCCGCCTTCTGACCATCTCTCCAGGATGCGCCGTTTTGTGGGTGGTCTTAATTATGTGGCTCCACCTTGACTGCGTCTTCTCCCTGTCATCTATGTTGTATTGTTAATTGCTTCTATATCACGTTTACTGAACTACACGCTACTTTGTATTAGAAATGGTAACAGCGGAGGATGTATGAGCTTGTTTGCCTCACAACAAGAGGATAGAGAAAAATAAGTACCGTAACTTATTGAGTACAGCGCGGGCTACAATGGCAGACTCGCGCAAAGCACTTGGGGTAAATTTCTACCCTATATGGAGATATCTGCTGACATCACACTTGGGAAAAACGTTACAATTCCAAAATTCCAAATGGCTCGTTTGTAGGCAGTATGATGAAAAGCAAGATTGTTTTATAAATATATCTGCCATGCCTACATGGTTTGATCCCAAACACACAAAAACAGGTACCAATAGATAAGCAAAGTTGGTTTTGCATAATACTTTAAAGGTAAATTTGACGCTAAAAATGGAACGCTAACATCACCCAAGCAAAGGAAGGAGGAAGCGAATCACAGTGTTTCCCATAAATATTTATTTGTCGCTGACATTTGTAAACAAATTAAATTTGCCCTGCCACAAATTAGGAATTGCCGCTTTTGCTTCGCCATCGCTTATAAACAAATTAGAATAAAGTGAGGTGTCATGTATCGTAACTCTGCTTCACAACACACCTTATACATATCTGCTTTGCCAGAGATGTAGCAGAAGAGATCTGTTCTTTCAATTTAGAGACATTGCTCTATATTTATTCATATTTAGCAAGTAGATTTACGTATTAAAAGTGAAAGAGAGGAGTTTGTCTTGTGTTGAGCATTTAATAGCCAAATACAAGCAGTCATGAAAGACAAAGTATTTGCTGAGTGATTGAGCGCAAAGATCTGCCTCCACAAGCCCAGAGTGTTCATTACCATCACCGTTCAATGCGTACAAAAAAATTCCAAAAGTGGCACATCGGAGAAATTAATTCAACAAAAAACTCTAGCTAAAATAGATTACAAACACTTAATGTAATGATAAAAAGCTAAAATATTGATACTAATAACAAATAATATGTCTTTTAATATACAAACTCCGTTTCCATATGAGTTGGGAAATTGTGTTAGATGTAAATATAAACGGAATACAATGATTTGCAAATCCTTTTCAACCCATGTTCAATTGATTGCACTACAAAGACAAGATATTTGATGTTCAAACTCATAAACTTTATTTTTTTTTTGCAAATAATAATTAACTTAGAATTTCATGGCTGCAACACGTGCCAAAGTAGTTGGGAAAGGGCATGTTCACCTCTGTGTTACATGGCCTTTCCTTTTAACACTCAGTAAACTTTTGGGAACTGAGGAGACACATTTTTTAAGCTTCTCAGGTGGAATTCTTTCCCATTCTTGCTTGATGTACAGCTTAAGTTGTTCAACAGTCCGGGGGTCTCCGTTGTGGTATTTTCGGCTTCATAATGCGCCACACATTTTCAATGGGAGACAGGTCTGGACTACAGGCAGGCCAGTCTAGTACCCGCACTCAAACTATGAAGGCACGTTGATGTAACACATGGCTTGGCATTGTCTTGCTGAAATAAGCAGGGGCGTCCATGGTAACGTTGCTTGGATGGCAACATATGTTGCTCCAAAACCTGTATGTACCTTTCAGCATTAATGGCGCCTTCACGGATGTGTAAGTGTAAGCACTAATACACCCCCATACCATCACAGATGCTGGCTTTTTAACTTTGCACCTATAACAATCCGGATGGTTCTTTTCCTCTTTGGTCTGGAGGACACAACGTCCACAGTTTCCAAAAACAATTTGAAATGTGGACTCGTCAGACCACAGAACACTTTTCCACTTTGTATCAGTCCATCTTAGATGAGCTCAAGCCCAGCGAAGCCGACGGCGTTTCTGGTTGTTGTTGATAAACGGTTTTCGCCTTGCATAGGAGAGTTTTAACTTGCACTTACAGATGTAGCGACCAACTGTAGTTACTGACAGTAGGTTTCTGAAGTGTTCCTGAGCCCATGTGGTGATATCCTTTACACACTGATGTCGCTTGTTGATGCAGTACAGCCTGAGGGATCGAAGGTCACGAGCTTAGCTGCTTACGTGCAGTGATTTCTCCAGATTCTCTGAACCCTTTGATGATATTACGGACCGTAGATGGTAAAATCCCTAAATTCCTTGCAATAGCTGGTTGAGAAAGTTTTTTTTTAAACTGTTCAACAATTTGCTCATGCATTTGTTTACAAAGTGGTGACCCTCACCCCATCCTTGTTTGTGAATGACTGAGCATTTCATGGAATCTACTTTTATGCCCAATCATGGCACCCACCTGTTCCCAAGCTATGCTACGACAGAGATGGCAAGAATGTGTGGATATCCTGCGACACTCAAAGCAGATGCATTTTCAACTGGACTGGACAGATCAGCTTTCAGGAAAAGAGAGCGGATGAGGGTATGTCTACAGAATATATTAATTGATGAAAACTGGGGCTGTCTGCACTCTCAAAGTGCATGTTGTTGCCAAATGTATTTCATATGCTGTAAACCTAGTTTATAGTTGTTAGTTTCCTTTAATGCCAAACAAACACATACCAATCGTTGGTTAGAAGGCGATCGCCCAATTCGTCCTCGCTTTCTCCCGTGTCGCTGGCTGTCGTGTTGTTTTCGTCGGTTTCGCTTGCATACGGTTCAAACCGATATGGCTCAATAGCTTCAGTTTCTTCTTCAATTTCGTTTTCGCTACCTGCCTCCACACTACAACCATCCGTTTAAATACATGCGTAATCTGTTGAATCGCTTAAGCCGCTGAAATCCGAGTATGAATCCGAGCTTATGTTGCTATATCTTGCTGTTCTATCCGCCATGTTTGTTTGTATTGGCATCACTGTGTGACGTTACAGGAAAATGGACGGGTGTATATAACGATGGTTAAAATCAGGCACTTTGAAGCTTTTTTTAGGGATATTGCGTGATGGGTAAAATTTTGAAAAAAACTTCGAAAAATAAAATAAGCCACTGGGAACTGATTTTTAATGGTTTTAACCCTTCTGAAATTGTGATAATGTTCCCCTTTAATGATTATTTGCACAAAAAAAAAAGTTTATCAGTTTGAACATCAAATATGTTGTCTTTGTAGCATATTCAACTGAATATGGGTTGAAAATGATTTGCAAATCATTGTATTCCGTTTAAATTTACATCTAACTCATGGAAACAGGGTTTGTAGTTATAATATTCGTTATCCTTTTTATGGTCTTATTTCATGACAAATGAAACGATTACTTCGCAGTGGTGCTGTGAGTTAAAGAGATCGAGAGGAAAAATAACTCACTTTTTATTTTTTGCAGACAATTGATAGAACAAGAAAGTGTGTCTCACTTTTGGTTGATGAAAAAATATCAAGAAGTAATAATGGTGTTCAAGTTGCATCACTGCAGTATTGTAGCTGTCTTGATTTCCGTTTAGACACCGCAAAAACTCAAACGCTTAAAATAAAATAGAATAGAAAATATCTTTATTGTCATTGTACATTGTACAACGAAATTGTAAGCAAAACTAATTTAATTTAGTGCAAATTCATAACACATAAAACCATAAGAACATAGATAAATAGATAAAAATAGCAAGCACACAGCTCACATGCACAGTCATTATTGTCGTCTTGTGTTCAGCGACACTATTGCTCTCGGGTAAAAAAGTGTTCTTAAGTCTGTTTGTCCAGCATTTTATTGTCCTGTATCTCCTGCCGGAGGGCAGCAGTTCAAGAAGTTTATGTACAGGGTGAGATGGGTCCCTTATGATGTTTTGGGCATTTTTGAGGCACCTGGCACTGTGCAGTTCATCTAGGGAGAGGAGAGACCAGCCAGTGATCTTCATGGCAGTTTTTATGACCCTCTGAAGTGCATTTCTCTCTGCTGCTGTGCAGCTGGCATACCATACACACATGCAGTATGTCAGCACACTCTCTATTGAGCAGCAATAGAAGGACACAAGCAGTTTTTGGGACAGGTTGTTCTTTTTGAGGAGTCTCAGAAAGTAAAGTCTCTGCTGTGCCTTTTTAATGGTCACTTAGGTGTTCATACTCCACGACAGGTCTTCCTCGATCTGGATCCCCAGGAACCTGAAGTTAGATACCATTTCCACATAGTCCCCGTTGATGTACAGTGGTTGGATGTTTATTGTTTTTTTCTTCCGGAAATCCATGATCAGCTCCTTCGTCTTGGCGGTGTTAAGGACCAGGTTGTTTTCCCGCCCGTCAGCCGCTCCACTTCATTTCTGTAGGCAGACTCATCCCTCCCAGAAATTAGTCCCACTACTGTGGTGTCGTCTGCAAATGTAATAGTGGTGTTGTTGGCATGAGCAGGGGTGTAGTCATGAGTGTAGAGGGTGTAGAGTAGGGGGCTTAGCACGCAGCCCTGGGGGGAGCCGGTGCTGATGCTGATGGATGTTGAGAGGTGGGAGCCTACTCTCACCCTCTGAGAGCGATTTGTCAGGAAGTCCAGGATCCAGTGGCAGATGGAGGAAGACAGTCCCAGCCCCGTCAGTTTGGGCACCAAAAGTAAAAGTAATGTTTGTCTTATTTCTGGTCAGCCAGTCTAAATTTAGGGTTCATAAATGCACAGCTATGAACATACTCTAATATGTCTTTATGATTTAGTCTTGGTAATTTCAAAATGAAACCAATTGGTCGTTCATTGTGAAGTAAAATGTTTTTTTTTTCAAATGTATATTTAAAAATTGCTTTTTAACCAAGTAAAAATATGTTTTATCAGACTACTCGATCAAGTGAATGAATTTCCAGAAGAATACTCGATTACAAAAATATTTGATAGCGTCTGTTCAAACGGAGGAGGTTTTCACCATCTCCTATCTTCCTCTTAGAACAATGTCCTGACTTCCTCCTCCAAAGATTGTTTAATTCCAGAAGAAGAGTGGACACTAGCGAGTTGCCGGGAGAGCAACTTATTTTTACGCAGGACAGTTGTATATCAGCGACGCCAGGCAACAACAACCCTATTGTGACCATCTCCAGGGGACACACACATAAATAGTGAAACTCCTCACCTACAATATTTGAAAAAAGTCTTTTGGATGAAAGGTGATACATCTTCACCCAATACATTGCTTTGATTTAACTTTTGCAGATCTTTAATAACTATTTTAAACATTTTTTTGACATGCAAATATTTTATAATGTATTTGTTATGGGACAACACTGTTGAAATGATACTTTGATACAAATTATAGTCAGTTCAAAGCTGGTATAACAATTTCAATTCGCTGTCCCCTCAAAATAAGTCAACACACAGCCTTGAATGTCTAAACCCTAGCACCAAAACTACATGTTTTTAATGTCACAAACAATTGACAACATCAATTCAAGACTATCCTGATGATGAAAATAAACAAGTATTGTTAAACTGCTCTTAATCAAAAGAGAAAAAAAAGAGCGAGTGATAAAAATTTCATGATCTCCCACCTATTGCCTGATTTCGGATTCCCTACCCCTGTGTTTACAGTATACAGCCCATAGTCGTGTATAAAGAGAGAATGGCCAACTTTGTTTCAGGCCATCTCCTCAATGACTGGTCAAAAGGCACTCACTTGACAACAGGGCGCCATGACTACTACTAACTTTGAGCTGATGCGGCGCTTCCTTGATAGTTTTTCGACATGTAAAAAGGCCCTGCTGTGCAGCATAGGGCTGATTACCCGCAATAATTGTGGAAAGCTTTTACGTTGCCTTCCCTACAACACGGAAAGAAGGCAGGTATAGGAAGTTAAGAACAATTAACACTGAAGAGCCACCGATTACAGAGTCTTGTGTGAGGTAAACACAACACGTCTGGTTTTGTTCAGGAGAGTAAGTTATTGAGCGATGAACGATTTTTCGTCGGTGCAGTTTACAAACATATCAAACTATCGTGTGCTCTAGAAGCCATTCTACACGACAAAACAGATGAAAACTAGGAAAAGCATGGAGGTCTACAATTTGTTTGTGTGGTTGGGTCAAGGACATTGGTATTAAGACTCTCCCGGATTAATATGCATAGTTTTTGCTCGGTTAAGGTTGCATTTCATGATTTAACTTTATGTCTACTGTCATGTTTGTTGCCTGCTCTTGCTGTTGCACGCGCCGTCTACGAGTAGACATGTTTTCCACGTTTTTTATCAAAATATCACTATGGATGTCAAACATTATATTTGTACTAAAAGCTTCATATCAGATTGCTGCCTTTGCCTCTTTTAGGTTTTGCTGACATGTGCTTTCTTTTATTTAGACTCGCCGAGTGGGTGCTTTTCGAAACGCTCGTGGCAAACGTGTTTAAGAAATACAAATAATAACCTGATAATACTTAAATGGGAAATGATTAACGTTAAAAGTATATCAAACAAACCTTTAACGGAGTGGTCACTGCAAACTAGTGCATTCTTCAGCTCTGCTCCCTTGGACTGGTGATACTTTTGTTGTCTTTTTTTCAAAAAATCTTGCACTCTTCCGCCAATCTTGATAACCTCTTGAGGAACTCTGAAAAAACGTTTATCCTTTTTACAGTTTAAACGGTTCGTACGGCCTAAAACAACGCAAGCATTGGGCATTTTATTCGAGAAAAGCTATATGGCGCCTAGTACTCATTGAGAACAGACGCTGGCTTGACCACCACGCGAAATCAATGAACCCGATGTGACGTCATTTTGAATCCAAGCAATACACGACTCTGATACAGCTACTGCTATACTGCCACCTGTGGACATCTATCATGGAACACAAATAAATGAATGTGGCTCCTACAAAGATTTTTCCTATTTTAATTCATTAGCTGCATCATAAACAAACACTACCATTGTACTAAAGGACTCTCACTACACTGTCATTGGCATGAAGGCAGGCACTTCCTTTGTTTTCCCCAGCCTGGGCGAGTTGGTACCATGCCCTGGTTCTACCCACGGAGGGTCGACATCCAACATTCATCATC
The DNA here is from genome assembly GCF_033978685.3 of Nerophis lumbriciformis. Taxonomy (NCBI): domain Eukaryota; kingdom Metazoa; phylum Chordata; class Actinopteri; order Syngnathiformes; family Syngnathidae; genus Nerophis; species Nerophis lumbriciformis. The sequence goes on along the minus strand of NC_084548.2, from coordinate 25,125,844 downwards.
GTGACTCATATTTTCTTGGATCGTGCACACAAACAGCAAGCGTCACCACACTGTTTATTCTCCACAGGTTTGTCCCAGGAGGAGAATGAGCTTGGCCTGTTTTTGCACTTCCAAGCCAAACGAGACCGCACTAAGGCTGGAAACATGATGGACGCCACCAGCAAAGCCCTGTGCACATCTGCCAAGAAGAGGTTAGAGGCTGCATAGACAAGGGCACGCCACAGTATGCCCTAAGACATGTTTTTTGTTTGCTCTGCCCCAGGATGGTGCTCAGCCCGCCGCTGCACCGTTTGCACCAGGAAGTTGAGACATTCAGACGGCGAGCCATCGCTGATACGCTCCTGACTGTCAGCCGCATGGAGAAAGCTCGCACAGAATACAGAGGAGCACTGCTCTGGATGAAGGACATCTCTCAAGAACTTGATCCAGACACTTATAAACAACTGGAAAAGTTCCGCAAGGTAGTACTTGGCGTCTTAGTCTGTGTCTCAATTGGAGCACTTCCGTACTCTCACATAGTCTTAAGTGCGCTCAAACTGAGACGTACGTCGAAAGGTACTGCACTTTCAGTACCAGCATGTTGCACTGATGGACACCTAACACCCTCAATAATTGCTATCTTGGCTACATAACTTCAAATAAAGGCGGCCGAGAAGCAAGCCGTAGCAATGGAAAGTACTGATCAGAAAAGTAAAGCGGGTATAAATTATTATGTGATCATTTCCACTGAGGACAGTAATGGATTTGGGACACTGTCCACATTTTCACCCTCGCAAACTAACTACACAGTATACTCACTGAAGTGTACTGACCGAAGTATTCTATTTGACCAATGTGTTGATATGTTGTCAGGTTCAAGGCCAGGTGAGGGAGACAAAAAGCCAGTTTGAGAAGCTAAAGAGCGACGTGTGCCAAAAGGTGGACATGCTGGGTGCCAGCCGCTGCAACATGCTGTCACACTCACTCTGCAACTACCAGGTGGCCCCAAACAGAGCATTGCAACGTCTTTCTCTCTCTCGCTTTACACACGTATGCTCCCCCTGTAGACCACCCTGCTGCAGTTTTGGGAGAAGACGGCTCATGCCTTGTCTGACATCCATGACACTTTCCAGGGACACACACCCTACCAGTTCAACACACTCAAGGTGTGCAGACGGCGCCGTTTATGCCATCTTTCCAGGGTTGCCCTAATTACTTGTCCAATTGTTGGCAGGACCTGCGGGACCCACTGGAGCAAATGACGGACGCACAGCAAGAAGAGGATAAGGAGAAAGTTCTGCCGAGCAACACAGAAAGGTGAAGGAACCTCCACAGGTGTTCTATTAAGGCATCTACACTCAGTCCACACAGTAAGAAAATAGCAATGTGTGTCTCCCTCTTTTAATGTTACATAGTCTGGTGTGCTTGGATGACGAAGCATCACAGAGTGTTGCTGATGCTGCTGACACAGGTGAGTTGTGATGTTCATTTTGTCCTTAAATAACACACTTTATGATTCAATCACATGTATTTTCCGGACAGTAGGGCGCACCAGATCGTAAGGGGCACTGCCGATAAGCGGGTCTAGTCAGGTCTTTTTCCATACAAAAGGCGCACCGGATTATAGGAGCTTCATTGTTTTTTTTTTATTTTGCCCATCATTTACAATCTCTACGTGAGACACGAACACGTTTTTCTTTTTTGTGCATTGTAATTTGTAAAATACGGCACGTAATAATGTAGCTAATGTGAGTCATCTATTCCGCTTATGAAACATCCCAAGAGCACCAACAACACTTGATTTACATGCCGTGAGCTGCATATTAACCATGTCTTAGCAACACTGCCATAAGAGCTAACACCTAGAAACTACTTTTAGTGACACAAGTAATACTGCTACATGATGGTTAGTGGATCTGTTTATCACACAGCTTATACAGCTTGGAGCTCCTCCTCCCTTTATTCAGGCTCCAAAATATACGTTTCTGGATCGCCAAAGTGTTGTTTTGTTGTGAAGGAAATAGCGAACGTTGTGAAATGAATGTGCTGCTGTTATGTTTAAAATGAGCAAAAAAATAAATGTACATGTTGTTATTGCCTGTTACTACATCATATACAGCACAGGCTAAAAGTTTGGACACACCTTCTCATTTCAATGGGTTTCCTTTATTTTCATGACTGTAGATTGTAGATCGTCACTGAAGGCATCAAAACTATGACACCTGTGAAGCTCATTGAGAGAATGCCAAGAGTGTGCAAAACAGTAATCAGAGCAAAGGGTGGATATTTTGAAGAAACTAGAATATAAAACATGTTTTCAGTTATTTCACCTTTTTTTGTTAAGTACATAACTCCACATGTGTTCATTCATAGTTTTAATGCCTTCAGTGACAATAAATAGTCATGAAAATAAAGAAAACACATTGAACGAGGTGTGTCCAAACTTTTGGCCTGTACTGTATATACTTAAAGTGTGTATATAAAACGTTGATGGATGTTTTTTAGAGGGCTTTATAGTCGGAATAGATAGACTCCCATTACCTGCATTGTTAGCTGCGTCTTGCTAGCGTTTATGTATCAAAAATGCATAAAATAAGGTAAAAACATGTGTGTGCTTGTCTCACATAAGCCTTGTTAATGATAGATAAGTTAAGTTGTGGCTGTCATTTGAGGGTTCAGTTACTATCAGAAGGAACTTAGAGAATGTGTGACTTCCTGTCAGGTGTGCTGCTGGACTCCACTGGGCCGACAGCAGAGGATGAAGAAGGTGACCGGGGCGACATGGCCTTCTTCAAGGACCTGCTCAGCCCCACTCCCGGGGCAACGGACGACTTCAGCAAAGAGTGGCAGGATGCTTTCGGGCTCTTTGAGGCTCCCGCCTCAGTCCCTGCAGGCGCAGACGTTCCGGCCCAGACCGCTCCCCCTCCCCCTTGCGCCTCCCCCGGACCTGCGGGCTTCCTGCCTTCCCAGCTGCTGGACCACAGTCTGAGTTCCACAGGTGAGTCTTCTGTTGGTGGAACGACGCTGATCCTTCTTTCTTACCATCATTCTTTTTGTCTGTCAGGCTGGTCGACGCCGCCTATGTTCCAAGCTCCGCCCCTTCAGCGTCCCGCTGCTCACAACCAATCAACTGCTTCGGCTACAGCAGCCAAGGGTGAGCTGCCTACTCAGAAAATATCATCTGTCTGATGTCCAATTCTAAAAGGTGAGCATGTTGGTAGAATCTGCAGGTGCGTCCAGAGACATGTCCGCTTGGTTCAACCTGTTTGCAGACTTGGACCCGCTCTCCAACCCCGACGCCATCGGACGCTCCGCGGACGAGCTGCTCAACGCCTGAACCTGTTTGTGTGTACCGCTGAGTTTAAGGTTGTGATATCTACGACATGCACGCACACACAGGAAATGACTGTTAGCACTGCACACAACACCGCTGACTCATTTTGTTTCATTCATTATTCTGCAGGACGATGCCCAAATCAGTCATCATTACATTTTAGAGCGTTTCTTTTATTCATTGCAACATTTTTGTCTTTTTTTAGGATCCATATGCAGGGTCTTACAGGGTCACTAAGATTTTAAGGTTGCATAATTTCAAAGGCTTGTTTTGTTGCTGGCACACATTAAAAAAATGTGTAAAATACTTGACTGTGAATTGAATACACACGATAAACATGTATGATGTATTCTGATACTTGACATATTCTGCATTATTTTTCTCCCTAGTTACAGAAACCAAGAAGACACTTTTAAAGGTAATAGCAAGAAACTGTACAATAATATATACACTAAATATGATTTAAGTTGTACAACGGTTTATTATTAATGAATGTATTTGTCTAATGTCAACCTGCTTTTTTTGTGTATTTTAATTAACTCAAGGACTGACAAATGGAAATGTGGGGATCGGCTAACAATAAACTGGACAATGAAAGTTTTGTGTTTTTATGTACGTTTCACACTTTTATACTCATTTCCCGATGCCTTGTAATGTAGACTGACCATACGTCCTCTTTTCCCCGGACATGTCCTCTTTTGCGGGGGTGCCCGGCATGTCCGGGCTGGGTTTCTTAAATGCCTCAAATGTCCTGCATTTTGAGTTAGGGTTGCGTGTATTTTCAATGTACATTCAGGGTTAAGTAAAAAAGGGGTTAAACATAACAAAACTGTGAAGGTGTGCGCATGCAGAAACAGAGAGCGACAGAGCTAGTGAGTGGAGAGACAGACATGAAAACAAGAAATGCCGAAACGTAAATGCAACTTGACGGATGATATGCGGAAAAAGTATTTGTGTTTTGGTCCTGGCCGTGACACATGGGAAGCAGAATGCACTGTGTGTAAAGTAGGAACGTATATATATGTGGCAAATAAAGGGGCCAAAGATCTACAAGCCCATATCGACACTACAAAGCACAAAACAGCTGTGCAGGGCGAGAGCTCCTGCTAAATTGACAAGAGTACTTTGTGCGACCTGGAAAAGGAGAAGACATTGTAAACGCAGCAGAGGGTGTTTTAGCATTCCACACAGTTACAGAATATAAGTGTGACTTATTTTGTTATACTGCCAAGCAGTGTTGGCGTTGCCGCACTTTTTGTGTCTTTTTAAGCATTGAAATAAGAAAGGACTTTTTTTCTTTTTTTTTTACCTACCGCCCGGCTTGCTTGTTTTTTTATTGTCTCGATTATTGCTTTTCCGCCAGTGTTTTGTTTTGTTTATATTTGCCGGGTCACACTTCAGTCCCCGTTTATTGCATTTTTATTGGTTGTAAACTTTGATTGGCCGAAAGTTTTGTCAATGACAGTTTGCACTGGGACAAGTTTAGCGCGAGGTGCTGTCAAAAGAAAGACTTGATGGTAAACACTAAGGTGAGTGTAAAGTCAACCTTTTTAACTTCATCCTGTGCCAAGTTTCTAGTAAATGACTTGTTTTAGTCTTTGTGAGTCCATGGAAACTTCACTTTTATCTCCCGCTGCATCCACATTGTTCCAGGATGGAGACAGGCTAGCTGTTAGCTTCAAGCTAACTAGCACCAGATCAGACTCCTCCACCCCAAAAACATACTTTTAAAAATGTGTTTTCCATCCATCCATCCATTTTCTACTTTTTTAATGAATGAAGTAACGTTTATGACAACCTTTTTCCAAAACACAATATAGAATGTGAGATATAACAGGATAATGCATACATTTATCATGTTTTCAAAACGCTTACAAAAAAGTGGGACCCCAAAATTTTTACTGTGGGACCCCATTTTTATGACTTGATAGGGTCCCTGGGACCCCATTATGAAAATTCCTAGTGCCAACACTGCTGTCAACAGAGGAGAAAAATGCTTTATTTAAATAAATATATTATTTATAAAGCAAGTTCGAGTATCATTGGCACATTTTCACCTCGTCCCGGCCTTGGCGTGCTGCCCGCTTGTGACCTCTTTTGGGGATTTCAGAATATGGTCAGCCTAACTAACCAGTTTTACATGTAAGACTATATACTTTATTTGGCCGTCATTATTTCGCGATTTTGACAGCTTTTTGCTTCCCCAGTGTAGTTATGTGTGTTTGTGAGAGAGAGAGAATAAAATATAATACCTTAAATCACTTTCCTCGCAGGAGACAGATCCGCCACATCTAAAATGGCCGACACGGCACGCTCAATGAGGCGTCTTTGGCTCCTATGGCGGACAAGATTGAACGTAACATAATTAACATAATTATTTTTGTCAAAAAAAGCTTTTGTCTTTGTGCTCATGGCCAAATATATTTTTCATGTAGTAAAATTACAAAGTACCGTAACTGTAACGTTGTGTCCTCGCGCTCATTCACTTGTACCAAGAATCGATAATAAGAATAAAAAAGGAACAGGACATGTTTGGAACAATACACTGTATTTCTTGCTTATTAAAAAAAATGGTTAAACAATTCCCTTTAATAAAAAAAAGTTCGTCTGCTACAGGCCGCCCCTCGAGTGTTAACTGCGACGAAGTTTTTTTTTTTTTTTTTTTTTTTTAGGGGGGGGGGCAACTATTCACTACAACCTGAGATGGATGACGTCATCTATTCTTGATTCCATCCTCTCTGATCAATAAATAGATAATTATTCACAATAATAACATGTCATTCACAGTACTCAGCGGCGCAATCGGGTGTTGATGGGGTGGGCGGGGCTTATGTAATAATAAGATACAGTTGGTCACATGTCAGCTGATACAATACAGTATTTACATCCATGTACATTCTATAGCACGTTTACCTTGAAGGACATGTTGGGGGCGGAAGTGCTCTTCAAACACAATACATATACCCAAAGTTATTTGAGGGTGCAGTTCAAATAGTACACTCATGAAAGTATTCTATGTCATCACCAGCAGTACCGCAGGAATGTGGATGACTTTTAGAATAACGAGAAAGTTATCTTACACAGATCAGCATTAGCTTTGGGCTGTCAAATACAATATTTGTTAGCACACGCCCTCCTCCTGGGCGCTACATCAGATGTCTTGAAAGAAACGCTCGAAAATATCAGGCACGTTTTTTGTTTTTTTTATGGGAATTTTTCTTCTTCCCCCTTCTACAAGTTTTGCTTCAGTCCGGCAGCACCTCGGCCTTTTTGTAGCGGAAGGCATGTTTTTACATCAAGAGAAAAATACGAAAAAATGATATGCATTGTGGAAAGGCGTCATGGTATCGAACAATGAAATACAAGTTTTTATGCCCTTTTCCTTCCAAAACCATAATAATACTAAGGAAAAAGACAGCGATGAAATGTGAGGTGGGAAGTCGACGCTCTTTTCGACGACACAAGACATCAGAGCGCTCGCATGCTGAAGGCCTTTTTTTCCCGCCTGGGTTTCAAGGTGTTGAGAGCGCTCCTCGTCAGAAACTCTCGGGCTCCTCCAGGAGGCAGGGCTGGGTGGACAGAGGCACCAGCGACGGGGACAGACTCCGCAGGCCCACCCCGGGGCGAAAGGTAAGGTCCGGGGTGGGAAGCAGGGGTTTGAGAATGCTGACCAGGCAAAACGCTGAACCGCTGTTTGGGATGAAGTTCACCTTGTTGCGGTCGGGACACAGGAAGGGGGGCGTGTCCTGAAGGGCTTTTGGCCTAAAGGACACAAACACTATTTATTTTTGCAGGTTCAGATTTAAATAATAAATATATATATATATATACAGTATATATATACAGTACAGGCCAAAAGTTTGGACACACCTTCTCATTCAATGCGTTTTCTTTATTTTCATGACTATTTACATTGTAGATTGTCACTGAAGGCATCAACACTATGAATGAACACATGTGGAGTTATGTACTTAACAAAAAAAGATGAAATAACTGAAAACATGTTTTATATTGGGCAGCACAGTGGAACAGGGGTTAGTGCATGTCAGTGATGTGCAGTCAGGGGAGGCAGGTGAGGCGGGGCCTCACGTGCCAACATGGAAAGAAAAAAAATGTAAAAAGAAAAAAAAATAATTAAATTGTTATATGTATCCAGTGATTATACTATAAAGTTATTTTCCATTTAACTTCACCAGTTTTAGATTATTTTTATTCAAAATCGCTGAATTTTCACATTTGCCATTCAAATACTGAGAAGAGACTTGCGGTGAGTCACCAGCCAGTTGAGCCTCACCATGGATTGCGCAATGACTCGGCTAACTGCTGGCCTGCTGTGCAGTAAGACCGTATTGCTATATGAATTATATTATACATTTCCATAGTTTAGTTAGCTGAGGTATATAATGTACAGTGTATTTTGTCAGCAACTGTATGTGTGTAACGTATTTCTTGTGCTGAGCAATCATAAAACGGCTGCGAAGACGCACTGTGTGAGGCTCGCAGTAATCCCGCCTCATGGTGGTAGAGGGCGCTAGAGATCATTCTTGCGACTACTCGGCTGCAGAATAAGTGACAACAAGCAGCAACAGTTAGCAGCGATCGTTTATTTTTTCCTCTCGCCTGGACGTTTAACATGGAGGATTACATATCTAAAATAAAACAGTTTTCTAAACTGGACTTTCAATCGAAGCAAGAGGTAATAATTATAAATAGTAATAATTAAAGGAAGATCTCCATCGAGACAGAGAGACTTTTAAAACTGAAGAAAGATAAGGAAGACTTCGATGCTTTTGTTCAGAAGGAGCGGCGCATGGACTTCATTTATAAGTAAAGGTAAGACCATAATAACGTTTTTTTAATTAAATGTGCTTTATTGTGTGCTACAGTTTGTATGTGTAAAGTTAAAGTTAAGTTAAAGTACCAATGATTGTCACACACACACTAGGTGTGGTGAAATTTGTTCACCCACTGGGAGGTGAGGGGAGCAGTGGGCAGCAGCGGCGCCGCGCCAGGGAATCATTTTTGGTGATTTAACCCCCAATTCCAACCCTTGATGCTGAGTGCCAAGCAGGGAAGAATGCTGGTATGAGCTTTTAAACATAACCCGTTAACTGCTGCCAATCAAATGGTGAATAAGATACTCTTTAGGGTTCATATGTTTCTAAATCTGACTGTGATGAAGTCAGTGCCTCACCAGCCATGAACCTCACCGCACGTCGCTGGTGCATGTGCCTTACAATACAAAGGTCTTGAGTTCAATCCCGGCCTCGCGATCTTTCTGTGTGGAGTTTGCATGTTTCTAACCGTGACTGCGTGGGTTCCCTCCGGGTACTCCGGCCTCCTCCCACCTCCAAAGACATGCACCTGGGGATAGGTTGATTGGCAACACTATATTGGCCCTAGTGTGTGAATGTGAGTGTGAATGTTGTCTGTCTATCTGTGTTGGCCCTGCGATGAGGTGGCGACTTGTCCAGGGTGTACCCCGCCTTCCGCCGAATGCAGCTGAGATAGGCTCCAGCACCCCCCGTTACCCTGAAAGGGACAAGCGGTAGAAAATGGATGAAGGTTTTATATTCTAGTTTCTTCAAAATAGCCACCCTTTGCTCTGATTACGGCTTTGCACACTCTTGACATTCTCTCGATGAGCTCACCTGAAATCGTTTTCACTTCACAGGTGTGTTGAGGCTCATCGAGAGAATTAATCAGAAAAGTGTGGCTATTTTGAAGAAACTAGAATATAAAACATGTTTTCAGTTATTTCACATTTTTTTGTTAAGTACATAACTCCACATGTGTTCATTCATAGTTTTGATGCCTTCAGTGACAATCTACAATGTAAATAGTCATGAAAATAAAGAAAACACATTGAATGAGGAAAAGGTGTGTCCAAACTTTTGGCCTGCACTGTATATATATTTAAAAAAAAAAATTGTTTTACATACAAAGACTCCTCAGACACTTTGACTTTCTCGCAGCCCTCTGGAGGTTCCCTCTTGAACGTGTAACTGTTGTTGGGCCGCGGTGACGCGGCGTACTTTGGCAGCGGAGACCAAGGACCCAGCTCTGACGCCACACATGGTTAAAGGTCAAAGGTCACAGGGTTTCTCACAGACTTGTGGTGGTGGGTTAATGATGAAATGAGTGTGTGTGTGTGTGTGTGTGTGTCTCACCTTTTTCCTCCAAGGGGCTGCCGCCGCTGCTTGCGTCGTTGAGCACAGTGAGGTAGGAAGGTGAAATGGAGTCGGGGCGGCTGCTGCTGTTGCTATGGCTACCACCGAGGCCGCCGCCCCCTGAGGGAGTCTGTGTGTTGATGCTGCGAGTGCTGCTGCTGCGCTGCGGGGGGATGGGCGGCGGAGCGCGGTGCCCGTCGGGGACGTCCTGTGGCTGCAACGAAAACAAACGATGTCACTCAATCGTCTTTGGGATGTGGAAGCATCAAAAATACTGCAGAATACAAATTTCAATAAATATGTTTTAGGCCAGAATCATTCTGCTCTTCATGATTCCAAACGTGTGAAATAGTTGAGCAAATGTTGACATCAACTACTGTAAGTCAAAAATGGATCTAGAAATGAAACCTTTTTAGATGGGTCGCACACAGCTGGTCAAAAATCAAATGGCTGGGTGGGAGAGGGTTCCTGGTTTGATCCCCGGCTTCCACTGATTTTGTGGAATTATTTAGTGCAATTTGGATACTTCATATTAATTTATGCAATATTTCCAAATGCTTGCAGTTATGATCCTCCTCGTTAATAAAATAAAAACACTTTGGACATGTGTTTGTGTGTACAGTAGTCATGTTGAAAATGACCACAGCTGCTTTTAAATAACATGAAAAATTTTGCTCGGTTTTCAAAAAAAGTTGTTTTGCGATTTAATGAACTTTGGAATATATGGGAGTTAAACCAGTTGAAGTTTAAAGGGGCACGACACTTGTTTGGATTTTTGCATATCCTTCACAATCCTTATTTAAGACAAGAACACACATGTTCCCTTACAATTAAGTCAATAAGAGTAGCTCTATTCTGCCTATAAAGCTCTTATAAACATCCAAACACTACCATCAAGGTTTTATATACATAGATATAGTACAAACCCCGTTTCCATATGAGTTGGGAAATTGTGTTAGATGTAAATATAAACGGAATACAATGATTTGCAAATCCTTTTCAACCCATATTCAGTTGAATGCACTACAAAGACAAGATATTTGATGTTCAAACTTTTTTTTTTGCAAATAATAATTAACTTAGAATTTCATGGCTGCAACACGTGCCAAAGTAGTTGGGAAAGGGCATGTTCACCACTGTGTTACATGGCCTTTCCTTTTAACAACACTCAGTAAACGTTTGGGAACTGAGGAGACACATTTTTTTAGCTTCTCAGGTGTAATTCTTTCCCATTCTTGCTTGATGTACAGCTTAAGTTGTTCAACAGTCCGGGGGTCTCCGTTGTGGTATTTTAGGCTTCATAATGCACCACACATTTTCAATGGGAGATAGGTCTGGACTACAGGCAGGCCAGTCTAGTACCCGCACTCTTTTACTATGAAGCCACGTTGATGTAACACGTGGCTTGGCATTGTCTTGCTGAAATAAGCAGGGGCGTCCATGGTAACGTTGCTTGGATGGCAACATATGTTGCTCCAAAACCTGTATGTACCTTTCAGCATTAATGGCGCCTTTACAGATGTGTAAGTTACCCATGTCTTGGGCACTAATACACCCCCATACCATCACAGATACTGGCTTTTCAACTTTGCGCCTATAATAAACGGTTTTTGCCTTGCATAGAAGAGTTTTAACTCGCACTTACAGATGTAGCGACTAACTGTAGTAACTGACAGTGGGTTTCTGAAGTGTTCCTGAGCCCATGTGGTGATATCCTTTACACACTGATGTCGCTTGTTGATGCAGTACATCCTGAGGGATCGAAGGTCACGGGCTTAGCTGCTTACGTGCAGTTATTTCTCCAGATTCTCTGAACCCTTTGATGATATTACGGACCGTAGATGGTGAAATCCCTAAATTCCTTGCAACAGCTGGTTGAGAAAGGTTTTTCTTAAACTGTTCAACAATTTGCTCACGCATTTGTTTACAAAGTGGTGACCCTCACCCCATCCTTGTTTGTGAATGACTGAGCATTTCATGGAATCTACTTTTATACCCAATCATTGCACCCACCTGTTCCCAATTTGCTTGTTCACCTGTGGGAAGTTCCAAATAAATGTTTGATGAGCATTTCTCAACTTTATCAGTATTTATTGTCACCTTTCCCAACTTCTTTGTCACGTGTTGCTGGCATCAAATTCTAAAGTTAATGATTATTTTCAAAAAAAAAAAGTATCAGTTTGAACATCAAATATGATGTCTTTGTAGCATATTCAACTGAATACGTTTATATTTACATCCAACACAATTTCCCAACTCATATGGAAACAGGGTTTGTATATTATATATATATATATATATATATATATATATATATATATATATATATATATATATGTCATGTAGTAACAGGCACATTCATAATAACATGTAATATTTACATATTCTGATCATTTAAAGCATACGGCGGCCAATTAATTTCACAGACACACGTTTTCTTTTTTTTTAACAACATCACTGGATATTACTCAGTGCAGACATCATGATAGCCAACAAACATAAAACATCACTTCTGTCTGCCATCATTAGGATGTCAACTGATAGAATATTCATAAATTCCCGTTTCGATGAAGAAGAAGAATCCTCGGGGAAAAAAAGGGAGGGTGCAACCAAGCGTCTTTTTGTGTCTTTCTCGCCAGTTGAATGTGAAAGTTTACCAACTTGTCAGTTTATGTCCACATCGTTTTACTAACCAACTCAGAGGCATGATTTACAATGTAGAATTCACTTTCACCAACTCAGAGGAGAGAAAGCAGCTCACCAGCTCATGATGTCAATATAGCCGCATAAGGAAGATACCTCTCTGTGATCAATGCACAACGTTAGCGCTTAGAAAACCAACATCACTGATACTTGGTTAATATTCAGGTTACAAAACGTAAATGGAGTATTGTTGGCGCTTTTTAGTGGGTTTTCCGGGCAGAATATACGCAAGGACATCACGGCTCCCATGGGCTCCATTGTAAGCTGGTCTATATTTACCTTTACTTACGAGTTAGAACGCATTAAAAAAGACATGTTCTTGTCTCTCATAAAGATTGTGAACTATAGGCAACATTTTTTTAAAGTGCAGTTCCCCTGCAAGGATTAGGATTTAGTTCAGGGTTTGGTTTAGTGAGGTTCATCTCCTCCCATTATGGTTATTATATTTTTATAATGTTTTGCAAGCCAATACAAAATGTACTTTGACACCCCATTTTTCTATTTGATAATGTCTATAACTCATTGATAAAACATGATCAAATAATGGATAATGTCTATAAACATTTGATAATGTCTTTAATTGATAGTTTCTATAAATATTTGAAAATGTTTTGATCTATTTGATACAATTTATAAATTTGATATTATCTTGATCTATTTGGTATTTATCTGTTTAATAATGGAGTTGTTTGATAATGTATTTATCTATTTGATAATATCTAAATAAATATATATATATAAGGTCTTTATCAATAATAATAACAAATATTAGTTGTTTTGACATTGACGATCTACATGAATTAACACTGCTGCAAACACACCAGCAAATGGATCTCTGCTAAATGACATTTGCTTTCATGTTCTTCATCAAAAGCACACATACATGTCATCCTTCATCAAGAATACATATTTGTGTGAAGAGTTGACAAAAAGAACACCTTTGTGCTCTGATTGGTTGATGATGTCACTCACCACGATGGTCTCATCCTTCTCGGGGGTGTCGCGGATGATAATACGCTCGATCTCCTGGTTGAGACCTTCTATGCTGTTGCGGAAACGGGGAGCAGATGACTTGGATATGGGGATTGGTATCAGAATGGTCTTGGGCATTGGCGCCTGCAAAACACAACACAATATTAAAAAACAATACAATGAGTG